>NC_073241.2:23077500-23391250 GCF_029281585.2 Gorilla gorilla gorilla
TGATCAGCCTAAGGGGGCATTGTGACATCAAAACTCTGCACTGGGCACCCAGGTGATAGGCCTTTGTCTGTGATCTGCCTAAGGGGGGATTGTGACGTCATAACTCTGCACTGTTCACCCAGGTGACAGGCCCTTGTCTGTGATCTGCCTCAGGGGGCATTGTGACATCATAACTCTGCCCTGGTTTCCCAGGTGACAGGCTCTTGTCTGTGATCTGCCTAAGAGGGCATTGTGACATCATAACACCGCACTCGGCACCCAGATGACAGTCCCTTGTCTGTGATATTCCTAAGGGGGCATTGTGACATCATAACCCTGCACTGGGCACCCAGGTGAACAGGCCCTTTTCTGTGATTTGCCTAAGGGGGCATTGTGAAATCATAACTCTGCACTGGACGCCCAGGTGACAGGCCCTTGTCTGTGATCTGCCTAAGGGGGCATTGTGACATCATAACTGTGCACTGCTCACCCAGGTGACAGGCCCTTGTCTGTGATCTCCCTAAGGGTGCATTGTGACATCATAACTCCGCACTGGGCACCCAGCTGACATTCCCTTGTCTGTGATCTTACTAAGGGGGCATTGTGATATCATAACTCTGCCATGGTCTCCCAGGTGACAGGCTCTTGTCTGTGATCTCCCTAAGGGGGCATTGTGACATCATAACTCCGCACTGGGCACCTATGTAACAGTCCCTTCTCTGTGATCTGCCTAAAGGGGCATTGTGATATCATAACTCAGCATTGGGCACCCAGGTGACAGGCCCTTGTCTTTGATCTGCCTAAGGGGGCATTGTGTCACCATAACCCTGCATTGGTCACCTTGGTGACAGGCGCTTGTCTGTGATTTGCCTAAGGGGCATTGTGACATTACAACACTGCAACGGTCACCTAGGTGAGAGACCCTTGTCTCTGATCATCCTAAGGGGGCATTGTGACATCATAACTCCGCACTAGGCACCCAGGTGACAGGTCTTTGTCTGTGATCTGCGTAAGCGGACATTGTGACATCGTAACTCTGCACTGGGCACACAGGTGACAGACCCTTGTCTGTGATCAGCCTAATTGGGCATTGTGATATCATAACTCCGCTCTGGTCACCCAGGTGACAGGCCCTTGTCTCTGATCTGCCTAAGGGGGCATTGTGACAACATAACACCGCTCTGGTCACCCAGGTGAAAGACCCTTGTCTGTGATCTGCCTAAGGGGGAATTGTCACATCATAACTCTTCCCTGGTCTCCCAGGAGACAGGCCCTTGTCTGTGATCTCCCTAAGGGGACATTGTGGCATCATAACTCTGTACTGGGCAACCAGGTGACAGTCCCTTGTCTGTGATCTCCCTAAGGGGTCATTGTGACATCATAACTCAGCATTGGGTACCCAGGTGACAGGCCCTTGTCTTTGATCTGCCTCAGGGGGCATTGTGACATCATAACTCTGCACTGTTCACCAAGGTGACAGGCCATTGTCTGCGATTTGCCTAAAGGGGCATTGTGACATCATAACTCAGCATTTGGCACCTTGGTGACAGGCCGTTGTCTGTGATATGCGTAAGGGGCATTGTGACATCACAACTCTGCAAGGGTCACCCAGGTGACAGACCCTTGTGTGTGACCAGGTTAAGGGGGCATTGTGACATCATAACCCTGAACGGGTCATCCAGCTGGCAGACTCTTGTCAGTGATCAGCCTAAGGGGGCATTGTGACATCATAACTCTGCACAGGCCACCCAGGTGACAGTCCCTTGTCTGTGATATTCCTAAGGGTGCGTTGTGACATCATAACTCCGCAATGGTGACCCAGGTGACAGGCCCTTTTCTGTGATCTGCTAAGGTGGTATTGTGACGTCATAACTCTGCACTGTTCACCCAGGTGACAGGCCCTTGTCTTTGATCTGCCTAAGGGGGCATTGTGACATCGTGACACTGCACTGGTAACCCAGGTGAGAGACAGTTGTGTGTGATCAGCCTAAGGGGGCATTGTGACATCAAAACTCTGCACTGGGCACCCAGGTGATAGGCCTTTGTCTGTGATCTGCCTAAGGGGGGATTGTGACGTCATAGCTCTGCACTGTTCACCCAGGTGACAGGCCCTTGTTTGTGATCTGCCTCAGGGGGCATTGTGACATCATAACTCTGCCCTGGTTTCCCAGGTGACAGGCTCTTGTCTGTGATCTGCCTAAGAGGGCATTGTGACATCATAACACCGCACTCGGCACCCAGATGACAGTCCCTTGTCTGTGATATTCCTAAGGGGGCATTGTGACATCATAACCCTGCACTGGGCACCCAGGTGAACAGGCCCTTTTCTGTGATTTGCCTAAGGGGGCATTGTGAAATCATAACTCTGCACTGGACGCCCAGGTGACAGGCCCTTGTCTGTGATCTGCCTAAGGGGGCATTGTGACATCATAACTTTGCACTGCTCACCCAGGTGACAGGCCCTTGTCTGTGATCTCCCTAAGGGTGCATTGTGACATCATAACTCCGCACTGGTCTCCCAGGTGACAGGCTCTTGTCTGTGATCTCCCTAAGGGGGCATTGTGACATCATAACTCCGCACTTGGCACCTATGTAACAGTGCCTTCTCTGTGATCTGCCTAAATGGGCATTGTGATATCATAACTCAGCATTGGGCACCCAGGTGACAGGCCCTTGTCTTTGATCTGCCTAAGGGGGCATTGTGTCACCATAACCCTGCATTGGTCACCTTGGTGACAGGCGCTTGTCTGTGATTTGCCTAAGGGGCATTGTGACATTACAACACTGCAACGGTCACCTAGGTGAGAGACCCTTGTCTCTGATCATCCTAAGGGGGCATTGTGACATCATAACTCCGCACTAGGCACCCAGGTGACAGTCTTTGTCTGTGATCTGCGTAAGCGGACATTGTGACATCGTAACTCTGCACTGGGCACACAGGTGACAGACCCTTGTCTGTGATCAGCCTAATTGGGCATTGTGATATCATAACTCCGCTCTGGTCACCCAGGTGACAGGCCCTTGTCTCTGATCTGCCTAAGGGGGCATTGTGACAACATAACACGGCTCTGGTCACCCAGGTGACAGACCCTTGTCTGTGATCTGCCTAATGGGGCATTGTGAAATCGTAACTCTGCACTGCTCACCCAGGTGACAGGCCCTTGTCTGTGATCTGCCTAAGGGGGCATTGTGACATCATAACTCCGCACTAGGCACCCAGGTGACAGGTCTTTGTCTGTGATCTGCGTAAGCGGACATTGTGACATCGTAACTCTGCACTGGGCACACAGGTGTCAGACCCTTGTCTGTGATCTGCCTAAGGGTTCATTGTGACATCATAACACTGCACTGGTCCCCCAGGTGACAGGCCCTTGTCAGTGATCTGCCTAAGGGGGCGTTGTGACACCATAACACTGCACTGGTCACCCTGTTGAAAGGCCCTTGTCTATGATCTGCTAAGGGGGCACTGTGACATCATAACCCTGCACTGGTCACCCAGGTGATAGACCCTTGTATGTGATCTGCCTAAGGGGCATTGTGACATCATAACTCTGCACTGGTCACCCAGGTGACAGGCCCTTGTCTGTGATCTGCCTAAGTGGGCATTATGAGAGCATAACTCTGCACTGGTCACCCAGGTGACAGGCACTTCTCTGTGATCTGCCTAAGGGGGCTTTGTGACATCAAAACACTGCACTGGTAATGCAGGTGAGAGGTCGTTGTCTGTGATCAGCCTAAGGGGGCATTGTGACATCGTAACTCTGCACTGTTCACCCAGGTGACAGGCCCTTGTCTTTGATCTGCCTAAGGGGGCATTGTGACATCATAACACTGCACTGGTAACCCAGGTGAGAGGCCGTTGTCTATCATCAGCCTAAGGGGCATTGTTACATCAAAACTCTGCATTGGGCACCCAGGTGAACAGGCCCTTGTCTGTGATCTGCCTAAGGGGGCATTGTGAAATCATAATTCTGCACTGGACACCCAGATGACAGGCCCTTGTCTGTGATGTGCCTAAGGGGGCATTGTGACATCATAACTCTGCACTGCTCACCCAGGTGACAGTCCTTTGTCTGTCATCTGCCTAAGGGGGCATTGTGACATCATAACTCCGCATTGGGCACCCAGGTGACAGTCCCTTTTCTGTGATCTGCCAAAAGGGGGCATTGTGACATCATAACTCTGCACTGGGCACCGAGGTGAAAGGCTATTGCCTTTGATCTGCCTAAGGGGGCATTGTGACATCATAACTCTGCACTGCTCACCCAGGTGACAGGCCCTTGTCTGCGATATGCCTTAGGCGGCATTGTAACATCATATCTCTGCACTGGGCAGCCAGGTGACAGGCGCTTGTCTTTGATCTGCCTAAGGGGGCATTGTGACATCATAACCCTGCACTGGTCACGCAGGTGACAGGCCCTTGTTTGCGATCTGCCCAAGGGGGCATTGTGACATCCTAACTCTGCACTCGGTACCCAGGTGACAGGCCCTTGTCTGTGATCTGCCTAAGGGGTCATTGTGATATCATAACACAGCACGTGTCACGCAGGTGACAGGCCCTGGTCAGTGATCTGCCTAAGAGGGCATTGTGACAACATAGGTGTACACTGGGCACGCAGGTGACAGGCCCTTTTCTTTGATCTGCCTAATGGGGCATTGTGACATCATAACTCTGCACTGCTCACCCAGGTGTCAGGCCCTTTTCTGAGATCCGCCTAAGGGGGCATTGTGACTTCATAACCCTGCACGGGTCATCCAGGTGACAGGCCCTGGTCTGTGATCTGCCTAAGGGAGAATTGTGACATAATGACTCTGCACTCGTCACGCAGGCGACAGGCCCTTTTGTGTGATCTGCATAAGGGGGCATTGTGACATCATAACTTTGCACTAGGCACCTAGGTGACAGGTCTTTGTCTGCGATCTCTGAAAGGTGACATTGTGACTTTATAACACTGCACGTGTCACCCAGGTGGCATGCCCTGGTCTGTGATCTGTCTTAGGGGGCATTGTGACATCATAACTGTGCATTGGTCACCCAGGTGACAGACCCTTGTCAGTGACCTGCCTAAGGGGGCATAGTGGCATCATAACTCTGCACTGGTCACCCAGGTGACAGGCCGTTGTCTGCGATCTGCCTAAGGGGGCATTGTGACATCATAACACTGCATTGGTCACCTTGGTGACAGGCAATTGTCTGTGATCTGCCTAAGGGGCATTGTGACATCACAACACAGCAAGGGTCACCCAGGTGGCAGACCGTTGTCTGTGATCAGCCTAAGGGGGCATTGTGACATCATAACCCTGAACGGGTCACCCAGGTGACAGATCCTTGTCTGTGATCAGCCTAAGGGGGCATTGTGACATCATAACTCTGCACGGGCCACCCAGGTGACAGACCCTTTTCTGTGATCTCCGCAAGGGGCATTGTGACATCATAACTCCGCACTGGTCACCCAGGTGACAGGCCCTTGTCTGTGATCTGCCTAAGGGGGCATTGTGACATCATAACTCCGCTCTGGTCACCCAGGTGACGGACCATTGTCTGTGATCTGCCTTATGGGGCATTGTGACATCATAACTCTGCACTTGTCACCCAGGTGACAGACCCTTGTCTGTGATATGCCCAAGGGGACATTGTGACATCATAACACTGCAATGGTAACACAGGTGACAGGCCCTTGTCTTTGATCTGCCTAAGATGTCATTGTTACATCATAACTCTGCACTGTTCACCCAGGTGTCAGGCCCTTGTATTTTATCTGCCTAATGGGGCATTGTGACATCATAACACTGCACTGGTAACCGAGGTGACATGCCGTTGTCTGTGATCAGCATAAGGGGCATTGTGACATCATAACTCTGCACTGGGAACCCAGGTGACAGGCCCTTTCCTGTGATCTGCCTAAGGGGGCATTGTGACATCATAACACTGCTCTGGGCACCCAGTTGACAGGCCCTTGTCTGTGATCTGCCTAAGGGGTCATTGTGACATCATAACTCCCCACTGGGCACGCAGCTGTCAGTCCCTTGTCTGTGATCGCCCTAAAGGGGCATTGTGACATCATAACTCTACACGGGGTACCCAGCTGACAGTCCTTTGTCTGTGATCTGCCTAAGGGGAAATTGTGACATAATAACTCTGCACTAGGCACCCAGGTGACAGGCCCTTGTCTGTAATCTGCCTAAGTGGGCATTGTGACATCATAACTCTGCACTGGGCACACAGGTGACAGACCATTTACTGTGATCTCCCTAAGCGGGCATGGTGACATCATAACTCTGCACTGCTCACCCGGGTGACAGACCCTTGTCTGTGATCTGCCTAAGGTGGCATTGTGACATCATAACAGTGCACTGGTAATCCAGGTGAGAAGCCGTTGTCTGTGAGAAGCCTAAGGGGACGTTGTGACATCATAACTCTGCTCTGGTCACCCAGGTGACAGGCCCTTGTCTGTGACCTCCCTAAGGGGGCATTGTGACATCAAAACTCTGCACTGGTCACTCAAATGACAGGCCCTTCTCTGTGATATGCCTAAGGGGGCATTGTGACATTATAACACTGCACTGGTCACTCATTTGACACTCCCTTGTCTGTGACCTCCCTAAGGGGGCATTGTGACATCATTGCTCTACACAGGTCTGCCAGGGGACAGGCCCTTGTCTGTGGTCTGCCTAAGGGGGCAATGTGACAACATAATTCTGCACGGGTCACCCTGGTGAGAGGCCGTTGTCTGTGTTCTGCCTAAGGGGCATTGTGACATCATAACTCTGCAAGGGTCACCCAGGAGACAGACCCTAGACTTTGATCTGCCTAAAGGGGCATTGTGACATCAGAACTCAGCACGGGTCACCCAGGTGACAGACCCTTGTCTGTGATCTGCCTAAGGGGGCATTGTGACATCATAAGTCTGCACTGGTCACCGTGGAGACAGGCCCTTGTCTGTGATCTGCCTAAGGGGACATTGTGACTACATAACCCTGCACTGGTCACCCAGGTGACAGACCCTTGTCTGTGATCTGCCTAAGGGGGAGTTGTGACATCATAACACTGCACTGGTCAGCCAGGAGACAAACCCTTTTCCGTCATCTGCCTAAGGGGACATTGTGACATCATAACTCTGCACTGGTCACCCTGCTGACAGGCCGTTGTCTGTGTTCTGCCTAAGGGGCATTGTGACATCATAACTTTGCACTGGTCCCCCAGGTTACAGATCCTTGTCTGTCATCTGCCTAAGGGAGCATTGTGACATCATAACTCTGCACTGGTCAACTTGGTGACAGACCTGTGTCTGTGATCTTCATTAGGGGGCATTTAGTCATCAGGACTGTGCACTGGTCAAACAGGTGACAGACTCTTGTCCGTGATCTGCCTAAGGGTGCGTTGTGACATCATAGCTCTGCACTGGTCACCCAGGTGACAGGAACTCGTGTGTGTCACAATGCCCCCTTAGGCAGATCAAAGACAGTGGTCAGTCACATTGGTTACCAATGCAGAGTTATGATGTCCCAATGCCCCCTTAGAAAGATCACAGACATGGGTCTGTCACCTGGGTGCCCAATGCAGAGTTATGATGTCACAATGCACCCTTTGGTAGATCACAGACAAGTGCTTGTAACCAGGGTGCCCAGTGCAGAGTTATGACGTCACAATGCCCCCATAGGCAGATCTCAGACAAGGGCTTTTCACCTGGGTTCCCAGTGCAGAGTTATGATGTCACAATTCTACCTTGGGCAGATCACAGCCAAGGGCCTGTCACCTGGGTGACCAGTGCAGAGTTATGAAGTCACAATACCCCTTAGGCAGATCACAGACAATGGCCTGTCACCTGGGTGACCAGTGCAGAGTTATGACGTCACAATTCCCCCATACGCAGATCACAGACAAGGGTGTGTCACCTGGGTGACGTGTGCAGATGTATGATGTCACAATGCCCCCTTAGGCAGATCACAGACAACGTTCTGTCACCTGGTTGCCCCCTGCAGAGTTATGATATCACAATGCCCCCTTATGCAGATGAAAGACAAGGGTCTGTCACCTGGGTGACCAGCGCAGAGTTATGATGTCACAATGCCCCCTTAGGCAGATCACAGACAAGGGCCTGTCACCTGGGTGCCCAGTGCATAGAAACGATGTCACAATGCCCCCTTAGGCAGATTACAAACAAGGGTCTGTCACGTGGGTGACCAGTGCAGAGTTATTAAGACACAATGTCCCTTTAGTCAGATCACAGACAAGGACCTGTCACCTGGGTGACCATTACAGAGTTATGATGTCACAATGACCCCCTAGGCAGATCACAGGAAATGGCCTGTCACCTGGGTGACCAGTGCAGAGTTATGATGTCATAATGCCCCCTTAGGCAGATGACAGACAAAGGTCTCTCTCCTGGTTGACGAGTGCAGAGTTATGATGTCACAATGCCCCCTTAGGCAGATCACAGACAAGGGCCTGTCACCTTGTAGTCCAGTGGAGAGTTATGATGTCACAATGCCCCCTAAGCAGATCACAGACAAGGGCCTGTCACCTGGGTGATTAGTGCAGTGTTATGATGTCACAATGCCCCCTTAGGGAGATCACAGACAAGGGCCTGTCACCTGGATGCCCATTGTAGATTTATGATGTCTCAATGCCCCGTTAGGCAGATCACAGATCAGGGTCTGTCACCTGTCTGACCAGTGCAGAGTTATAATCTCACAATGCCCCCTTAGGCAGATCAGAGATAAGGGTCTGTAACCACAGTGACCAGTGCAGGGTTACTGTGTCAGAATGTCCCCTTAGGCAGAACACAGACAAGGGACTGTCACCTGGGAGAGCAGTGCAGAGTTATGATGTCACAATGACCCCTTAGGCAGATCACAGACAAGCGCCTGTCACCTGGGTGACCACGGCAGAGTTATGATGACTCAATGCCCCCTTAGGCAGACCACAGACAAGGGTCTTTCACCCGGGTGACCAGTGCAGAGTTATGATGTCACAATGCCCCTTTAGGCAGTTTACAGACAACGGTCTCTCACCTGGGTGTCCATTGCAGGGTTATGATATCACAATGCCCACTTAGGCAGATCACAGACAATGGTCTGTCACCTGGGTGACCAGTGCAGAGTTATGATGTCACAATGCCCCCTTAGGCAGAACACAGAAAAGGGTATGTCACCTGGATGACCAGTGCAGAGTTATGAAGTCACAATGCCCCTTTAGGCAGATCACAGTGAAGGGTACGTCACCTGGGTTACTAGTGCACAGTTATGATGTCACAATGCCCTCTTAGGCAGATCACAGACAAGGGCCTGTCACCACGGTGACTAGTGAAGAGTTATGATGCAACCATGCCCTCTTAGGCAGATCACAGAAATGGGTCTGTCACCTGGGTGACCAGTGCAGAATTATGATGTCACAATGCCACCTTAGGCAGATCACAGACAATGGTCTGTCACCTGGGTGACGAGTGGCGACTTATGAGGTCACAATGCCCCCTTAGGCAGATCACAGACAAGGGTCTGTCACCTGGGTAACCCGTGCAGAGTTATGATGTCACAATGCACCCTTAGGCAGATAGCGGACAAAGGTCTGTCACTAGGGTGACCAGTGCAGACTTATGATGTCACAATGCCCCTTAGGCAGATCACAGCAAAGGGTCTGTCTTCAGAGTGACCCGTGCAGAGTTATGATGTCAAAATGCCCCCTTAGGCAGTTCAGAGACAAGGGTCTGTCACGTCGGTGACCAGTGCAGAGATATGATGTCACAATGCCCCCTTACTCGGTTCACAGACAAGGGTCTGTCACCTGGGGACCAGTGCAGAGTTACGATGTCACAATGACCACTTAAGAAGATCAAAGACAAGGGTCTGTCACCAGGGTGACCCGTGCAGAGTTAGGATGTCACAACGCACCCTTAGGCAGTTCACAGACAAGGGTCTTTCACCTGAGTGAACAGTGCAGAGTTGTGATGTCCCAATGCCCCCTTAGGTGGATCAAAGACAAGGGTACGTCACCATGGTTACCAGTGCACAGTTACAATGTCACAATGCCCTCTTAGGCAGAACACAGACAAGGGTCTGTCACCTGGGTGACCAGTGCAGAGTTATGATGTCTCAATGCCCCCTAAGCAGGTCACAGACAAGGGGCTGTAACCTGGGTGACCAGTGCAGAATTATGATGTCACAATTCCCCCTCAGGGAGACCACAGACATGGGCCTGACACCTGGGAGACCCGTGCAGAATTTTGATGTCACAATGCCCACTTAGGCAGATCAGAGTCAAGAGCCTGTCACCTGTGTGACCCGTGTAGAGTTATGATTTCACAATGCTCCTTAGACAGATCACAGACAAGCGCCAGTCACCTGCGTGCCCCGTGCAGTGTTATGATGTCACAATGCCCCCTTAGGCAGATCACAGACAAGGGCCTGTCACCTGGGTGCCAAGTGCAGAGTTATGATGTCACAATGCCCCCTTAGGCAGATCACAGTGAAGGGTACGTCACCTGGGTTACCAGTGCACAGTTATGATGTCACAATGCCCTCTTAGGCAGATCACAGACAAGGGCCTGTCACCACGGTGACTAGTGAAGTGTTATGATGCAACCATGCCCTCTTAGGCAGATCACAGAAATGGGTCTGTCACCTGGGTGACCAGTGCAGAGTTATGATGTCACAATGCCCCCTTAGGCAGATCACAGACAATGGTCTGTCGCCTGGGTGACTAGTGGCGACTTATGAGGTCACAATGCCCCCTTAGGCAGATCACAGACAAGGGTCTGTCACCTGGGTAACCAGTGCAGAGTTATGATGTCACAATGCACCCTTAGGCAGATAGCGGACAAAGGTCTGTCACCAGGGTGACCAGTGCAGACTTATGATGTCACAATGCCCCTTAGGCAGATCACAGAGAAGGGTCTGTCTCCAGGGTGACCCGTGCAGAGTTATGGTGTCAAAATGCCCCCTTAGGCAGTTCAGAGACAAGGGTCTGTCACGTCGGTGACCAGTGCAGAGATATGATGTCACAATGCCCCCTTACTCGGTTCACAGACAAGGGTCTGTCACCTGGGTGACCAGTGCAGAGTTACGATGTCACAATGACCACTTAAGAAGATCAAAGACAAGGGTCTGTCACCAGGGTGACCCGTGCAGAGTTAGGATGTCACAACGCTCCGTTAGGCAGTTCACAGACAAGGGTCTTTCACCTGAGTGAACAGTGCAGAGTTATGATGTCCCAATGTCCCGTTAGGTGGATCAAACACAAGGGTACGTCACCATGGTTACCAGTGCACAGTTACAATGTCACAATGCCCTCTTAGGCAGAACACAGACAAGGGTCTGTCACAACGGTGACTAGCGAAGAGTTGTGATGCAACAATGCCCCCTTAGGCAAATCGAAGGCAAGGGTCTGTCACCTGGGTGACCAGTGCAGAGTTATGATGTCTCAATGCCCCCTAAGCAGATCACAGACAAGGGGCTGTAACCTGGGTGACCAGTGCAGAATTATGATGTCAGAATTCCCCCTCAGGGAGATCACAGACATGGGCCTGACACCTGGGAGACCCGTGCAGAATTTTGATGTCACAATGCCCACTTAGGCAGATCACAGTCAAGAGCCTGTCACCTGTGTGACCCGTGTAGAGTTATGATTTCACAATGCCCCTTAGACAGATCATAGACAAGCGCCAGTCACCTGCGTGCCCCGTGCAGTGTTATGATGTCACAATGCCCCCTTAGGCAGATCACAGACAAGGATCCGTCACCTGGGCGACCAGTGCAAGATTATGATGTCACAATGCCCCCTTAGGCAGATCACAGACAGGGGTCTGTCACCTGGGTGACCAGTGCAGAATTATGATGTCACAATGCCCCCTTAAGCAGATCACAGACAACGGTATGTCACCTGGGGGACCAGTGCAGAGTTATGATGTCACAATGCCCCCTTAGGCAGATCATAGACAGGGGTCTGTCACCTGGGTGACCCGTGCAGAATTATGATGTCACAATGCCCCCGTAGGCAGATAACGGACAAGGGTCTGTCACCAGGGTGACCAGTGCAGAGCTATGATGTCACAATGCACCTTTAGGCAGATCACAGACAAGGGACTGTCACCTGGGTGACCCGTGCAGAATAATGATGTCACAATGCCCCCTTAGGCAGATCACAGACAAGGGTCTGTCACCTGGGTGACCAGTGCCGAGTTATGATGTCTCAATGCCCCCTTAGGCCAATCACAGAAAAGGGTCTTTCACAAGGGTGATCAGTGCAGGGTTATGAAGTCACAATGCCCCCTTAGGCAGGTCACGGACAAGGGTCCGTCACCTGGGTCACCAGTGCACTGTTATGATGTCACAATGCCCCCTTAGGCAGATCACAGAAAAGGGGCTGTCTCCACGGTGTCCAGTGCAGAGTTAAGCTGCAACAACGCCCCCATAGGCAAATCACAGACAAGGGTCTGTCACCTGGGTGACCAGTGCAGATTTTAGATGTCACAATCACCCCTTAAGCAGATCACAGACAAGGGTCTGTCACCTGGGTGACCAGTGGAGAGTTATGATGTCACAATGCCCCCTTAGGCAGATCACAGACAAGGGCCTGTCACCTGGGTGCCCAGTGCAGACTTATGATGTCACAATGCCCTGTTAGGCAGATCACAGACAAGTGTTTGTCTACTGAGTGACCAGTGGAGAGTTATGAAGTCACAATGACCCGTTAGGCAGATAACATTCAAGGGCTTCTCACATGGGTGACCCGAGCAGGTTTCTGATGTCACAATGCCCCCTTAGGCAGATCAGAGACAAGGATCAGTCACCTGGGTGCCCCATGCAGAGTTTTGTTGTCACAATGCCCCCTTAGGTACGTCAAAGACAAGGGTCTGTCACGTGGGTGACCAGTGCAGAGTTATGATGCCACAATGACCCCTTAGGCATTTCACAGACAAGTGTCTGTCACCTGGGTTACCCGTGCGGAGTTATGATGTCACAGTGACCCCTTAGGCAGATCACAGACAAGGGTCTGTCACCTGGGTGACCCGTGCAGAGTTATGATGTCACAATGCCCCATTAGGCAGGTCACAGACAAGGGTCTGTCACCTGGGTGACGAGTGCATACTTATGACGTCACAATGCCCACTTAGGCCGATCAAAGACAAGGACCTGTCACCTGGGTAACCAGTGCAGACATATGAAGTCACAATGCCCCTTTAGGCAGATCACAGACAAGTGTCTGACACCTGGGTGACCAGTGCAGATTTATGATGTCACAATGCCCCCTTAGGCAGATCACAGACAAGGGACTGTCACCTTTGTGACCCGTGCGGAGTTATGATGTCACAGTGCCTCCTTAGGCAGATCACAGAGAAGGGTCTTTCCCCTGGGTGACCAGTCGATAGTTGCGATGTCACAATGCCCCCTTAGGCCGATCACAGACAAGGGTCTGTCACCTGGGTGACCAGTGCAGAGTTTTGAAGTCACAATGTCCACTTAAGCAGATCAAAGACAAGGGTCTGTCAATAGGGTGAAACGTGCAGCGTTATGATGTCACAATTCCCCCTTTCGCAGATCACAGAGAAAGGTCTTTCACCTGGGTGACCAGTGCAGAATTATGATGTCACAATGCCCCCTTAGGCAGATCACAGAGAAGGATCCATCACCTGGGTGACCAGTGCAAGTTTATGATGTCACAATGCCCCCTTAGGCAGATCACAGACAAGGGTCTTTCACCACAGTGACCAGTGTAGAGTTATGGTGTCACAATGCCCCCTTCGGCAGATGACAGACAAGGGTCTGACACCTGGGTGACCAGTGCAGACTTATGATGTCACAATGCCCCCTTAGGCAGACCACAGACAAGGGTATGTCACCTGGGGAACCAGTGCAGAGTTATGATGTCACAATGCCCACTTAAGCAGATCAAACACAGGGGTCTGTCAGCACGGTGACCCATGCAAAATTATGATGTCACAAAGCACCCTTAGGCATATCACAGACAAGGGACTGTCACCTGTGTGACCCGTGTAGAATAATGATGTCACGATGCCCCCTTAGGCAGATCACAGACAAGGGTCTGTCACCTGGGTGACCAGTGTAGAAGTATGATGTCACAATGCCCCCTTAGGCAGATCACAGACAACGGTCTGACACCTGGGTGACCACTGCTCGGTTATCAGGTCACAATGCCCACTAAGGCAGATCTAAGAGAAGGGTCTGTCACCTGGGTGACCAGTGCAGAATTATGATGTCACAATAGCCCCTTAGCCAGATCACAGACAAGGGCCTGTCATCTGAGTGACCCGTGCAGTGTAATGATGTCACAATGCCCCCTTAGGCAGATCACAGACAAGGGTGTGTCACCTGGGTGACCCGTGCAGTGTTATGAAGTCACAATGCCCCATTACGCAGATCACAGACAAGGGCCTGTCACCTGTGTGACCCGTGCAGAGTTATGATGTCACATTGCCCCCTTAGGCAGATCACAGACAAGGGTCTTTCACCTGTGTGACCAGTGCATGGTTATGATGTCACAATTCCCCCTTAGGCTGATCACAGACAAGGATCTGTCACCTGGGTGACCAGTGCAGGGTTATGATGTCACAATGCCCATTTAATCAAATCAAAGACAAGGGTCTGTCAACAGGGTGACCCGTGTAGAGATATGATGTCATAGTGCCCCCTTTCGCAGATCACAGACCAAGGTCTTTCACTTGGGTGACCAGTGCAGAGTTATGATGTCACAATGCCCCCTTAGGCAAACCACAGACAAGGGCCTGTCACCTTGGTGACCAGTTCAGATTTATGATGTCTCAATTCCCCCTTAGGCAGATGACATTCAAGGGCCTGTCACATGGGTGGCCAGTGCAGAGTTATGATGTCACTATGCCCCCTTAGACAGATCACAAACAAGGGTCTGTCACCTGGGTGACCAGTGCAGGGTTATGATGTCACAATGCCCATTTAATCAAATAAAAGACAAGGGTCTGTCAACAGGGTGACCCGTGTAGAGATATGATGTCATAGTGCCCCCTTTCGCAGATCACAGACCAAGGTCTTTCACTTGGGTGACCAGTGCAGAGTTATGATGTCACAATGCCCCCTTAGGCAAACCACAGACAAGGGCCTGTCACCTTGGTGACCAGTTCAGATTTATGATGTCTCAATTCCCCCTTAGGCAGATGACATTCAAGGGCCTGTCACATGGGTGACCAGTGCAGGGTTATGACGTCACAATGCCCCCTTAGGCAGATCACAGACAATGGCCTGTCTCCACAGTGACCAGTGCAGAGTTATGATGTCACTATGCCCCCTTAGACAGATCACAAACAAGGGTCTGTCACCTGGGTGACCCGTGCAGAATTATGATGTCACAATGCCCCCGTAGGCAGATAACGGACAAGGGTCTGTCACCTGGGTGACCAGTGCAGAGCTATGATGTCACAATGACCACTTAGGCATATTACAGACGAGGGGCTGTGACCTGGGTGACCAGTGCAGAGTTACGATGTCACAATGCCCCCATAGGCAGATCAAAGACAAGGGTCTCTCACCTGGGTTACCAGTGCAGAGCAATGTTGTCACAATGCCCACTTAAGCAGATCAAACACAAGTGTCTGTCAGCATGGTGACCATGCAAGTTATGATGTCACAATGCCCACTTAGGCAGATCACAGACAAGGGCCTGTCACCTGGGTGACCAGTGCAGTGTTATGATGTCACAATGCCCCCTTAGGCACATCACAGACAAGGGTCTGTCACCTGGGTGACCAGTGCAGAGTTATGATGTCACAATGCCCCCTTAGGCAGATCGCAGACAAGGGTCTGTCACCCGGGTGACCAGTGCAGAGTTATGATGACACATTGCGCACTTAGGCACATAACGGAGAAGGGTCTGTCACCAGTGTGACCAGTGAAGAGTTATGATGTCACAATGCCCCGTTAGGCAGTTCACAGTCAGGGTTCTGTCACCTGAGTGACCAGTGGAGAGTTATGACTTCACAATGCCCCCTTAAGCAGAACACAGAAAAGGTTCTGTCACGTGGGGGACAAGTGCATAGTTATGATTTCACAATGCCCCCTTAGGCAGTTCGCAGACAATAGTCTGTCACCTGGGTGACCAGTGCAGACTTATGATGTCACAACGCCCCCTTAGGCAGATCAAGGACAATGGTCTCTCACCTTCTTGTCCAATAGAGAGTTATGACGTCACAGTGCCCCATTAGGCAGATCACAGACAATGGTCTGTCACCTGTGTGACCAGTGCATAGTTATGATGTCACAATGCCCACTTAGGCAGATCACAGACAAGGGTCTGTCACTTGGGTGACCCTGGCAGAGTTATGATGTCACAATGCCCCATTAGGCAGATCACAGACATGGGTCCGTCACTTGGGTGACCCGTGCAGAGATATGATGTCACAATGCCGCTTAGGCAGATAACACACAAGGTCTGTCACCAGGGTGACCAGGGCAGAGTTATGATATCCCAATGCCCCCTTAGGCAGATCACAGACAAGGGTCTGTCACCTGGGTGACGAATGAGGAGTTATGATGTCACTATTCCCCCTTAGGCAGATCACAGAGAAGGGCTAGTCACCTGGGTGCCCAGTGGAGAATTATGATGTCACAATGCCCCCTTAGGTAGATCACGGTCAACGGTCCATCACCTGGGGTACCAGTGCACTGTTATGGTGTCACAATGCCCCCATAGGCAGATCACAGACAATGGTCTGTCACCTCGGTGACGAGTGCAGAGTAAAGATGCAACAACGCACCCAAAGTCAGATCACAGACAAGGGTCTGTCACCTGGGTGACCAGTGCAGAGTTTAGATGTCTCAGTGACCCCTTAGGCAGATCACAGACAAGGGTCTGTCACCTGGGTGACCAGTGCAGAGTTATGATGTCACAATTCCAGCTTAGGCAGATGACGGACAAGGGTCAGTCACCAGGGTTACCAGTGCAGAGTTATGATGACACAAAGCCCCATTAGGCAGATCACAGAAAAGGGTCTGTCACCTGGGTGACCAGTGCAGGGTTATGATGTCACAATGCCCCCTTAGGCAGATCACAGAAAAGGGTCTGTCACCAGCGAGCCAAGTGTAGACTTATGATGTCACAATGCCCCCTTGGGCAGATCACAGAAAAGGGTCTGTCACCAGCGAGCCAAGTGTAGACTTATGATGTCACAATGCCCCCGTAGGCAGATAACAGGCAAGAGTCTGTCACCAGGTGACCAGCGCAGAGTTATGATATCACAATACCACCCTGGGCAGATCACAGACAAGGGTCTGTCACCTGGGTTACGAGTGCAGAGTTATGATGTCACTATGCCCCCTTAGGTAGATCACAGACAAGGGCCTGTCACTTGGGTGCCCAGTGCAGACTTACGATGTCACAATGCCCCCTTAGGCAGATCACATACAAGGGCCGGTCACATTGGTGACCCAAGCAGAGTTATGATGTCACAATGCCCCCTTAGGCAGATCACAGACAATGGTCTGTCACCTGGGTGCCCCGTACAGAGTTATGATGTCACAATGGCCCCTTAGGCAGATCAAAGACAAGGGTATGTCACGTGGGTGACCAGTGCAGAGTTATGATGTCACAATGCCCCCTTAGGCCGTTCACAGACAAGGGTCTGTCACATGGGTGACCCGTGCAGAGTTATGATGTCACAATGCCCCCTTAGGCAGATCACGGACATGGGTCCGTCACCTGGGTTACCAGTGCACTGTTTTAATGGCACAATGCCACCTTAGGCGGATCACAGACAAGGGTCTGTCACCCGGGTGACCAGCGCAGAGTTAAGATGCAACAATGCGACCATAGGCAGATCACAGACAAGGGTCTCTCACCTGGGTGACCAATGAAGAGTTAAAATGTCACAATGCCCCCTTAGGCAGATCACAGACAAGGGTCTGTCACCTGGGTGACCAGTGCAGAATTTAGATGTCACAGTGACCCCTTAGGCAGATCACAGACAAGGGTCTGTCACCTGGGTGACCAGTGCAGAGTTATGAAGTCACAATTCTGCATTAGGCAGATGACGGAGAAGGGTTTGTCACCAGGTTGAACAGTGCAGAGTTATGATGTCACAATGCCCCATTAGGCAGATCACAGAAAAGGGTCTGTCACCTGGGTGACCAGAGCAGAATTATGATGTCACAATGCCCCCTTAGGTAGATCACAGAAAAGGACCTGTCACCTGGGTGCCCGGTGCAGACTTACGATGTCACAATGCCCCCTTAGGCAGATCACTGGCAAGGGTCTGTCACCTGCGTGACCAGTGCTGAGTTATGAAGTCACAATTCCGCGTTTGGTAGATGATGGATAAGGGTCTGTCACCAGGGTGAAC
Organism: Gorilla gorilla gorilla; assembly: GCF_029281585.2. NCBI lineage: Eukaryota > Metazoa > Chordata > Mammalia > Primates > Hominidae > Gorilla > Gorilla gorilla. Next base: position 23,095,803 of record NC_073241.2, read on the forward strand.
AGTGCAGAGTTATGATGTCACAATGCCCCCTTAGGCAGATCACAGACAAGGGTCTGTCACCAGGGAGCCCAGTGCAGAGTTATGATGTCACATTGCCTCCTAAGGCATATCACAGACAATGGTCTGTCACCTTGCTGACCAGTGAACAGTTATGATGTCACAATGCCCCCTTAGGCAGATCATAGACAAGGGTCTGTCACCTGGGTGCCCAGTGTAGAGTTATGACGTCACAATGCCCCATTAAGCAGATCACAGACAAGGGTCTGCCACCTGGGTGACCATTGCAGAGTTATGATGTCACAATGACCGCTTAAGAGTATCAAAGACAAGGGTATGTCACCAGGGAGACCCCTGCAGAATTATGATGTCACAATGCACCCTTTGGCAGTTCACAGACAAGGTTCTGCCACCTGGGTGACCCGTTCAGACTTATGATGTCACAATGCCCCCTTATGCAGATCACAGACAATGGTCTGTCACCTGGGTGACAAGTGCAGAGTTGTGATGTCACAATGCCACCTTAGGCAGATCACAGTCAAGGGTATGTCACCTGGGTTACCAGTGCACAGTTATGATGTCACAATGCCCCCTTAGGCACATCACAGACAAGGGTACGTCACCTGGGTTACCAGTGCACAGTTATGATGTCACAATGCCCTCTTAGGCAGATCACAGACAAAGGTCTGTCACCTCGGAGACTAGTGAAGAGTTATGATGCAACAATGCCCCCTTAGGCAGATCACAGAAAAGGGTCTGTCACCTGGGTGACGAGTGGCGAGTTATGAGACAACAATGCCCCCTTAGGCAGATCACAGACAAGGGTCGGTCACCTGGGTAACCAGTGCAGGGTTATGATGTCACAATGCCCCCTTAGGCAGATAGTGGACAAGGGTCTGTAACCAGGCTGACCAGGGCAGAGTTATGATGTCCCAATACCCCATTGGGCCAATCACAGAAAAGGGTCTGTCACCTGTGTGACCATTGCAGAGTGGTGATGTCACAATGCCCCCTTAGGCAGATCACAGACAAGGGTCTTTCACCTGGGTGACCAGTGCAGGGTTATGTAGTCACAATGCCCCCTTAGGCAGATCAAAGACAAGGGCCTGTCACCTGGGTGCCCAGTGGAGACTTATGAAGTCACAATGCCCCCTTAGGCAGATCACAGACAAGGGTCTGTCACCTGAGTGACCAGTGCAGAGTTATGATGTCACAGTGACCCCTTAAGCAGATCACTTTCAAGGGCCTGTCACTTGGGTGACACGTGCAGAGTTATGATGTCACAATGCCCCCTTAGGCAGACAACAGACAAGGGTCTGTCACCTGGGAGCCCCGTGCAGTGTTGTGATGTCACAATGCCACCTTAGGCAGATCACAGTCAAGGGTACATCAACTGGGTTACCAGTGCACAGTCATGATGTCACAATCCCCCTTAGGCACATCACAGACAAGGGTAAGTCTCCTGGGTTACCAGTGCACAGTTATGATGTCACAATGCGCTCTTAGGCAGATCACAGACAAAGGTCTGTCACCTCGGTGACTAGTGAAGAGTTATGATGCAACAATGCCCCCTTAGGCAGATCACAGCAAAGGGTCTGTCACCTGTGTGACGAGTGGCGAGTTATGAGGTCACAATGCCCCCTTAGGCAGATCACAGACAAGGGTCGGTCACCTGGGTAACCAGAGCAGAGTTATGATGTCACAATGCCCCCTGAGGCAGATAGTGGACAAGGGTCTGTAACCTGGCTGACCACTGCAGAGTTATGATGTCACAAAACCCTATTAGGCCGATCACAGAAATGGGTCTGACACCTGTGTGACCATTGCAGAGTTATGATGTCACAATGCCCTCTTAGGCAGATCACAGACAAGGGTCTGTCACCTGGGTAACCAGTGCAGAGTTGTGATGTCACAATGCCCCCTTAGGCAGATCACAGAAAAGGGTCTGTCACCTGTGAGACCATTGCAGAGTTGTGATGTCACAATGCCTCCTTAGGCAGATCACACACAAGGCTCTGTCACCTGGGTGACATATGCAGAGTTATGATGTGACAATGCGCCCTTAGGGAGATCCCAGACAAGAGTCTGTCAAAACGGTGACCAGTGCAGATTTATGATGTCACAATGCCCCCTTAGGCAGATCAAAGTCAAGGGTCTGCCACCTGGGTGCCTCGTGCAGAGGTATGATGTCACAATGTCCCCTTAGGCAGATCACAGACATGGGTCTGTCACCTGGGTGACCAGTGCAGCGTTATGATGTCACAGTACCCCCTTAGGCAGATCACAGGCATGGGTCTCTCACGTGAGCGACTAGTGCAGAATTATGATGCCACAATGACCCCTTAGGGAGATCACGGACAAGGGTCTGTCACCTGGGTGACCAGTGCAGAGTTATGATGTCACAATGCCCCCCAAGGCAGATGACAGACAAGGGTCTGTCACCTAGGTGACCAGTGCAGAGTTAGGATGTCACATTGCTCCCTTAGGCAGATCACAGACAAGGGTCTGTCACCAGGGAGACCAGTGTAGAGTTATGATGTCACATTGCCCCCTTAGGCAGATCACAGACAAGGGTCTGTCACCTGGGTGACCAATGCAGAGTTATGATGTCACAATGACCCCTTAGGCAGATCACATTCTAGGGCCTGTCACATGGGTGACCCGAGCAGAGTTATGATGTCACAATGCCTCCTTAGGCAGATCACAGACAAGTGTCTGTCACCTGGGTGACCCGTGCAGAGTTATGATGTCACAATGCCCCCTTAGGCAGATCACGGACAAGGGTCCATCACCTGGGTTACCAGTGCACTGTTATGGTGTCACAGTGCCCCCTTAGGCAGATCACAGACAAGGGTCTGTTACATGAGTGACCCGTGCAGAGTTATGATATCACAATGCGCCTTAGGAAGATCACAGACAAGAGTCTGTCACCTGGGTGACCAATGCCGAGTTAAGATGTCACAATGCCCCCTTAGGCCGATCACAGAAAAGGGTCTTTCACCACGGTTACCAGTGCACTGTTATGATGTCACAATGCCCCCTTAGCTAGATGACAGACAAGGCGCTGTCTCCACGGTGTCCAGAGCAGAGTTAAGAAGCAACAACGCCCCCATAGGCAGATCACAGACAAGGGTCTGTCACCTGGGTGACCAGTGCAGAGTTATGATGCCACAATTCCGTCTTAGGCAGATGACGGAGAAGGGTCTGTTACCAGATTGAAGAGTGCAGAATTATGATGTCACAATACCCCATTAGGCAGATCACAGAAAAGGGTGTGTCAAATGGGTGACCAGTGCAGATTTATGATGTCAGAATGCCCCCTTAGGCAGATCACAGACAAGGGTCTGTTACCAGGTACACCAGTGCAGAGTTATGATGTCACATTGTCCCCTTAGGCAGATCACAGACAAGGGTCTGTCACCTGTGTGACCAGTGCAGAGTTATGATGTCACGATGCCCACTTAAGCAGATGCAAGAAAATGGTCTGTCATCAGGGTGACGCGTGCAGAGCTATGATTTCGCAATGCCCCTTTAGGCAGTTCACAGACAAGGGTCGGTCACCTGGGTGACCCGTGCACAGTTATGAAATCACAATGCCCCCTTAGGCAGATCACAGGCAAGGGTCTGTCACCACGATGACCAGTGCAGAGTTATGATGTCACAGTGCCCCCTTAGGCTGATCACAGTCAAGGGTCTGTCACCTGGGTGACCAACACAGAGTTATGATGTCACAATGCCCCCCTTAGGCAGATCACAGACAAGCGTCTGTCACCTGGGTGACGAGTGCACAGTTATTATGTCACAACGCCGCCTTAGGCAGATCACAGACAAGGGTCTGTCACCTGGGTGACCCGTGCAGAGTTATGATGTCACAATGCCCCCTTCGGCCGATCACCACCAAGAGTGTGTGTCTTGGGTGACCAGTGCACAGTTATGAAGTCACAATGACCCCTTAGGGAGATCACAGACAAGGGTGTGTCACCACGATGACCAGTGCAGAGTTTTGATGTCACAATGCCCCCTTCGGCAGATCACTGACAAGGGTCTGTCACCTGGGTGACCAGTGCAGAGTTATGATGTCACAATGCCCCCTTAGGCAGATCGCAGACAAGGGTCTGTCACCCGGGTGACCAGTGCAGAGTTATGATGACACATTGCGCAGTTAGGCACATAACGGAGAAGGGTCTGTCACCAGTGTGACCAGTGAAGAGTTATGATGTCACAATGCCCCGTTAGGCAGTTCACAGTCAGGGTTCTGTCACCTGGGTGACCAGTGGAGAGTTATGACTTCACAATGCCCCCTTAAGCAGAACACAGAAAAGGTTCTGTCACGTGGGGGACAAGTGCATAGTTATGATTTCACAATGCCCCCTTAGGCTGTTCGCAGACAATGGTCTGTCACCTGGGTGACCAGTGCAGACTTACGATGTCACAACGCCCCCTTAGGCAGATCAAGGACAATGGTCTCTCACCTTCTTGTCCAATAGAGAGTTATGACGTCACAGTGCCCCATTAGGCAGATCACAGACAATGGTCTGTCACCTGTGTGACCAGTGCATAGTTATGATGTCACAATGCCCACTTAGGCAGATCACAGACAAGGGTCTGTCACTTGGGTGACCCTGGCAGAGTTATGATGTCACAATGCCCCATTAGGCAGATCACAGACATGGGTCCGTCACTTGGGTGACCCGTGCAGAGATATGATGTCACAATGCCGCTTAGGCAGATAACGGACAAGGTCTGTCACCAGGGTGACCAGGGCAGAGTTATGATATCCCAATGCCCCCTTAGGCAGATCACAGACAAGGGTCTGTCACCTGGGTGACGAATGAGGAGTTATGATGTTACTATTCCCCCTTAGGCAGATCACAGAGAAGGGCTTGTCACCTGGGTGCCCAGTGGAGACTTATGATGTCACAATGCCCCCTTAGGCAGATCACGGTCAACGGTCCATCACCTGGGGTACCAGTGCACTGTTATGGTGTCACAATGCCCCCATAGGCAGATCACAGACAATGGTCTGTCACCTCGGTGACGAGTGCAGAGTAAAGATGCAACAACGCACCCAAAGTCAGATCACAGACAAGGGTCTGTCACCTGGGTGACCAGTGCAGAGTTTAGATGTCTCAGTGACCCATTAGGCAGATCACAGACAAGGGTCTGTCACCTGGGTGACCAGTGCAGAGTTATGATGTCACAATTCCAGCTAGGCAGATGACGGACAAGGGTCAGTCACCAGGGTTTCCAGTGCAGAGTTATGATGACACAAAGCCCCATTAGGCAGATCACAGAAAAGGGTCTGTCACCTGGGTGACCAGTGCAGGGTTATGATGTCACAATGCCCCCTTAGGCAGATCACAGAAAAGGGTCTGTCACCAACAAGCCAAGTGTAGACTTATGATGTCACAATGCCCCCTTGGGCAGATCACAGAAAAGGGTCTGTCACCAGCGAGCCAAGTGTAGACTTATGGTGTCACAATGCCCCGTAGGCAGATAACAGGCAAGAGTCTGTCACCAGGTGACCAGCGCAGAGTTATGATATCACAATACCACCTTAGGCAGATCACAGACAAGGGTCTGTCACCTGGGTTACGAGTGCAGAGTTATGATGTCACTATGCCCCCTTAGGTAGATCACAGACAAGGGCCTGTCACTTGGGTGCCCAGTGCAGACTTACGATGTCACAATGCCCCCTTAGGTAGATCACAGACAATGGTCTGTCACCTGGGTGCCCCGTACAGAGTTATGATGTCACAATGGCCCCTTAGGCAGATCAAAGACAAGGGTATGTCACGTGGGTGACCAGTGCAGAGTTATGATGTCACAATGCCCCCTTAGGCCGTTCACAGACAAGGGTCTGTCACATGGGTGACCCGTGCAGAGTTATGATGTCACAATGCCCCCTTAGGCAGATCACGGACATGGGTCCGTCACCTGGGTTACCAGTGCACTGTTTTAATGGCACAATGCCACCTTAGGCGGATCACAGACAAGCGTCTGTCACCCGGGTGACCAGCACAGAGTTAAGATGCAACAATGCGACCATAGGCAGATCACAGACAAGGGTCTCTCACCTGGGTGACCAATGAAGAGTTAAAATGTCACAATGCCCCCTTAGGCAGATCACAGACAAGGGTCTGTCACCTGGGTGACCAGTGCAGAATTTAGATGTCACATTGACCCCTTAAGCAGATCACAGACAAGGGTCTGTCACCTGGGTGACCAGTGCAGAGTTATGAAGTCACAATTCTGCATTAGGCAGATGACGGAGAAGGGTTTGTCACCAGGTTGAACAGTGCAGAGTTATGATGTCACAATGCCCCATTAGGCAGATCACAGAAAAGGGTCTGTCACCTGGGTGACCAGAGCAGAATTATGATGTCACAATGCCCCCTTAGGTAGATCACAGAAAAGGACCTGTCACCTGGGTGCCCGGTGCAGACTTACGATGTCACAATGCCCCCTTAGGCAGATCACTGGCAAGGGTCTGTCACCTGCATGACCAGTGCTGAGTTATGAAGTCACAATTGCACGTTAGGCAGGTGACGGATAAGGGTCTGTCACCAGGGTGAAGAGTGCAGAGTTATGATGTCACAATGCCAAATTAGGCAGATCACAGACAAGGGTCTGTCTACAGTGAGCCAAGTGTAGATTTATGATGTCACATTGCCTCCTCAGGCATATCACAGACAATGGTCTGTCACCTTGGTGACCAGTGATCAGTTATGATGTCACAATGCCCCCTTAGGCAGATCACAGACAAGGGTCTGTCACCTGGGTGCCCAGTGTAGAGTTATGACGTCACAATGCCCCATTAAGCAGATCACAGACAAGGGTCTGCCACCTGGGTGACCATAGCAGTGTTATGATGTCACAATGCCCTCTTAGGCAGATCACAGAAAAGGACCTGTCACCTTGGTGCCCAGTGCAGACTTACGATGTCACAATACCCCCTTAGGCAGATCACCGACAAGGGTCTGTCACCTGCGTGCCCAGTGCTGAGTTATGAAGTCACAATTCCGCGTTTGGGAGATGATGGATAAGGGTCTGTCACCAGGGTGAACAGTGCAGAGTTATGATGTCACAATGCCCCCTTAGGCAGATCACAGACAAGGGTCTGTCACCAGGGAGCCCAGTGCAGAGTTATGATGTCACATTGCCTCCTAAGGCATATCACAGACATTGGTCTGTCACCTTGCTGACCAGTGAACAGTTATGATGTCACAATGCCCCCTTAGGCAGATCATAGACAAGGGTCTGTCACCTGGGTGCCCAGTGTAGAGTTATGACGTCACAATGCCCCATTAAGCAGATCACAGACAAGGGTCTGCCACCTGGGTGACCATTGCAGAGTTATGATGTCACAATGACCACTTAAGAATATCAAAGACAAGGGTATGTCACCAGGGAGATCCGTGCAGAATTATGATGTCACAATGCACCCTTTGGCAGTTCACAGACAAGGTTCTGCCACCTGGGTGACCCGTTCAGACTTATGATGTCACAATGCCCCCTTATGCAGATCACAGACAATGGTCTGTCACCTGGGTGACAAGTGCAGAGTTGTGATGTCACAATGCCACCTTAGGGAGATCACAGTCAAGGGTATGTCACCTGGGTTACCAGTGCACAGTTATGATGTCACAATGCCCCCTTAGGCACATCACAGACAAGGGTACGTCACCTGGGTTACCAGTGCACAGTTATGATGTCACAATGCCCTCTTAGGCAGATCACAGACAAAGGTCTGTCACCTCGGAGACTAGTGAAGAGTTATGATGCAACAATGCCCCCTTAGGCAGATCACAGAAAAGGGTCTGTCACCTGGGTGACGAGTGGCGAGTTATGAGACAACAATGCCCCCTTAGGCAGATCACAGACAAGGGTCGGTCACCTGGGTAACCAGTGCAGGGTTATGATGTCACAATGCCCCCTTAGGCAGATAGTGGACAAGGGTCTGTAACCAGGCTGACCAGGGCAGAGTTATGATGTCCCAATACCCCATTGGGCCAATCACAGAAAAGGGTCTGTCACCTGTGTGACCATTGCAGAGTGGTGATGTCACAATGCCCCCTTAGGCAGATCACAGACAAGGGTCTTTCACCTGGGTGACCAGTGCAGGGTTATGTAGTCACAATGCCCCCTTAGGCAGATCAAAGACAAGGGCCTGTCACCTGGGTGCCCAGTGGAGACTTATGATGTCACAATGCCCCCTTAGGCAGATCACAGACAAGGGTCTGTCACCTGAGTGACCAGTGCAGAGTTATGATGTCACAGTGACCCCTTAAGCAGATCACTTTCAAGGGCCTGTCACTTGGGTGACACGTGCAGAGTTATGATGTCACAATGCCCCCTTAGGCAGACAACAGACAAGGGTCTGTCACCTGGGAGCCCCGTGCAGTGTTGTGATGTCACAATGCCACCTTAGGCAGATCACAGTCAAGGGTACATCAACTGGGTTACCAGTGCACAGTTATGATGTCACAATGCCCCCTTAGGCACATCACAGACAAGGGTACGTCTCCTGGGTTACCAGTGCACAGTTATGATGTCACAATGCGCTCTTAGGCAGATCACAGACAAGGGTCTGTCACCTGGGTAACCAGTGCAGAGTTGTGATGTCACAATGCCCCCTTAGGCAGATCACAGAAAAGGGTCTGTCACCTGTGAGACCATTGCAGAGTTGTGATGTCACAATGCCTCCTTAGGCAGGTTACAAACAAGGGCCTGTCACGTGGGTGACCAGTGCAGAGTTATGAAGTCACAAAGCCACCTTAGGGAGGTCACAGACAAGGGCCTGTCACCTGGGAGACCAGTGCAGAGATATGATGTCACAATGCCCCATTAGGCAGATCACACACAATGGCCTGTCACCTGGGTGACCAGTGTAGAGTTATGATGTCACAATGCCCCCTGAGGCAGATAGTGGACAAGGGTCTGTAACCTGGCTGACCACTGCAGAGTTATGATGTCACAAAACCCTATTAGGCCGATCACAGAAATGGGTCTGACACGTGTGTGACCATTGCAGAGTTATGAGGTCACAATGCGCCCTTAGGCAGATCACAGACAAGGGTCGGTCACCTGGGTAACCAGTGCAGAGTTATGATGTCACAATGCCCCCTGAGGCAGATAGTGGAAAAGGGTCTGTAACCTGGCTGACCACTGCAGAGTTATGATGTCACAAAACCCTATTAGGCCGATCACAGAAATGGGTCTGACACCTGTGTGACCATTGCAGAGTTATGATGTCACAATACCCTCTTAGGCAGATCACAGACAAGGGTCTGTCACCTGGGTAACCAGTGCAGAGTTGTGATGTCACAATGCCCCCTTAGGCAGATCACAGAAAAGGGTCTGTCACCTGTGAGACCATTGCAGAGTTGTGATGTCACAATGCCTCCTTAGGCAGATCACACACAAGGCTCTGTCACCTGGGTGACATGTGCAGAGTTATGATGTGACAATGCGCCCTTAGGGAGATCCCAGACAAGAGTCTGTCAAAACGGTGACCAGTGCAGATTTATGATGTCACAATGCCCCCTTAGGCAGATCAAAGTCAAGGGTCTGCCACCTGGGTGCCTCGTGCAGAGGTATGATGTCACAATGCCCCCTTGGGCAGATCGCAGACCAGGGTCTGTCACCTGGGTGACCTGTGCGGAGTTATGATGTCACAATGACCCCTTAGGAAGTTCACAGACAGGGGTCTGTCACCTGGGTTACCAGTGCAGTGTTACGATGTCACAATGCCCCCTTAGGCAGATCACAGACAAGGGTCAGTCACCTGGGTGACATGTGCAGAGTTATGATGTTACAATGTCCCCTTAGGCAGATCACAGACAAGGGTCTTTCACCTGGGTGACCAGTGCAGAGTTATGATGTCACAATGACAACTTAAGAAGATCAAAGACAAGGGTATAGCACCAGAGTGACCCGTGCAGAATTATGATGTCACAATACACCCTTTGGCAGATCACAGACAAGGGTCTGTCACTTGAGTAACCCGTGCAGGGTTATTATGTCACAATGCCCCCTTATGCAGATCACAGACAAGGGTCTCTCACCTGGGTGACCAGTGGGGAGTTATGATGTCACAATGCCCCCTTAGGCAGTTCACAGACAAGGGTCTGTCATCTAGGTGACCAGTGCAGAGTTGTGATGTCACAATACCACCTTAGGCAGATCACAGAAAAGGGCCTGTCACCTGGGTGACCAGTGCACAGTTATTAAGTCACAATGCCACCTTAGAAAGATCAAAGACAAGGGTCTGTCACCTGGCTGATGAGTGAAGAGTGTGATGTCACAATTCCCCTTTAGGCAGATCACATTCAAGGGCCTGTCCCATGGGTGACTCGAGCAGAGTTATGATGTCAAAATGCCCCCTTAGGCAGATCACAGACAATGGTCTGTCACCTTGGTGACCAATGCAGGGTTATGATGTCACAATGGCCCCTTAGGCAGATCACAGACAATGGTCTGTCACCTGGGTTCCAAGTGCAGAGTTGTGATGTCACAATGCCCCCTTAGGCAGGTTACAAACAAGGGCCTGTCACGTGGGTGACCAGTGCAGAGTCATGAAGTCACAAAGCCACCTTAGGGAGATCACAGACAAGGGCCTGTCACCTGGGAGACCAGTGCAGAGATATGATGTCACAATGCCCCATTAGGCAGATCACACACAATGGCCTGTCACCTGGGTGACCAGTGTAGAGTTATGATGTCACAATGCCCCCTTAGGCAGGTAACAAACTAGTGCCTGTCAACAGGGAGATCAGTGCAGGGTTATGATGTCAAAATGCCCCCTTAGGCAGATCACAGTCATGGGCCTGTCACCTCGGTGACCAGTGAAGAGTTATGATGTCACTGAAGTGTTATGACCAGTGAAGAGTTATGATCTGCCCACTTAGGCAGATCACAGACAAGCGGCTGTCAACTGGGTGACCAGTGCAGAGTTATGATGTCACAATGCCCACACAGGAAGATCACAGACAAGGGTCTGTCACCAGGGTGACCCGTGCAGTGTTATGATGTCACAATGCCCCCTGAGGCAGATCACAGACAAGGGTCTGACAGCTGGGCGAACAGTACAGAGTTATGATGTCATATTGCGCCCTTCAGCAAATCACAGACAAGGGTCTGTCACCTTGGTGACCTGTGCACAGTTATGAGGTCACAATACCCCTTAGGAGGATCACAGACAAGGGTCTGTCACCTGTGTGACCAGTGCAGAGTTATGATGTCACAATGCACACTTAGGCAGATCAGAGACAAGGGTCTGTCACCTGGGTGACCCGTGCTGATATATGATGTCACAATGCCACCTTACGCATATCACAGACAAGGGTCTGACACCTGGGAGACGAGTGCAGAGTTATGATGTCACAATACCCTCTTAGGCAGATCACAGAAAGGGGCCTGTGACCTGGGTTCCTAGTGCAGAGTTATAATATCACAATGCCCCTTTAGGCAGATCACAGACAAGGGCCTGTCATGTGGGTGCCCAGTGCAGAGTTATGATGTCACAATGCCCCCTTAGGCAGATCAAAGACAGGGATCTGTCACCTGGGTGTCCATTGCAGAGTTATGATGTCAAAATGTCCCCTTTGGCAGATCACAGACAAAGACCTGTCACCTGGGTGACCAGTGCAGAGTTATGATGTCACAATGCCCCCTTAGGCAGATCACAGACAAGGGTCTGTCACCTGGGTGAACAGTGCAGAATTATGATGTCACAATGCCCCCTTAGGCAGTTCACAGACAAGGGTCTGTCACCTGGGAGACCAGTGCAGAGTTGTGATGTCACAATGCCACCTAAGGCAGATCACAGTCAAGCGTACATCACCGGGGTTACCAGTGCTCAGTTATGATGTCACAATGCCCCCTTAGGCACATCACAGACAAGGGTACGTCACCTGGGTTACCAGTTTTCAGTTATGATGTCACAATGCCCACTTAGGCAGATCACAGACAAGGGTCTCTCACCTGGGTGACCAGTGCAGAGTTATGAAGTCACAATGCCCCGTTAGGCAGATCACAGACAGGGGCCTGTCACTGGGTGTCCAGTGCAGACTTATGCTGTCACAATGCCCCCTTAGGCAGATCACAGACAACGGTCTGTCACCTTTGTGACCAGTGCAGGGTTATGATGTCACAATGAACCCTTAGGAAGATCACAGACAAGGGTCTGTCACCTGGGTTCAACTTGCAGGTTTATGATGTCACAATGCCCCCTTAGGCAGATAACAGACAAGGGCCTGTCACCTGGGTGCCCCATGCAGAATTATAATGCCACAATGCCGCCTTAGGCAGTTCACAGACAAGGGTCTGTCACCTGGGTGCCAAGTGCAGAGTTATGATGTCGCAATGCCCCTTCAGGCAGATCACAGAAAAGGGCCTGCCATCTGTGTGCCCAGTGTAAAGTTATGATGTCACAATGTCCCCTTAGGCAGATTAAAAGCAAAGGCCTATCACGTGGGTGACCAGTGCAGAGTTATGAATTCAGAATGCCCCCTTAGGCAGATTACAAACAGGGGCCTGTCACGTGGGTGACCAGTGCAGAGTCATGATGTCACAATGCCCCCTTAGGCACATAACAGACAAGGGTCTGTCACCTGGGTACCCCGTGCCGAGTTATGATGTCAAAATGCCCCCTTAGGCAGATCAAAGTCAAGGGTCTGTCACCCGGGTGACCAGTGTAGAGTTATAATGGCACAATGAACCCTTAGGCAGTTCACAGACAAGGGTCTGTCACCTGGGTGACCAGTGCAGGGTTATGATGTCACAATGCCTCCTTAGGCAGATAACAGACAAGGGTCTGTCACCAGCGTGAGCAGTGCAGGTTTATAATGTCCCAATCCCCCCTAGGCAGATCACAGACAAGAGTCTCTCGCCTGGGTGACGAGTGCAGAGTTGTGAAGTCACAATTCCCCCTTAGGCAGATCACAGACAAAGGCCTGTCACCTGGGTGCCCAGTGCAGACTTATGAAGTCACAATGCCCCCTTAGGCAGATCACAGTGAAGGGTCTGTCACCTGGGTGACCAATGCAGAGTTATGATGTCACAATGCCCCCTTAGGCAGATCACAGACAAGGGTCTCTCACTTTGCAGACCCATGCGGTGTTATAATGTCACAATGCCCCCTTAGGCAGTTCTCAGACAAGGGTTTGTCACCTGGGTGAACAGGGCAGATTTATGATGTCACAACGACCCCTTAGGCAGATCAAAGACAATGGTCTGTCAACTTGGTGACCAATGTAGAGTTATGATGTCACAATGCCCCCTTAGGAGGATCACAGTCAAGGGTCTGTCACCTGTGTGTCCAGCGCAGAGTTATGATGTCACAATGCAGCTTTAGGCAGATACCAGGCAAGGGTCTGTCACCAGGGTGAGCAGTGCAGGGTTATAATGTCACAATGCCCCGCTAGGCAGATCACAGACAAGGGTCTCTCACCTGGGTGATGAGTGCAGAGTTATGAAGTCACAATTCCCACTTAGGCAGATCACAGACAAAGGCCTGTCACCTGGAGGCACAGTGCAGACTTATGATGTCACAATGCTCCATTGGGCAGATCACAGAGAGGGGTCTGTGACCTGGGTGACCAGTGCAGAGTTATGATGTCACAATGACCCCTTAGGCAGATCACATTCAAGGGCCTGTCACACGGGTGACTCGAACAGAGTTATGATGTCACAACGCTCCCTTAGGCAGATCACAGACAAGAGTCTGTCACCTGGGTGCCCCGTGCAGAGTTATGATGTAACAATGCCCCTTTAGACAGATCAAAGACAAGGGTCTGTCACCTGGCTGACCAGTGCAGAGTTATGATGTCACAATGCCCCCTTAGGCAGATCAAAGACAAGGATCTGTCACCTGAGAGTCCATTGCAGAGTTATGATGTCTAAATGCCCCCTTAGGCAGATCACAGACAAGGGCCTGTCACCTGGGAGACCAGTGCAGAGTTATGATGTCCCAATGCCACCTTAGGCAGATCACAGACAAGGGTCTGTCACCTGGGTGACCAGTGCAGAGTTATGATGTCACAATGCCCCCTTAGGTGGTTCACAGACAAGGGTCTGTCACTTGGGAGACCAGTGCAGAGTTGTGATGTCACAATGCCACCTACGGCAGATCACAGTCAAGGGTACGTCACCTGGGTTACCAGTGCTCAGTTATGATGTCGCAATGCCCCCTTAGGCACATCACAGACAAGGGTACGTCACCTGGGTTACCAGTGCACAGTTATGATGTCACAATGCCCTCTTAGGCAGATCACAGACCAGGGTCTTTCACCTGGGTGACCAGTGCAGAGCTGTGAAGTCACAATGCCCCCTTAGGCAGATCACAGACCAGAGTCTTTCACCTGGGTGACCAGTGCAGAGTTGTGAAGTCACAATGCCCCCTTAGGCAGATCACAGACCAGGGTCTTTCACCTGGGTGACCAGTGCAGAGTTATGAAGTCACAATGCCCCCTTAGGCAGATCACAGACAACGGCCTGGCACCTGGGTGTCCAGTGCAAACTTATGATGTCACAATGCCCCTTAGGCAGATCAAAGGCAACGGTGTGTCACCTTGGTGACCAGTGAAGAGTTATAATGCCACAATGTCCCCTTAGGCAGTTCACAGACAAAGGTCTGTCACCTGGGTGACCAGTGCAAAGTTATGATGTCACAATGAACCCTTAAGCGATCACTTTCAAGGGCCTGTCACGTGGGTGACACGTGCAGATTTATGATGTCACAATGCCTCCTTAGGCAGATAATAGACAAGGGTCTGTCACCTGGGTACCCCTAGTAGAGTTATGATGTCACAATGCCCCCTTAGGCAGATCAAAGACAACGGTCTGTAACCTTGGTGACCAGTGTAGAGTTATAATGCCACAATGTCCCCTTAGGCAGTTCACAGACAAGGGTCTGTCACCTGGGTGACTAGTGCAGAATTATGATGTCACAATGCCTCCTTAGGCAGATCACAGACAAGGGTCTTTCACCTGGGTGACCAGTGCAGATTTATGATGTCACAATGCCCCCTCAGGCAGTTCACAGACAAGGGTCAGTCACCTGGGTGACCAGTGCAGAGTTATAATGTCACAATGACCCCTTAAGCAGGTCTCCTTCAACGGCCTGTCACGTGTGTGACACGTGCAGAGTTATGATGTCACAATGCCCCTTAGGCACATAACAGACAAGGGTCTCTCACCTGGGTACCCCGAGCCGAGTTATGATGTCACAACGCCCCTTTAGGCATATCACAGAGAATGGTCTCTCACCTTGGCTTCCAATACAGAGTTATGATGTCACAATGCCCCGTTAGGCAGATCACAGACAAGGGTCTGTTACCTGCGTGACCAGTGCAGAGTTATGATGTCAGAATGCCACCTTAGGCATATCACAGACAACGGTCTGTCACCTGGGTGACCCGTGCAGAGTTATGATGTCACAATGCCTCCTTAGGCAGATAACAGACAGGGTTCTGTCACCAGGGTGAGCAGTGCAGGGTTATAATATCACAATGCACCCCTAGGCAGATCACAGACAAGAGTCTCTCACCTGGGTGACGAGTGCAGAGTTATGAAGTCACAATTCCCCCTTAGGCAGATCACAGACAAAGGCCTGTCACCTGGGTGTCCAGTGCAGACTTATGATGTCACAATGCCCCCTTAGGCAGATCACAGAGAAGGGTCTGTCACCTGGGTGACCAACGGAGAGTTATGATGTCACAATGCCCCGTTAGGCAGCTCACAGACAGGGGTCTGTCACCTGGGTGACCCATGCAGAGTTATGATGTCACAATGCCCCCTTAGGCAGATCACAGACAGGGGTCTGTCACCTGGGTGACCCGTGCAGAGTTATGATGTCATAATGCCCCCTTAGGCAGATCAAAGACAAGGGTCTGTCACTTTGCTGACCCGTGCAGTTTTATAATGTCACAATGCCCCCTTAGGCAGTTCTCAGACAAGGGTCTGTCACCTGGGTGAACAGGGCAGATTTATGAAGTCACAACGCCCCCTTAGGCAGATCAAAGACAATGGTCTGTCAAAATGGTGACCAATACAGAGTTATGGTGTCACTATGCCCCCTTAGGCAGTTCACAGACAAGGGTCCCTCACCTGCGTGACCAGTGCAGAGTTATGATGTCACAATGCCCCCTTAGGAGGATCACAGACAATGGTCTGTCACCTGTGTGTCCAGCGCAGAGTTATGATGTCACAATGCCCCTTTAGGCAGATAACAGACAAGGGTCTGTCACCAGGGTGAGCAGTGCAGGGTTATAATGTCACAATGCCCCGCAAGGCAGATCACAGACAAGGGTCTCTCACCTGGGTGACGAGTGCAGAGTTATGAATCACAGTTCCCACTTAGGCAGATCACAGACAAAGGCCTGTCACCTGGGGGCACAGTGCATGCTTATGATGTCACAATGCCCCATTAGGCAGATCACAGAGAGGGGTCTGTCACCTGGGTGACCAATGCAGAGTTATGATGTCACAATGACCCCTTAGGCAGATCACATTCAAGGGCCTGTCACATGGGTGACTCGATCAGAGTTATGATGTCACAATGCCCCCTTAGGCAGATCACAGACAAGAGTCTGTCACTTGGGTGCCCCGTGCAGAGTTATGATATCACAATGCCCCCTTAGGCAGATCAAAGACAGGGATCTGTCACCTGGGTGTCCACTGCAGAGTTATGATGTCAAAATGCCACCTTAGGCAGATCACAGACAAGGGCCTGTCACCTGGGAGACCAGTGCAGAGTTATGATGTCAAAATGCCCCCTAAGGCAGATCACAGACAAGGGTACGTCACCTGGGTTACCAGTGCTCAGTTGTGATGTCACAATACCCCCTTAGGCACATCACAGACAAGGGTACGTCACCTGGGTAACCAGTGCACAGTTATGATGTCACAATGCCCTCTTAGGCAGATCACAGACAAGGGTCTTTCACCTGGGTGTCCAGTGCAGAGTTATGAAGTCACAATGCCCCATTAGGCAGATCACAGACAACGGCCTGTCACTGGGTGTCCAGTGCAGACTTCTGCTGTCACAATGCCCCCTTTGGCAGATCAGAGACAGCGGTCTGTCACCTGGGTGACCAGTGCAGAATTATGATGTCACAGTGACTCCTTAAGCGATCACTTTCAGGGGCCTGTCACGTGCGTGACACGTGCTGATTTATGATGTCACAATGCCCCCTTAGGCAGATAACAGACAAGGGTCTGTCACCTGGGTACCCCGTGTAGAGTTATGATGTCACAATGCCCCCTTAGGCAGATAACAGACAAGGGCCTGTCACCTGGGTGCCCCGTTAAGAATTATAATGCCACAATGCCCCCTTAGGCAGTTCACAGACAAGGGTCTGTCACCTGGGTGCGAAGTGCAGAGTTATGATGTCACAATGCCCCTTCAGGCAGATCACTGACAAGGGCCTGCCATCTGGGTGCCCAGTGTAGAGTTATGATGTCTCAATGTCCCCTTAGGCAGATTACAAACAAGGGCCTGTCACGTGGGTGAACAGTGCAGGGTTATGAATTCACAATGCCCACTTAGGCAGATCACAGACAAGGCCCTGTAACCTGGGTGACCAGTGCAGAGTTAGGTTGTCACAATGCCCCCTTAGACAGATCACAGACAAGGGTCTGTGTCCTGGGGGACCAGTGCAGAGTTATGATGTCACAATGCCCCCTTAGGCAGTTCAAAGAGAAGGGTCTGTCACCAGGCTGACCAGTGCAGATTTATGATGTCACAACGCCCCCTTAGGCAGATCACAGACAATGGTCTGTCACCTTGGTGACCAATGCAGAGATATGATGTCACAATGGCCCCTTAGGCAGATCACAGACAATGGTCTGTAACCTGGGTTCCAAGTGCAGATTTATGATGTCGCAATGCCCCCTTAGGCAGACCACAGTCAAGGGCCTGTCACCTGGGTGACCAGTGGAGAGTTATGATGTCACAATGCCTCCTTAGGCAGGTTAAAAACAAGCGAACGTCACTTTTGAGACCAGTGCAGAGTTATGAAGTCACAATGCCACCTTAGGGAGATCACAGACAAGGGCCTGTCACTTGGGTGACCACTGCAGGATTATGATGTCTCAATGCCCCCTTAGGCAGATCACAGACAATGGCCTGTCACCTGGGAAACCAGTGGAGACTTATGATGTCACAATGACCCCTTAGGCGGATAACAGACAAGGGCCTGTCAACTGGGTGATCACTGAAGAGTTATGATGTCACAATGCCCCCTTAGGCAGATCACAGTCATGGGACTGTCACTTGGGTGACCAGTGCAGAGTTATGATGTCACAATGCCCACTTAGGCAGATCACAGACAAGCGCCTGTCACCTGGGTGACCAGTGCAGAGTTATGATGTCACAATGCACCCTCAGGCAGATCACAGACAACGGTCTCACACCAGGGTGACCTGTGCAGTGTTATGATGTCACAATGCCCCCAGAGGCAGATCACAGACAAGGGTCTGACACCTGGGTTGCCAGTACAGAGTTATGATGTCATATTGCCCCCTTAAGCAGATAACAGAGAAGGGTCTGTCACCTGGGTGACCCGTGCATAGTTATGATGTCACAATGTCCCTTAGGCAGATCACAGACAAGGGTCTGTCACCTGTGTGACCAGTGCAGAGTTATGATGTCACAATGCACACTTTGGAATATCAGACACAAGGGTCTGTCACCTGGGTGACCCGTGCTGAGATATGATGTCACAATGCCCCCTTACGCATATCACAGACAAGGTTCTGACACCTGGGAGACTCGTGGAGAGTTATGATGTCACAATGCCCCCTTAGGCAGATCACAAACAAGGGTCAGTCTCCTGGGTGACAAGTGCAGAGTTAAGATGTCACAATGCCCACATAGGCAGATCAAAGACAAGGGACTGTCACCTCGGTGACCAATGCAGAATTATGATGTCACAATGCCCACTCAGGCAGATCAAAGACAAGGGTCTGTCACCTGGGGACCAGTGCAGATTTATGATGTCTCAATGCCCCCTTAGGCAGATCACATTCAAGGGCCTGTCACATGGGCGACGGGTGCAGTGTTTTGATGTCACAATGCCCCCTTAGGCAGATCACAGACAAGGGTCTGCCACCTGGGTGCCTCGTGCAGAGTTATGATGTCACAATTCCCCCTTGGGCAGATCACAGACAAGGGTCTGTCACCTGGGTCACGAGTGCAGAGTTATGATGTCACAATGATCCCTTAGGCAGTTCACAGACAGGGGTCTGTCACCCGGGCTAACAGTGTAGTGTTATGATGTCACAATGCCCCCTTAGGCATATCACAGACTAGGGTCTGTCACCTGCATGACTAGTGCAGACTTATAATGTCACAATGCCCCGTTAGGCAGTTTATAGACAAGGGTCTCTCACCTGGGGTTCCAGTGCAGGGTTATGGCATCACAATGACCCCTTAGGCAGATCACAGACAATGGTCTGTCACCGGGGTGACCAGTGCAGTGTTATGATGTCACAATGCCCCCTTAGGGAGAACACAGACAAGGGTCTGTCACCTGGGTGAGCAGTGCAGAGTTATGATGTCACAATGCCACCTTAGGCACATCACAGACAAGGGTCTGTCACCTGGGTGACCCGTGCAGAGTTATGATGTCACAATGCCCCCTTAGGCAGATCAAAGACAAGGGTCTGTCACCTGTGTGACCAGTGCAGGGCTGTGATGTCACAATGCCGACTTCGGCAGATCACAGACAAGGGTGTGTCACCTGGGTGTCCCATGCAGAGTTATGATGTCACAATGTCCCCTTAGGCAGATCAAAGACAGGGGTCTGTCACCTTGGTTACCGTGGAGTGTTATGATGTCACAATGCCACCTTAGGCAGATCACAGACAAGGCTCTGTAACCTGGGTGACCATGCAGAATTATGATGTCACAATGCCCCCTTAGGCAGATCACAGACAAGCGTCTGTCACCTGGGTGTCCGGTGCACAGTTATGACGTCACAATGCCCCCTTAGGCAGA
Organism: Gorilla gorilla gorilla; assembly: GCF_029281585.2. NCBI lineage: Eukaryota > Metazoa > Chordata > Mammalia > Primates > Hominidae > Gorilla > Gorilla gorilla. The sequence goes on from NC_073241.2 coordinate 23,115,802, forward strand.
TCACAGACAAGGACCTGTCACCTGGGTCACCAGCACAGAGTTATGATGTCACAATGCCCACTTAGGCAGATCACAGACAAGGGTCTGTCACCTGGGTTACCAGTGCAGAGTTATGATGTCACAATGCCCCCTTAGGCAGATCACAGACAAGGGTCTTTCACCTCGGTGACCAGTGCAGTGTTATGATGTCACAATGGCCCCTTAGGCAGATCAAAGAAAAGGGTCTGTCACCACGGTGACCAGTGCAGAATTGTGATGTCACAATGGCCCCTTGGGCAGATCACAGACAAGGGTCTGTCACCTGCTTGATCCGTGCAGAGTTATGATGTAACAGTGCCACCTGAGACAGATAAAGACAAGGGTCTGTCACCTTGGTGACCAGTGCTGAGTTATGATGTCAAAATACCCACTAAGGCAGATCAAAGACAAGGGTCTGTCACCTGGGTGACCAGTGCAGAGTTATGATGTCACAATGCACACTTAGGCAGATCACAGACAAGGGTGTGTCACCTCGGTGACCCATGCAGAGTTATGATGACACAATCCTTCCTTAGGCAGATCACAGACATGGGTCTGTCAACTTTTTTACCCGTGCAGTGTTATGAGGTCAGAATGCCCTCTAAGGCAGATCACTGAAAAGGGCCTGTCACCTGGGTGACCCGTGCAGAGTTATGGCGTTACAATGCCCTCTTAGGAAGATCACAGAAAAGGGCTTCTCACCTGGATGACCCGTGCAGAGTTATGATATCACAATGCCCCCTTAGGCAGATCACAGACAAGGGTCTGTCACCTCCATGACTAGTGCAGAGTTATAATGTCACAATGCCCCCTTAGGCAATTTACAGACGAGGGTCGCTCACCTGGGTGTCCAGTGCAGGGTTATGATATCACAATGCCCCCTTAGTCAGAAGACAGACAATGGTCTGTCACCTGGGTGACCAGTGCAGAGTTATGATGTCACAATGCCCCCTTAGGCAGATCACAGACAAGGGTCTGTCACCTGGGTGACCAGTGTAGAGTTGTGATGTCACAAGGACCACTTAAGCAGATCAAAGACAATGGTTTGTCTCCAGGGTGACCCACACAGAGTTATGATGTCACAATGCACCCTTAGGCAGAACACAGACAAGGGTCTGTCACCTGGGTGACCAGTGCAGAGTTATGATGTCACAATGCCCCCTTAGGCAGATCACAGACAAGGGTTTCTCACGTGGGTGACCCGTGCAGAGTTACGATGTCACAAGGACCACTTAAGAGCAAAGACGAGGGTATGTCGGCAGGTTGACCCGTGCAGAATTATGATGTAACAATGCACACTTTGGCAGATCACAGACAAGGGTCTGTCACTTGGGTGACCAGTGCAGAGTTGTGATGCAACAACGCCCCCTTAGGTAGATCACAGGGAAGAGTCTGTCACCTGGGTGACCAGTGCAGGGTTATGATGTCAGAATGCCCACTTAGGCAGATCACAGGCAAGGGTCTGTCGCCTGGGTGATTAGTGGCGAGTAATGAGGTCACAATTCCCCCTTAGGCAGATCACAGACAAGGGTCGGTCACCTGGGTAACCAGTGCATAGTTATGATGTCACAATGCCCCCTTAGGCAGATAGCAGACAAGGTTCTGTCACCAGGGAGACCAGTACAGAGTTATGATGTCACAATACCTCATTAGGCCGATCACAGAAAATGGTCTCTCCCCTGGGTGACAATTCCAGAGTTATGATATCACAATGCCCCCTTAGGCAGATCACAGACAAGGGTCTTTCACCTGGGTGCCCATTGTAGACTTATGATGTCACAATGACCCCTTAAGCAGATCACTTTCAAGGGCCTGACACATGGGAGACACGTGCAGAGATATGATGTCACAATGCCCCCTTAGGCAGATCACAAACAAGGGTCTGTATCCTGGGTGAGCAGTGCAGAGTTATGATGTCACAATGCCCACTTAGGCAGATCAAAGACAAGGGTCTGTCACCTCGGTGACCAATGCAGAGTTATGATGTCACAATGCCCCCTTAGGCAGATCAAAGAAAAGGGTCTGTCATCTGGGGACCAGTGCAGAGTTATGATGTCTCAATGCCACCTTAGGCAGATCACATTTTAGGGCCTGTCACATGGGTGACACGAGCAGAGTTATGATGTCATAATGCCCCCTTAGGCAGATCAAAGACAAGGGTCTGTCACCTCGGTGACCAATGCAGAGTTATGATGTCACAATGCCCCCTTAGGCAGATCAAAGAAAAGGGTCTGTCATCTGGGGACCAGTGCAGAGTTATGATGTCTCAACGCCACCTTAGGCAGATCACATTCTAGGGCCTGTCACCTGGGTGACCCGTGCTGAGATATGATGTCACAATGCCCCCTTACGCATATCACAGACAAGGTTCTGACACCTGGGAGACGCGTGGAGAGTTATGATGTCACAACGCCCCCTTAGGCAGATCACAAACAACGGTCTGTCTCCTGGGTGACAAGTGCAGAGTTAAGATGTCACAATGCCCACATAGGCAGATCAAAGACAAGGGACTGTCACCTCGGTGACCAATGCAGAGTTATGATGTCACAACGCCCCCTTAGGCAGATCACAAACAAGGGTCTGTCTCCTGGGTGACAAGTGCAGAGTTAAGATGTCACAATGCCCACAAAGGCAGATCAAAGACAAGGGACTGTCACCTCGGTGACCAATGCAGAGTTATGATGTCACAATGCCCACTTAGGCAGATCAAAGACATGGGTCTGTCACCTGGGGACCAGTGCAGATTTATGATGTCTCAATGCCCCCTTAGGCAGATCACTTTCAAGGGAATGACACATGGGCGACGGGTGCAGTGTTTTAATGTCACAATGCCCCCTTAGGCAGATCAAAGACAAGGTTCTGTCACCTGGGTGCCTCGTGCAGAGTTATGATGTCACAATTCCCCCTTGGGCAGATCACAGACAAGGGTCTGTCACCTGGGTAACGAGTGCAGAGTTATGATGTCACAATGCCTCCTTAGGCAGATCACAGACAAGGGTCTTTCACCTGGGTGACCAGTGCAGATTTATGATGTCACAATGCCCCCTTAGGCAGTTCACAGACAAGGGTCAGTCACCTGGGTGACCAGTGCAGAGTTATAATGTCACAATGACCCCTTAAGCAGGTCTCCTTCAACGTCCTGTCATGTGGGTGACACGTGCAGAGTTATGATGTCACAATGTCCCCTTAGGCAGATAACAGACAAGGGTCTCTCACCTGGTTACCCCGAGCCGAGTTATGATGTCACAATGCCCCTTTAGGCATATCACAGAGAATGGTCTCTCACCTTGGTTTCCAATACGGAGTTATGATGTCACAATGCCCCCTTAGGCAGATCACAGACAAGGGTCTGTTACCTGCGTGACCAGTGCACAGTTATGATGTCAGAATGCCACCTTAGGCAGATCACAGACAACGGTCTGTCACCTGGGTGACCCGTGCAGAGTTATGAGGTCACAATGCCTCCTTAGGCAGATAACAGACAGGGGTCTGTCACCAGGGTGAGCAGTGCAGGGTTATAATGTCACAATGCACCCCTAGGCAAACCACAGACAAGAGTCTCTCACCAGGGTGACGAGTGCAGAGTTATGAAGTCACAATTCCCCCTTAGGCAGATCACAGACAAAGGCCTGTCACCTGGGTGCCCAGTGCAGACTTATGATGTCACAATGCCCCCTTAGGCAGATCAAAGGCAACGGTGTGTCACCTTGGTGACCAGTGAAGAGTTATAATGCCACAATGTCCCCTTAGGCAGTTCACAGACAAGGGTCTGTCACCTGGGTGACCAACGGAGAGTTATGATGTCACAATGCCCCGTTAGGCAGCTCACAGACAGGGGTCTGTCACCTGGGTGACCCATGCAGAGTTATGATGTCACAATGCCACCTTAGGCAGATCACAGACAAGGGTCTGTCACCTGGGTGACCCGTGCAGAGTTATGATGTCATAATGCCCCCTTAGGCAGATCAAAGACAAGGGTCTGTCACTTTGCTGACCCGTGCGGTTTTATAATGTCACAATGCCCCCTTAGGCAGTTCTCAGACAAGGGTCTGTCACCTGGGTGAACAGGGCAGATTTTTGATGTCACAACGCCCCCTTAGGCAGATCAAAGACAATGGTCTGTCAAAATGGTGACCAATGCAGAGTTATGGTGTCACTATGCCCCCTTAGGCAGTTCACAGACAAGGGTCCCTCACCTGCGTGACCAGTGCAGAGTTATGATGTCACAATGCCCCCTTAGGAGGATCACAGACAAGGGTCTGTCACCTGTGTGTCCAGCGCAGAGTTATGATGTCACAATGCCCCTTTAGGCAGATAACAGACAAGGGTCTGTCACCAGGGTGAGCAGTGCAGGGTTATAATGTCACAATGCCCCGCAAGGCAGATCACAGACAAGGGTCTCTCACCTGGGTGACGAGTGCAGAGTTATGAAGTCACAATTCCCACTTAGGCAGATCACAGACAAAGGCCTGTCACCTGGGGGCACAGTGCATGCTTATGATGTCACAATGCTCCATTAGGCAGATCACAGAGAGGGGTCTGTCACCTGGGTGACCAATGCAGAGTTATGATGTCACAATGACCCCTTAGGCGGATCACATTCAAGGGCCTGTCACATGGGTGACTCGATCAGAGTTATGATGTCACAATGCCCCCTTAGGCAGATCACAGACAAGAGTCTGTCACCTGGGTGCCCCGTGCAGAGTTATGATATCACAATGCCCCCTTAGGCAGATCAAAGACAGGGATCTGTCACCTGGGTGTCCACTGCAGAGTTATGATGTCAAAATGCCACCTTAGGCAGATCACAGACAAGGGCCTGTCACCTGGGAGACCAGTGCAGAGTTATGATGTCAAAATGCCCCCTAAGGCAGATCACAGACAAGGGTCTGTCACCTGGGTGACCAGTGCAGAGTTATGGTGTCACAATGCCCCCTTAGGCAGTTCACAGACAAGGGTCTGTCAGCTGGGAGACCAGTGCAGAGTTGTGATGTCACAATGCCACCTAAGGCAGATTACAGTCAAGGGTACGTCACCTGGGTTACCAGTGCTCACTTGTGATGTCACAATACCCCCTTAGGCACATCACAGACAAGGGTACATCACCTGGGTAACCAGTGCACAGTTATGATGTCACAATGCCCTCTTAGGCAGATCACAGACAAGGGTCTTTCACCTGGGTGTCCAGTGCAGAGTTATGAAGCCACAATGCCCCGTTAGGCAGATCACAGACAACGGCCTGTCACTGGGTGTCCAGTGCAGACTTCTGCTGTCACAATGCCCCCTTTGGCAGATCAGAGACAGCGGTCTGTCACCTGGGTGACCAGTGCAGAATTATGATGTCACAGTGACTCCTTAAGCGATCACTTTCAGGGGCCTGTCACGTGCGTGACACTTGCAGATTTATGATGTCACAATGCCCCCTTAGGCAGATAACAGACAAGGGTCTGTCACCTGGGTACCCCGTGTAGAGTTATGATGTCACAATGCCCCCATAGGCAGATAACAGACAAGGGCCTGTCACCTGGGTGCCCCGTTAAGAATTATAATGCCACAATGCCCCCTTGGGCAGTTCACAGACAAGGGTCTGTCACCTGGGTGCGAAGTGCAGAGTTATGATGTCACAATGCCCCTTCAGGCAGATCACTGACAAGGTCCTGCCATCTGGGTGCCCAGTGTAGAGTTATGATGTCTCAGTGTCCCCTTAGGCAGATTACAAACAAGGGCCTGTCACGTGGGTGACCAGTGCAGGGTTATGAATTCACAATGCCTACTTAGGCAGATCACAGACAAGGCCCTGTAACCTGGGTGACCAGTGCAGAGTTAGGTTGTCACAATGCCCCCGTAGACAGATCACAGACAAGGGTCTGTGTCCTGGGGGACCAGTGCAGAGTTATGATGTCACAATGCCCCCTTAGGCAGTTCAAAGAGAAGGGTCTGTCACCAGGCTGACCAGTGCAGATTTATGATGTCACAACGCCCCCTTAGGCAGATCACAGACAATGGTCTGTCACCTTGGTGACCAATGCAGAGATATGATGTCACAATGGCCCCTTAGGCCGATCACAGACAATGGTCTGTAACCTGGGTTCCAAGTGCAGATTTATGATGTCACAATGCCCCCTTAGGCAGACCACAGTCAAGGGCCTGTCACCTGGGTGACCAGTGGAGAGTTATGATGTCACAATGCCTCCTTAGGCAGGTTAAAAACAAGCGAACGTCACTTTTGAGACCAGTGCAGAGTAATGAAGTCACAATGCCACCTTAGGGAGATCACAGACAAGGGCCTGTCCCTTGGGTGACCACTGCAGGATTATGATGTCTCAATGCCCCCTTAGGCAGATCACAGACAATGGCCTGTCACCTGGGAAACCAGTGGAGACTTATGATGTCACAATGACCCCTTAGGCAGATAACAGACAAGGGCCTGTCAACTGGGTGATCACTGAAGAGTTATGATGTCACAATGCCCCCTTAGGCAGATCACAGTCATGGGACTGTCACTTGGGTGACCAGTGCAGAGTTATGATGTCACAATGCCCACTTAGGCAGATCACAGACAAGCGCCTGTCACCTGGGTGACCAGTGCAGAGTTGTGATGTCACAATGCACCCTCAGGCAGATCACAGACAACGGTCTCACACCAGGGTGACCTGTGCAGTGTTATGATGTCACAATGCCCCCTGAGGCAGATCACAGACAAGGGTCTGACACCTGGGTTGCCAGTACAGAGTTATGATGTCATATTGCCCCCTTAAGCAGATAACAGAGAAGGGTCTGTCACCTGGGTGACCCGTGCATAGTTATGATGTCACAATGCCCCTTAGGCAGATCACAGACAAGGGTCTGTCACCTGTGTGACCAGTGCAGAGTTATGACGTCACAATGCACACTTTGGAATATCAGACACAAGGGTCTGTCACCTGGGTGACCCGTGCTGAGATATGATGTCACAATGCCCCCTTACGCATATCACAGACAAGGTTCTGACACCTGGGAGACTCGTGGAGAGTTATGATGTCACAACGCCCCCTTAGGCAGATCACAAACAAGGGTCAGTCTCCTGGGTGACAAGTGCAGAGTTAAGATGTCACAATGCCCACATAGGCAGATCAAAGACAAGGGACTGTCACCTCGGTGACCAATGCAGAATTATGATGTCACAATGCCCACTCAGGCAGATCAAAGACAAGGGTCTGTCACCTGGGGACCAGTGCAGATTTATGATGTCTCAATGCCCCCTTAGGCAGATCACATTCAAGGGCCTGTCACATGGGCGACGGGTGCAGTGTTTTGATGTCACAATGCCCCCTTAGGCAGATCACAGACAAGGGTCTGCCACCTGGGTGCCTCGTGCAGAGTTATGATGTCACAATTCCCCCTTGGGCAGATCACAGACAAGGGTCTGTCACCTGGGTCACGAGTGCAGAGTTATGATGTCACAATGATCCCTTAGGCAGTTCACAGACAGGGGTCTGTCACCCGGGCTAACAGTGTAGTGTTATGATGTCACAATGCCCCCTTAGGCATATCACAGACTAGGGTCTGTCACCTGCATGACTAGTGCAGACTTATAATGTCACAATGCCCCGTTAGGCAGTTTACAGACAAGGGTCTCTCACCTGGGGTTCCAGTGCAGGGTTATGGCATCACAATGCCCCCTTAGGCAGATCACAGACAATGGTCTGTCACCGGGGTGACCAGTGCAGTGTTATGATGTCACAATGCCCCCTTAGGGAGAACACAGACAAGGGTCTGTCACCTGGGTGAGCAGTGCAGAGTTATGATGTCACAATGCCACCTTAGGCACATCACAGACAAGGGTCTGTCACCTGGGTGACCAGTGCAGAGTTATGATGTCACAATGCCCCCTTAGGCAGATCAAAGACAAGGGTCTGTCACCTGTGTGACCAGTGCAGGGCTGTGATGTCACAATGCCGACTTCGGCAGATCACAGACAAGGGTGTGTCACCTGGGTGTCCCATGCAGAGTTATGATGTCACAATGTCCCCTTAGGCAGATCAAAGACAGGGGTCTGTCACCTTGGTTACCGTGGAGTGTTATGATGTCACAATGCCACCTTAGGCAGATCACAGACAAGGCTTTGTAACCTGGGTGACCATGCAGAATTATGATGTCACAATGCCCCCTTAGGCAGATCACAGACAAGGACCTGTCACCTGGGTCACCAGCGCAGAGTTATGATGTCACAATGCCCACTTAGGCAGATCACAGACAAGGGTCTTTCACCTCGGTGACCAGCGCAGTGTTATGATGTCACAGTGGTCCCTTAGGCAGATCACAGAAAAGGGTCTGTCACCACGGTGACCAGTGCAGAATTGTGATGTCACAATGGCCCCTTGGGCAGATCACAGACAAGGGTCTGTCACCTGCTTGATCCGTGCAGAGTTATGATGTCACAATGCCACCTGAGACAGATAAAGACAAGCGTCTGTCACCTAGGTGACCAGTGCTGAGTTATGATGTCAAAATACCCACTTAGGCAGATCAAAGACAAGGGTCTGTCACCTGGGTGACCAGTGCAGAGTTATGATGTCACAATGCACACTTAGGCAGATCACAGACAAGGGTCTGTCACCTGGGTGACCAGTGTAGAGTTGTGATGTCACAAGGACCACTTAAGCAGATCAAAGACAATGGTTTGTCACCAGGGTGACCCACGCAGAGTTATGATGTCACAATGCACCCTTAGGCAGAACACAGACAAGGGTCTTTCACCTGGGTGACCAGTGCAGATTTATAATGTCACAATGCCCCCTTAGGCAGTTCACAGACAAGGGTCAGTCACCTGGGTGACCAGTGCAGAGTTATAATGTCACAATGACCCCTTAAGCAGGTCTCCTTCAACGTCCTGTCATGTGGGTTACACGTGCAGTGTTATGATGTCACAATGTCCCGTTAGGCAGATAACAGACAAGGGTCTCTCACCTGGGTACCCCGAGCCGAGTTATGATGTCACAATGCCCCTTTAGGCATATCACAGAGAATGGTCTCTCACCTTGGTTTCCAACACAGAGTTATGATGTCACAATGCCCCGTTAGGCAGATCACAGACAAGGGTCTGTTACCTGCGTGACCAGTGCAGAGTTATGATGTCAGAATGCCACCTTAGGCATATCACAGACAACGGTCTCACACCAGGGTGACCTGTGCAGTGTTATGATGTCACAATGCCCCCAGAGGCAGATCACAGACAAGGGTCTGACACCTGGGTTGCCAGTACAGAGTTATGATGTCATATTGCCCCCTTAAGCAGATAACAGAGAAGGGTCTGTCACCTGGGTGACCCGTGCATAGTTATGATGTCACAATGCCCCTTAGGCAGATCACAGACAAGGGTCTGTCACCTGTGTGACCAGTGCAGAGTTATGATGTCACAATGCACACTTTGGCATATCAGACACAAGGGTCTGCCACCTGGGTGACCCGTGCTGAGATATGATGTCACAATGCCCCCTTACGCATATCACAGACATGGGTCTGTCACCTGTGTGACCAGTGCAGAGCTGTGATGTCACAATGCCCCCTTAGGCAGATCAAAGACAAGGGTCTGTCACGTGGGTGACCTGTGTAGAGCTACGATGTCACAATGCACCTTTAGGCAGATCACAGACAAGGGAATGTCACCTGGGTGACCGGTGCTGAATAATGATGTCACAATGCCCCTTTGGCAGATCACAGACAAGGGTCTGACACCTGGGTGACCAGTGCATACTTATGATGTCACAATGCCCCCTTAGGCAGACCACAGACAAGGGTATGTCACCTGGGGAACCAGTGCAGAGTTATGATGTCACAATGCCCACTTAAGCAGATCAAACACAGGGGTCTGTCAGCACGGTGACCCATGCAGAATTATGATGTCACAATGCACCCTTAGGCATATCACAGACAAGGGACTGTCACCTGTGTGACCTGTGTAGAATAATGACGTCACGATGCCCCCTCAGGCAGATCACAGACAAGGGTCTGTCACCTGGGTGACCAGTGTAGAAGTATGATGCCACAATGTCCCCTTAGGCAGATCACAGACAAGGGTCTGTCACCTGGGTGACCACTGCTGGGTTATCAGGTCACAATGCACACTAAGGCAGATCTAAGAGAAGGGTCTGTCACCTGGGTGACCAGTGTAGAATTATGATGTCACAATAGCACCTTAGGCAGATGACAGGCAAATGCCTGTCACCTGGGTGACCCGTGCAGTGTAATGATGTCACAATGCCCCCTTAGGCAGATCACAGACAAGGTTGTGTCACCTGGGTGACCCGTGCAGTGTAATGAATTCACAATGCCCCATTACGCAGATCACAGACAAGGGCCTGTCACCTGTGTGACCCTTGCAGAGTTATGATGTCACATTGCCCCCTTAGGCAGATCACAGACAAGGTTCTGTCACCTTGGTGACCAATGCAGAGATATGATGTCACAATGGCCCCTTACGCAGATCACAGACAATGGTCTGTAACCTGGGTCACGAGTGCAGAGTTATGATGTCACAATGCCCCCTTAGGCAGATCACAGACAAGGTTCTTTCACCTGGGTGACCAATGCAGAGTTAAGATGTCACAATGCCCCCTTAGGCAGATCACAGACAAGGGTCTGTCACCTTTGTGACCAGTGCAGAGTTATGATGTCACAATGCCCCCTTAGGCAGTTCACAGACAAGGGTCTGTCACCTGGGTGACCAGTGCAGATTTATGATGTCACTTCGCACTCTTAGGCAGATCACACACAATGATGTCTCACGTTGGTGACCAATGGAGAGTTACGATGTCAAAATGCCCACTTAGGCAGATCACAGACAAGGGTCTGTCACCTGGGTGACCCGTCCAGAGTTATGAAGTCACAATGCCCCCTTAGGAAGATCACAGACAAGCGTATGTCACCTTGGTGACCTGCGCACATTTATGATGTCACAATGGCCCATTAGGCAGATCACAGATGATTGTCTGTCACCTGGGTGACTTGTGCAGAGTTATGATGTCACAACGCCCTCTTAGGCAGATCACAGTAAAGGGTCTGTCACCAGGGTGACCAGTGCAGAGTTATGATGTCACAAAGCCCGCTTAGGCAGGTCACAGACAAGGCTCTGTCACCTGGGTGACGAGTGCAGACTTATGATGTCACAATGCCCCATTTGGCTGATCACAGAAAAGGACCTGTCACCTGGGTGCCCGTTGCAGAATTATGATGTCAGAATGCCCCCTTAGGCAGATCACAGACAAGTGTCTGTCACCTAGGTGACCAGTGCAGATTTATGATGTCACAAAGACACCTTCGGCAGATGACATTCAAGGGCCTGTCACATGGGTGACCCGAGCAGAGTTATGATGTCACAATACCCCCTTAGGTAGATCACAGAAAAGCGACAGTCACCTTGGTGCCCCTTGCAGAGTTATGGTGTCACAATGCCCCCATAGGCAGATCAAAGTCAAGGGTCTGTCAAGTGGGTGACCAGTGCAGAGTTATGATGTCACAATGCCCCCTTAGGCAGTTCAGAGACAAGGTTCTGTCACCTGGGTGACCCGTGCAGAGTTATGATGTCACAATGACCCCTTAGGCAGATCACAGACAAGGGTCTGTCACCTGGGGGACCAGTGCAGAGTTAGGATGTCACAATGACCCCTTAGGCAGATCACAGAAAAGGGTCTTTCACCAGGGTGACCAGTGCAGAGTTATGATGTCACAATGCTCCCTTAAGTAGATCACAGACAAGGGCCCGTCACATGGGTTACCAGTGCACAGTTATGATGTCACAATGCCCCCTTAGTCAGATCACAGACTAGGGTCTGTCACCACGGTGACCAGTGCAGAGTTATGATGTCACAATGACCCTTTAGGCAGATCACAGACAGGGACCTGTCACCTGGGTGCCAAGTGCAGAGTTATGATGTCACAATGCCCCTTTAGGCAGATCACAGACAGGGACCTGTCACCTGGGTGCCAAGTGCAGAGTTATGATGTCACAATGCCCCCTAAGGCAGATCAAAGACAAGGGTCTGTCACCTGGGGACCAGTGCAGATTTATGAAATCTCAATGCCCCCTTAGGCAGATCACATTCAAGGCCTGTCACATGGGTGACACGTGCAGTGTTTTGATGTCACAATGCCACCTTAGGCAGATAACAGACAAGGGTCTGACACCTTGGTGCCTGGTGCAGAGTTATAATGTCACAATGCCCCCTTAGGCAGATCACAGACAAGGGTTTGTGACCTGGGGGACCAGTGCACAGTTATGATGTCACAATGACCCCTTAAGCAGATCACTTTCAAGGGCCTGTCACATGGGTGACACGTGCAGAGTTATGATGTCACAATGCAAACTTAGGCAGATCAGAGACAAGGGTCTGTCACCTGGGTGACCGTGCTGAGATATAATGTCACAAGGCCCCCTAACGCATATCACAGACAAGGGTCTGACACCTGGGAGACGCGTGCAGAGTTATGATGTCACAATGCTCCCTTATGCAGATCACAGACAAGGGTCTGTCTCCTGGGTGACCAGTGCAGAGTTATGATGTCACAATGCCCACTTAGGCAGATCAAAGACAACGGTCTGTCTCCTCGGTGAAAATGCAGAGTTGTGATGTCACAATGCTCCCTTAGGCAGATCAAAGACAAGGGTCTGTCACCTGGGGACCAGTGCAGAGTTATGATGTCTGAATGTCACCTTAGGCAGGTCACATTTAAGGGCCTGTCACATGGGTGACCCGTGCAGAGTTTTCATGTAACAATGCCCCCTAAGGCAGATAGTGGACCAGTGTCTGTAACCAGGCTGACCAGTGCAGAGTTATTATGTCACAATACCCCATTAGGCCAATCCCAGAAAATGGTCTGTCACCTGCGTGACCATTGCAGAGTTGTGATGTCACAATGCCTCCTAAGGCAGATCACAGACAAGGGTCTGTCACCTGGGTGACCCGTGCAGTGTTATGATGTCACAATGCCCCCTTAGGCAGATCACAGACAAGGGTCTGTCACCTGGGTGACCAGTGCAGAGTTATGATGTCACAATGCCACCTTAGGCAGATCATAGACAAGGGCCTGGCACCTGGGTGCCAAGTGCAGGGTTATGATGTCACAATGCCCCTTTAGGCAGATCACAGACAGGGACCTGTCATCTGGGTGCCCAGTGCAGAGTTATGATGTCACAATGTCCCCTCAGGCAGATTACAAACAAGGGCCTGTCACGTGGGTGATCAGTGCAGAGTTATGAATTCTGAATGCCCCCATAGGCAGACCACAGTCAAGGGCCTGTCACCTGGGTGACTGGTGCAGAGTTAGGTTGTCACAATGCCCCCTTAGGCAGATCACAGACAATGGTCTGTCACCTTGGTGACAAATGCAGAGTTATGATGTCACAATGACCCCTTAGGCAGATCACAGACAATGGTCTGTCACCTGGGTTCCAAGTGCAGAGTTATGATGTTACAATGCCCCCTTAGGCAGATCCCAGTCAAGGGACTGTCACCTGGGTGCCCAGTGCAGAGTTATGATGTCACAATGCCCCCTTAGGCAGGTTACAAAGAAGGGCCTATCACGTGGGTGACCAGTGCAGAGTTATGAAGTCACAAAGCCACCTTAGGGAGATCACAGACATGCGCCTGTCACCAGCGTGACCAGTGCGGAGTTATGATGTCACAATGCCCCCTCAGGCAGATCACAGACAAGGGTCTGACACCAGGGTGACCCCTGCAGTGTTTTGATGTCACAATGCCCCCTGAGGCAGATCACAGACAAGGGTCTGACAGCTGGGTGACCAGCACAGAGTTATGATGTCATATTGCCCCCTTAAGCAGATCACAGACAAGGGTCTGTCACCTGGGTGACCCGTGCAGAGTTATGATGTCACAATGCCCCTTAGGCTGATCACAGACAAGGGTCTGTCACCTGTGTCACCAGTGCAGAGTTATGATGTCACGGTACACACTTAGGCAGATCAGAGACAAGGGTCTGTCACCTGGGTGACCCGTGCTGAGATATGATGTCACAATGCCCCCTTACGGATATCACAGACAAGGGTCTGACACCTGGGAGATGCGTGCACAGTTATAATGTCACATGCCCCCTTAAGCAGATCAAAAAAAAGGGTCTGTCTCCTGGGTGACCAGTGCAGGGTTATGATGTCACAATGCCCACACAGGCAGATCAAAGACAAGTATCTGTCGTCTCGGTGACCAAAGCAGAGTTATGATGTCACAATGCCCCCTAAGGCAGATCAAAGACAAGGGTCTATCACCTGGGGACCAGTGCAGATTTATGAAATCTCAATGCCCCCTTAGGCAGATCACATTCAAGGCCTGTCACATGGGTGACCCGTGCAGTGTTTTGATGTCACAATGCCACCTTAGGCAGATAACAGACAAGGGTCTGACACCTTGGTGCCTGGTGCAGAGTTATAATGTCACAATGCCCCCTTAGGCAGATCACAGACAAGGGTTTGTGACCTGGGGGACCAGTGCACAGTTATGATGTCACAATGACCCCTTAAGCAGATCACTTTCAAGGGCCTGTCACATGGGTGACACGTGCAGAGTTATGATGTCACAATGCAAACTTAGGCAGATCAGAGACAAGGGTCTGTCACCTGGGTGACCGTGCTGAGATATAATGTCACAAGGCCCCCTAACGCATATCACAGACAAGGGTCTGACACCTGGGAGACGCGTGCAGAGTTATGATGTCACAATGCTCCCTTATGCAGATCACAGACAAGGGTCTGTCTCCTGGGTGACCAGTGCAGAGTTATGATGTCACAATGCCCACTTAGGCAGATCAAAGACAACGGTCTGTCACCTCGGTGACCAATGCAGAGTTGTGATGTCACAATGCTCCCTTAGGCAGATCAAAGACAAGGGTCTGTCACCTGGGGACAAGTGCAGAGCTATGATGTCTCAATGTCACCTTCGGCAGATCACATTTAAGGGCCTGTCACATGGGTGACCCGTGCAGAGTTTTCATGTAACAATGCCCCCTAAGGCAGATAGTGGACCAGTGTCTGTAACCAGGCTGACCCGTGCAGAGTTATTATGTCACAATACCCCATTAGGCCAGTCACAGAAAATGGTCTGTCACTTGCGTGACCATTGCAGAGTTGTGATGTCACAATGCCTCCTAAGGCAGATCACAGACAAGGGTTTGTCACCTGGGTGACCCTTGCAGTGTTATGATGTCACAATGCCCCCTTAGGCAGTTCACAGAGAAGGGTCTGTCACCTGGGTGAGCAGTGCAAGTTTGTGATGTCACAACTCCCCCTTAGGCCGATCACAGACAATGGTCTGTCACCTTGGTGACCAATGCAGATTTATGGTGTCACAATGGCCCCTTAGGCCGTTCACAGACAATGGTCTGTCACCTGGGTTCCAAGTACAGAGTTATGATTTCACAATGCCCCCTTAGGCAGACCACAGTCAAGGGCCTGTCACCTGGGTGACCAGTGGAGAGTTATGATGTCACAATGCCCCCTTAGCAGATAACAGACAAGGGCCTGTCAACTAGGTGATCAGTGAAGAGTTATGATGTCACAATGCCCCCTTAGGCAGATCACAAACATGGGTCTGCCACCTGGGTGACCAGTACAGAGTTATGATGTCACAATGGACACTTAGGCAGATCACAGACAAGCGCCTGTCACCTGGGTGACCAGTGCAGTGTTATGATGTCACAATGCCCCCTGAGGCGGATCACAGACAAGGGTCTGACAGCTGGGTGACCAGTACAGAGCTTTAATGTCATATTGCCCCCTTAAGCGGATCACAGACAAGGGTCTGTCACCTGGGTGACCCGTGCAGAGTTATGATGTCACAATGCCCCTTAGGCCGATCACAGAAAATGGTCTGTCAGCTGTGTAACCAGTGCAGAGTTATGATGTCACAATGACCCCTTAGGCAGATCACAGAAAAGGGTCTTTCACCAGGGTGACCAGTGCAGAGTTATGATGTCACAATGCTCCCTTAAGTAGATCACAGACAAGGGCCCGTCACATGGGTTACCAGTGCACAGTTATGATGTCACAACGCCCCCTTAGGCAGATCAAAGACAATGGTCTGTCAACTTGGTGACCAATGCAGAGTTGTGATGTCACAATGCCCCATTAGGCAGATCACAGACAAGGTTTTCTCACCTGCGTGACCAGTTCAGAGCTGTGATGTCACAATGCCCCCTTAGGCAGATCACTGACAAGGGTCTGTCACCTGGGTGACCGGTGCAGAGTTATGATGTCACAATGCCCCCTTAGGCAGATAACAGAAAAGGCTCTGTCACCAGGGTGAGCAGTGCAGCGTTATAATGTCACAATGCCACCCTAGGCAGATCACAGACAAGGGTCTCTCACCTGGGTGACGAATACAGAGTTATGAAGTCACAATTCCCCCTTAGGCAGATCACAGACAAGGGTCTGTCACCTGGGTGGCCCGTGCACTGCTATGATGTGGCAATGCCCCCTCAGACAGATCAAAGACAAGAGTCTGTCATGTGGCTGACCAGTGCAGAGTTATGATGTCACAATGCCCCTTAGGCAGATCACAGTCAAGGGTCTGTCACCTCGGTGACCAGTGGAGAATTATGATGTCACAATGCCCCCTTAGGCAGATCACAGACAAGGGTCTGTCACCACGGGGACCAGTGCAGATTTATGATGACACAATGCCCCCTTAGGCAGATCAGAGACAAGGGTCTGTCACATCGGTGAGACGTGCAGAGTTATGATGCAAAATGCCCCTTTAGGCAGATCAAAGACAAGGGTCTCTCACCTGGGTGCCCGGTGCAGAGTTATGATGTCCCAATGCACTCTTAGACTGATCACAGACAAGGGTCTGTCACCTGGGTTCCCTGTGCAGAGTTTTGATGTCACAATGCCCCCTTAGGCAGATCAAAGACAAGGGTCTGTCACGTCAGTAACCAATGCAGAGTTATGACGTCACAATGCCCCCTTAGGCAGATCAAAGACAAGGGTCTGTCACCTGGGTGACCAGTGCACAGTTATGATGTCTCAATGCCCCCTTAGGCAGATCACATTCAAGGGCCTGTCACATGGGTGACCCGTGCAAAGTTTTGATGTCACAATGTCCTCTTATTCAGATCACAGACAAGGGTCTGCCTCCTCGGTGCCTCGTGCAGAGTTATGATGTCACGATGCTCCCTTGGGCAGATCACACACAAGGGTCAGTCACCTGGGTGACCAGTGCAGAGTTATGATGTCACAATGCGCCCTTGGGCAGATCACAGACAAGGGTCTGTCACCTGCGTGACTGGTGCAGAGTTATAATGTCACAATGCCCCCTTAGGCAGTTTACGGACAAGGGTCCCTCACCTGGGTGTCCAGTGTAGGGTTATGGTATCACAATGCCCCCTTAGGCAGATCGCAGACAATGGTCTGTCACCTGGGTGACAAGTGGAGAGTTATGATGTCGCAATTCCCCCTTAGGCAGAACACAGACAAGGTTCTGTCACATGGGTGACAAGTGCAGAGTTTTGGTGTCCAAATGCCCCCTTAGGCAGATCAAAGACAAGGGTCAGTCACCTGGGTGACCCGTGCAGTGTCCTGATGTCACAATGACCTGTTAAGAAGATCAAAGACAAGGGTCTGTCAGCAGGGTGACCCGTGCAGTATTATGATGTCAAAATGCACCCTTTGGCAGATCACAGACAAGGCTCTGTCACCTGGGGGACCCGTGCAGAGTTATGATGTCACAATGCCCCCTTATGGAGATCACAGTAAAGGGTCTCTCACGTGAGTGACCAGTGCAGAGTTGTGGTGTCACAATGCCACCTTAGACAGATCACTGTCAAGGGTACATCACCTGGGTTACCAGTGCACAGTTATGATGTCACAATGTCCCCTTAGGCACATCACGGACAAGGGTACGTCACCTGGGTTACCAGTGCACAGTTATGATGTCACAATGCCCTCTTAGGCAGATCACAGACAAGGTTCTGTCACCTGGGTGACCAGTGCAAAGTTATGATGTCACAATGCCCCCTTAGGCAGATCACAGACAAGCGTCGGTCACCTGGGTGACCAGTTCACAGTTATGATGTCACAATGCCCCCTTAGGCAGATCACAGACAAGGGCCTGTCACCTGGGTGACCAGTGCAGAGTTATGATGTCACAATGCCCCCTTAGGCACAAGACAGACAAGGGCCTGTCACCTGTGTGCCAGGTGCAGAGTTATGACGTCACAATGCCACCTTAGGGAGATCACAGAAAAGTGCCTGTCACCTGGGTGCCCAGTGCAGAGTTATGATGTCACAATGCGTCCCTAGTCAGATCAGACAAGGGCCTGTCTCCTGGGTGCCCAGTGCAGAGTTGTGATGTCACAGTGCCCCCTTAAGAAGATCACAGAAAAGGGCCTTTCACCTGTGTGCCCAGGGCAGAGTTATGATGTCACAATGGCCCTTAGGCAGATCACAGACAAGGGCCTGTCACCTGTGTGACCAGTGCAGAGTTAAGATGTCACAATACACCCTTAGGGAGATCACAGACAAGGGCCAGTCACCTGAGTGACCTGTGCAGAGTTATCATGTCACAATGCCCCGTTAGGCAATTCACAGACATGGGTCTGTCTCCGGGGTGACCAGTGCAGAGTTATGATGTTACAATGCCCCCTGAGGCAGATCACAGAAAAGGGTCTGTCACCTTGGTGACCAGTGCAGAGTTATGATGTCACATTTGCCCTTTAGGCAGATCACAGACATGTCTCTCTCACCTGGGTGACCCGTGCAGAGTTATGATGTCAAAATACCCCCTTAGGCAGATAACAGACAAGGGTCTGTCACCAGGGTGAGCAGTGAAGAGTTATAATGTCACAATGCCCCCCTAGGCAGATCACAGACAAGAGACTCTCACCTGGGGGACGAGTGCAGGGTTATAAAGTCACAATGCCCCCTTAGGCGGATCACAGAGAAAGGCCTGTCACCTGGGTGCCCAGTTCAGACTTATGATGTCACAATGCCCCCTTAGGCAGATCACAGAGAAGGGTCTGTCACCTGGGTGACCAATGCAAAGTTATGATGTCACAATGCCCCCTTAGGAAGATCACATTCAAGGGCCTGTCACATGGGTGACTCGAGCAGAGTTATGATGTCACAATGGCCCCTTAGGCAAATCACAGACTAGGGTCTGTCAACTGCATGACCCGTGCAGAATTATGATGTCACAATGCCTCCTTAGGCAGATAAAAGACAAGGGTCTGTCACCTGGGTGAGAAATGCAGAGTTATGAAGTCACAATGCACCCTTAGGCAGATCACAGACAAGGCCCTGTCACCTGGGTGACCATTGCAGAGTTTTGATGTCACAATGCCCCCTTAGGCAGATCACAGACAAGGGTCTGTCACCTGGGAGACCAGTGCAGAGTTATGATGTCACAATGCACCCTTAGGCAGTTCACAGAGAAGGGTTTGTCACCTGGGAAACCCGTGCAGTGTTATAATATCACAGTGCCCCCTTAGGCAGTTCTCAGACAAGTTTCTGTCACCTGGGTGACCAGTGCAGATTTATGATGTCACAACGCCCCCTTAGGCCGATCAAAGACAATGGTCTGCCACCTCAGTGACCAATGCAGAGTTATGATGTCACAATGCCCCCTTCGGCAGATCACACACAAGGGTCTCTCACCTGCGTGAACAGTTCAGAGATATGATGTCACAATGCCCCCTTAGGCAGATCACTGACAAGGGTCTGTCACCTGGGTGACCAGTGTAGAGGTATGATGACACAATGCCACCTTAGGCAGATCTCTGACAAGGGTGTCTCACCTGGGTGACGAGTGCAGAATTATAATGTCACAATGCCCACTTAGGCAGATCAAAGAGAAGGGTCTGTCACCTGGATGACCAGTGCAGAATTTAGAGGGCACAATGCCCACATAGGCAGATCACAGACAAGGGTCTGTCACCTGGGTTAGCAGTGCAGAGTTATGATGTCAAAATGCCCCCTCAGGCAGATCACAGACAAGGGTCTGTCACCACAGTGACCAGTGCAGATTTATGATATCACAATTCCCCCTTAGGCAGATCAAAGACAAGGTTCTGTCACCTCGCTGACACGTGCAGAGTTATGATGTCAAAATGCCCCTTTAGGCAGATCAAAGACAAGGGTCTCTCACCTCGGTGCCCAGTGCAGAATTATAATGTCACAATGCACCCTTAGGTAGATCACAGAAAAGGGTCTGTCACCTGGGTGCCCCGTACAGTGTTTTGATGTCACAATGCCCCCTTAGGCAGAACAAAGACAACGGTCTGTCACCTCGGTGCCCAGTGCAGAGTTATGATGTCACAATGCCCCCTTAGGAAGATCAAAGACAAGGGTCTGTCACCTGCGTTACCAGTGCAGAGTTATGATGTCTCAATGCCCCCTTAGGCAGATCACATTCAAGGGCCTGTCACATGGGTGACCTGTGCAGAGTTTTGATGTCACAATTCACCCTTAGGCAGATCACAGACATGGCTCTGCCTCCTGGGTGCCTCGTGCAGAGTTATGTTGTCAAAATGCCCCCGTGGGCAGATCACAGACAAGGGTCTGTCACCTGGGTGACCAGTGCAGAGTTATGATGTCACAATGCCCCCTTAGGCAGATCACAGACAAGGGTCTGTCACCTGGGAGACCAGTGCAGAGTTATGATGTCACAATGCACCCTTAGGCAGTTCACAGAGAAGGGTTTGTCACCTGGGAAACCCGTGCAGTGTTATAATATCACAGTGCCCCCTTAGGCAGTTCTCAGACAAGTTTCTGTCACCTGGGTGACCAGTGCAGATTTATGATGTCACAACGCCCCCTTAGGCCGATCAAAGACAATGGTCTGCCACCTCAGTGACCAATGCAGAGTTATGATGTCACAATGCCCCCTTCGGCAGATCACACACAAGGGTCTCTCACCTGCGTGACCAGTTCAGAGATATGATGTCACAATGCCCCCTTAGGCAGATCACTGACAAGGGTCTGTCACCTGGGTGACCAGTGTAGAGGTATGATGACACAATGCCACCTTAGGCAGATCTCTGACAAGGGTGTCTCACCTGGGTGACGAGTGCAGAATTATAATGTCACAATGCCCACTTAGGCAGATCAAAGAGAAGGGTCTGTCACCTGGATGACCAGTGCAGAATTTAGAGGGCACAATGCCCACATAGGCAGATCACAGACAAGGGTCTGTCACCTGGGTTAGCAGTGCAGAGTTATGATGTCAAAATGCCCCCTCAGGCAGATCACAGACAAGGGTCTGTCACCACGGTGACCAGTGCAGATTTATGATATCACAATTCCCCCTTAGGCAGATCAAAGACAAGGTTCTGTCACCTCGCTGACACGTGCAGAGTTATGATGTCAAAATGCCCCTTTAGGCAGATCAAAGACAAGGGTCTCTCACCTCGGTGCCCAGTGCAGAATTATAATGTCACAATGCACCCTTAGGTAGATCACAGAAAAGGGTCTGTCACCTGGGTGCCCCGTACAGTGTTTTGATGTCACAATGCCCCCTTAGGCAGAACAAAGACAACGGTCTGTCACCTCGGTGCCCAGTGCAGAGTTATGATGTCACAATGCCCCCTTAGGAAGATCAAAGACAAGGGTCTGTCACCTGCGTTACCAGTGCAGAGTTATGATGTCTCAATGCCCCCTTAGGCAGATCACATTCAAGGGCCTGTCACATGGGTGACCTGTGCAGAGTTTTGATGTCACAATTCACCCTTAGGCAGATCACAGACATGGCTCTGCCTCCTGGGTGCCTCGTGCAGAGTTATGTTGTCAAAATGCCCCCGTGGGCAGATCACAGACAAGGGTCTGTCACCTGGGTGACCAGTGCAGAGTTATGATGTCACAATGCCCCCTTAGGCAGATCACAGACAAGGGTCTGTCACCTGCGTGACTAGTGCAGAGTTATGATGTCACAATGCCACCTTAGGCAGATCGAAGTCAGTGGTCTGTCACCTGGGTAACCAGTGCAGGGTTATGATATCACAATGCCACCTTAGGCAGATCGAAGTCAATGGTCTGTCACCTGGGTGACCAGTGCAGAGTTATGATATCACAATGCCCCCTTAGACAGAAGACAGACAAGGTTCTGTCACCTGTGTGACCAGTGCAGAGTTTTGATGTCCAAATGCCCCCTTAGGCAGATCACAGACAAGGTTCAGTCACGTGGGTAACTCGTGCAGAGTTATGATATCACAATGACCACTTAATAAGATCAAAGACAAGGGTCTGTCACCAGGGTGACCCCTGCAGAATTATGATGTCACAATGCACCACTTGGCAAATCACAGACAAGGGTCTGTCTCCTGGGTGACCAGTGCAGAGTTATGATGTCTCAATGCCCACTTAGGCAGATCACAGACAAGGGTCTGTCACCTGCTGATGAGTGCAGAGTTATGATGTCTCAATGCCCCCTTAGGCAGATCACATTAAAGGGCCTGTCACTTGGGTGACCCGTGCAGAGTTTTCATGTCAAAATGCCCCCTTAGGCAGATAGTGGACCAGGGTCTGTAACCAGGCTGACCAGTGCAGAGTTATGATGTCACAATACACCATTAGGCTGATCACAGAAAAGGGTCTGTCACCTGCGTGACCATTGCAGTGTTGTGATGTCACAATACCTCCTTAGGCGGATCACAGACAAGGGTATGTCACCTGGGTGACCCGTGCAGTGTTATGATGTCACAATGCCCCCTTAGGCAGATCACAGACAATGGTCTGTCACCTGGGTGACCAGTGCAGGGTTATGAGGTCACAATGCCCCCTTAGGCAGATCATACATAAGGGACTGTAACCTTGGTGACCAGTGCAGAGTTATGGTGTCACAGTGCCCCCTTAGGCAGATCACAGACAAGGGTCTGTCAACTGGGTGACTGGAGCAGAGTTATGATGTCACAATGCACCCTTAGGCAGATCACACACAAGGGTCTGTCAACTGGGTGACTGGAGCAGAGTTATGATGTCACAATGCACCCTTAGGCAGATCACAAACAAGAGTCTGTCTCCTGGGTGACCAGTGCATAGTTATGACGTCACAATGCCCACTTAGGCAGATCAAAGACAAGGGTCTGTCACCTGGGGACCAGGGCAGAGTTATGATGTCTCAATGCCCCCTTAGATCACATTCAAGGGCCTGTCACATGGGTGTCCCGTGCAGAGTTTTCATGTCACAATGCCCCCTTAGGCAGATGACAGAAAAGGGTCTGCCACCTGGGTGCCTCGTGCAGAATTATGATGTCACAATGCCCCCTTGGGCAGATCACAGACAAGGGTCTGTCACCTGGCTGACCAGTGCAGAGTTATGATGTCACAATGACCCCTTAGGCGGTTCACAGTCAGGGGTCTGTCACCTGGGTGACCAGTGCAGTGTTATGATGTCACAATGCACCCTTAAGCAGATCACAGACAAGGGTCTCTCACCTGGGTGACAAGTGCAGAGTTATGATGTCACAATGCCCCCTTTATGCAGATAACAGACAAGGGCCAGTCACCTGGGTGCCCCTTGCAGAGCTATGATGTCACAATGCAACCTTAGGCAGATCACAGACAAGGGCCTGTCACCTGGGTGCCAAGTGCAGATTTATGGTGTCACAGTGTCCTTGTAGGCAGATCACAGAAAAGGGCCTGTCATCTGGGTGCCCAGTGCAGAGTTATGACGTCACAATATCCCCTTAGGCAGATTACAAACAAGGGCCTGTCACGTGGGTGACCAGTGCAGAGTTATGAATTCACAATGCCCCCTTAGGCAGATCACAGACAAGGGCCTGTCACCTGGGTGACTAGAGCAGAGTAAGGTTGTCACAATGCCCCCTTAGGGAGATCACAGACAGGGGTCTGTGTCCTGGGGGACAAGTGTAGAGTTATGATGTCACAATGCCCCCTTAGGCAGTTCACAGAGAAGGGTCTGTCACCTGGGTGAGCAGTGCAAGTTTGTGATGTCACAACTCCCCCTTAGGCCGATCACAGACAATGGTCTGTCACCTTGGTGACCAATGCAGATTTATGGTGTCACAATGGCCCCTTAGGCCGTTCACAGACAATGGTCTGTCACCTGGGTTCCAAGTACAGAGTTATGATTTCACAATGCCCCCTTAGGCAGACCACAGTCAAGGGCCTGTCACCTGGGTGACCAGTGGAGAGTTATGATGTCACAATGCCCCCTTAGCAGATAACAGACAAGGGCCTGTCAACTAGGTGATCAGTGAAGAGTTATGATGTCACAATGCCCCCTTAGGCAGATCACAAACATGGGTCTGCCACCTGGGTGACCAGTACAGAGTTATGATGTCACAATGGACACTTAGGCAGATCACAGACAAGCGCCTGTCACCTGGGTGACCAGTGCAGTGTTATGATGTCACAATGCCCCCTGAGGCGGATCACAGACAAGGGTCTGACAGCTGGGTGACCAGTACAGAGCTTTAATGTCATATTGCCCCCTTAAGCGGATCACAGACAAGGGTCTGTCACCTGGGTGACCCGTGCAGAGTTATGATGTCACAATGCCCCTTAGGCCGATCACAGAAAATGGTCTGTCAGCTGTGTAACCAGTGCAGAGTTATGATGTCATAATGCACACTTAGGCAGATCAGAGAAAAGGGTCTGTCAACTGGGTGACCCGTGCTGAGATATGATGTCACAATGCCCCCTTACGCATATCACAGACAAGGGTTTGACACCTGGGAGACGTGTGCAGAGTTATGATGTCACAATGCCCCATTAGGCAGATCACAAACAAGGGTCTGTCTCCTGGGTGACCAGTGCAGTGTTATGATGTCACAACGCCCCCTTAGGCAGATCAAAGACAATGGTCTGTCAACTTGGTGACCAATGCAGAGTTGTGATGTCACAATGCCCCATTAGGCAGATCACAGACAAGGTTTTCTCACCTGCGTGACCAGTTCAGAGCTGTGATGTCACAATGCCCCCTTAGGCAGATCACTGACAAGGGTCTGTCACCTGGGTGACCGGTGCAGAGTTATGATGTCACAATGCCCCCTTAGGCAGATAACAGAAAAGGCTCTGTCACCAGGGTGAGCAGTGCAGCGTTATAATGTCACAATGCCACCCTAGGCAGATCACAGACAAGGGTCTCTCACCTGGGTGATGAATACAGAGTTATGAAGTCACAATTCCCCCTTAGGCAGATCACAGACAAGGGTCTGTCACCTGGGTGGCCCGTGCACTGCTATGATGTGGCAATGCCCCCTCAGACAGATCAAAGACAAGAGTCTGTCATGTGGCTGACCAGTGCAGAGTTATGATGTCACAATGCCCCTTAGGCAGATCACAGTCAAGGGTCTGTCACCTCGGTGACCAGTGGAGAATTATGATGTCACAATGCCCCCTTAGGCAGATCACAGACAAGGGTCTGTCACCACGGGGACCAGTGCAGATTTATGATGACACAATGCCCCCTTAGGCAGATCAGAGACAAGGGTCTGTCACATCGGTGAGACGTGCAGAGTTATGATGCAAAATGCCCCTTTAGGCAGATCAAAGACAAGGGTCTCTCACCTGGGTGCCCGGTGCAGAGTTATGATGTCCCAATGCACTCTTAGACTGATCACAGACAAGGGTCTGTCACCTGGGTTCCCTGTGCAGAGTTTTGATGTCACAATGCCCCCTTAGGCAGATCAAAGACAAGGGTCTGTCACGTCAGTAACCAATGCAGAGTTATGACGTCACAATGCCCCCTTAGGCAGATCAAAGACAAGGGTCTGTCACCTGGGTGACCAGTGCACAGTTATGATGTCTCAATGCCCCCTTAGGCAGATCACATTCAAGGGCCTGTCACATGGGTGACCCGTGCAAAGTTTTGATGTCACAATGTCCTCTTATTCAGATCACAGACAAGGGTCTGCCTCCTCGGTGCCTCGTGCAGAGTTATGATGTCACGATGCTCCCTTGGGCAGATCACACACAAGGGTCAGTCACCTGGGTGACCAGTGCAGAGTTATGATGTCACAATGCGCCCTTGGGCAGATCACAGACAAGGGTCTGTCACCTGCGTGACTGGTGCAGAGTTATAATGTCACAATGCCCCCTTAGGCAGTTTACGGACAAGGGTCCCTCACCTGGGTGTCCAGTGTAGGGTTATGGTATCACAATGCCCCCTTAGGCAGATCGCAGACAATGGTCTGTCACCTGGGTGACAAGTGGAGAGTTATGATGTCGCAATTCCCCCTTAGGCAGAACACAGACAAGGTTCTGTCACATGGGTGACAAGTGCAGAGTTTTGGTGTCCAAATGCCCCCTTAGGCAGATCAAAGACAAGGGTCAGTCACCTGGGTGACCCGTGCAGTGTCCTGATGTCACAATGACCTGTTAAGAAGATCAAAGACAAGGGTCTGTCAGCAGGGTGACCCGTGCAGTATTATGATGTCAAAATGCACCCTTTGGCAGATCACAGACAAGGCTCTGTCACCTGGGGGACCCGTGCAGAGTTATGATGTCACAATGCCCCCTTATGGAGATCACAGTAAAGGGTCTCTCACGTGAGTGACCAGTGCAGAGTTGTGGTGTCACAATGCCACCTTAGACAGATCACTGTCAAGGGTACATCACCTGGGTTACCAGTGCACAGTTATGATGTCACAATGTCCCCTTAGGCACATCACGGACAAGGGTACGTCACCTGGGTTACCAGTGCACAGTTATGATGTCACAATGCCCTCTTAGGCAGATCACAGACAAGGTTCTGTCACCTGGGTGACCAGTGCAAAGTTATGATGTCACAATGCCCCCTTAGGCAGATCACAGACAAGCGTCGGTCACCTGGGTGACCAGTTCACAGTTATGATGTCACAATGCCCCCTTAGGCAGATCACAGACAAGGGCCTGTCACCTGGGTGACCAGTGCAGAGTTATGATGTCACAATGCCCCCTTAGGCACAAGACAGACAAGGGCCTGTCACCTGTGTGCCAGGTGCAGAGTTATGACGTCACAATGCCACCTTAGGGAGATCACAGAAAAGTGCCTGTCACCTGGGTGCCCAGTGCAGAGTTATGATGTCACAATGCGTCCCTAGTCAGATCAGACAAGGGCCTGTCTCCTGGTTGCCCAGTGCAGAGTTGTGATGTCACAGTGCCCCCTTAAGAAGATCACAGAAAAGGGCCTTTCACCTGTGTGCCCAGGGCAGAGTTATGATGTCACAATGGCCCTTAGGCAGATCACAGACAAGGGCCTGTCACCTGTGTGACCAGTGCAGAGTTAAGATGTCACAATACACCCTTAGGGAGATCACAGACAAGGGCCAGTCACCTGAGTGACCTGTGCAGAGTTATCATGTCACAATGCCCCGTTAGGCAATTCACAGACATGGGTCTGTCTCCGGGGTGACCAGTGCAGAGTTATGATGTTACAATGCCCCCTGAGGCAGATCACAGAAAAGGGTCTGTCACCTTGGTGACCAGTGCAGAGTTATGATGTCACATTTGCCCTTTAGGCAGATCACAGACATGTCTCTCTCACCTGGGTGACCCGTGCAGAGTTATGATGTCAAAATACCCCCTTAGGCAGATAACAGACAAGGGTCTGTCACCAGGGTGAGCAGTGAAGAGTTATAATGTCACAATGCCCCCCTAGGCAGATCACAGACAAGAGACTCTCACCTGGGGGACGAGTGCAGGGTTATAAAGTCACAATGCCCCCTTAGGCGGATCACAGAGAAAGGCCTGTCACCTGGGTGCCCAGTTCAGACTTATGATGTCACAATGCCCCCTTAGGCAGATCACAGAGAAGGGTCTGTCACCTGGGTGACCAATGCAAAGTTATGATGTCACAATGCCCCCTTAGGAAGATCACATTCAAGGGCCTGTCACATGGGTGACTCGAGCAGAGTTATGATGTCACAATGGCCCCTTAGGCAAATCACAGACTAGGGTCTGTCAACTGCATGACCCGTGCAGAACCATGATGTCACAATGCCTCCTTAGGCAGATAAAAGACAAGGGTCTGTCACCTGGGTGAGAAATGCAGAGTTATGAAGTCACAATGCACCCTTAGGCAGATCACAGACAAGGCCCTGTCACCTGGGTGACCATTGCAGAGTTTTGATGTCACAATGCCCCCTTAGGCAGATCACAGACAAGGGTCTGTCACCTGGGAGACCAGTGCAGAGTTATGATGTCACAATGCACCCTTAGGCAGTTCACAGAGAAGGGTTTGTCACCTGGGAAACCCGTGCAGTGTTATAATATCACAGTGCCCCCTTAGGCAGTTCTCAGACAAGTTTCTGTCACCTGGGTGACCAGTGCAGATTTATGATGTCACAACGCCCCCTTAGGCCGATCAAAGACAATGGTCTGCCACCTCAGTGACCAATGCAGAGTTATGATGTCACAATGCCCCCTTCGGCAGATCACACACAAGGGTCTCTCACCTGCGTGAACAGTTCAGAGATATGATGTCACAATGCCCCCTTAGGCAGATCACTGACAAGGGTCTGTCACCTGGGTGACCAGTGTAGAGGTATGATGACACAATGCCACCTTAGGCAGATCTCTGACAAGGGTGTCTCACCTGGGTGACGAGTGCAGAATTATAATGTCACAATGCCCACTTAGGCAGATCAAAGAGAAGGGTCTGTCACCTGGATGACCAGTGCAGAATTTAGAGGGCACAATGCCCACATAGGCAGATCACAGACAAGGGTCTGTCACCTGGGTTAGCAGTGCAGAGTTATGATGTCAAAATGCCCCCTCAGGCAGATCACAGACAAGGGTCTGTCACCACGGTGACCAGTGCAGATTTATGATATCACAATTCCCCCTTAGGCAGATCAAAGACAAGGTTCTGTCACCTCGCTGACACGTGCAGAGTTATGATGTCAAAATGCCCCTTTAGGCAGATCAAAGACAAGGGTCTCTCACCTCGGTGCCCAGTGCAGAATTATAATGTCACAATGCACCCTTAGGTAGATCACAGAAAAGGGTCTGTCACCTGGGTGCCCCGTACAGTGTTTTGATGTCACAATGCCCCCTTAGGCAGAACAAAGACAACGGTCTGTCACCTCGGTGCCCAGTGCAGAGTTATGATGTCACAATGCCCCCTTAGGAAGATCAAAGACAAGGGTCTGTCACCTGCGTTACCAGTGCAGAGTTATGATGTCTCAATGCCCCCTTAGGCAGATCACATTCAAGGGCCTGTCACATGGGTGACCTGTGCAGAGTTTTGATGTCACAATTCACCCTTAGGCAGATCACAGACATGGCTCTGCCTCCTGGGTGCCTCGTGCAGAGTTATGTTGTCAAAATGCCCCCGTGGGCAGATCACAGACAAGGGTCTGTCACCTGGGTGACCAGTGCAGAGTTATGATGTCACAATGCCCCCTTAGGCAGATCACAGACAAGGGTCTGTCACCTGCGTGACTAGTGCAGAGTTATGATGTCACAATGCCACCTTAGGCAGATCGAAGTCAGTGGTCTGTCACCTGGGTAACCAGTGCAGGGTTATGATATCACAATGCCACCTTAGGCAGATCGAAGTCAATGGTCTGTCACCTGGGTGACCAGTGCAGAGTTATGATATCACAATGCCCCCTTAGACAGAAGACAGACAAGGTTCTGTCACCTGTGTGACCAGTGCAGAGTTTTGATGTCCAAATGCCCCCTTAGGCAGATCACAGACAAGGTTCAGTCACGTGGGTAACTCGTGCAGAGTTATGATATCACAATGACCACTTAATAAGATCAAAGACAAGGGTCTGTCACCAGGGTGACCCCTGCAGAATTATGATGTCACAATGCACCACTTGGCAAATCACAGACAAGGGTCTGTCTCCTGGGTGACCAGTGCAGAGTTATGATGTCTCAATGCCCACTTAGGCAGATCACAGACAAGGGTCTGTCACCTGCTGATGAGTGCAGAGTTATGATGTCTCAATGCCCCCTTAGGCAGATCACATTAAAGGGCCTGTCACTTGGGTGACCCGTGCAGAGTTTTCATGTCAAAATGCCCCCTTAGGCAGATAGTGGACCAGGGTCTGTAACCAGGCTGACCAGTGCAGAGTTATGATGTCACAATACACCATTAGGCTGATCACAGAAAAGGGTCTGTCACCTGCGTGACCATTGCAGTGTTGTGATGTCACAATACCTCCTTAGGCGGATCACAGACAAGGGTATGTCACCTGGGTGACCCGTGCAGTGTTATGATGTCACAATGCCCCCTTAGGCAGATCACAGACAATGGTCTGTCACCTGGGTGACCAGTGCAGGGTTATGAGGTCACAATGCCCCCTTAGGCAGATCATACATAAGGGACTGTAACCTTGGTGACCAGTGCAGAGTTATGGTGTCACAGTGCCCCCTTAGGCAGATCACAGACAAGGGTCTGTCAACTGGGTGACTGGAGCAGAGTTATGATGTCACAATGCACCCTTAGGCAGATCACACACAAGGGTCTGTCAACTGGGTGACTGGAGCAGAGTTATGATGTCACAATGCACCCTTAGGCAGATCACAAACAAGAGTCTGTCTCCTGGGTGACCAGTGCATAGTTATGACGTCACAATGCCCACTTAGGCAGATCAAAGACAAGGGTCTGTCACCTGGGGACCAGGGCAGAGTTATGATGTCTCAATGCCCCCTTAGATCACATTCAAGGGCCTGTCACATGGGTGTCCCGTGCAGAGTTTTCATGTCACAATGCCCCCTTAGGCAGATGACAGAAAAGGGTCTGCCACCTGGGTGCCTCGTGCAGAATTATGATGTCACAATGCCCCCTTGGGCAGATCACAGACAAGGGTCTGTCACCTGGCTGACCAGTGCAGAGTTATGATGTCACAATGACCCCTTAGGCGGTTCACAGTCAGGGGTCTGTCACCTGGGTGACCAGTGCAGTGTTATGATGTCACAATGCACCCTTAAGCAGATCACAGACAAGGGTCTCTCACCTGGGTGACAAGTGCAGAGTTATGATGTCACAATGCCCCCTTTATGCAGATAACAGACAAGGGCCAGTCACCTGGGTGCCCCTTGCAGAGCTATGATGTCACAATGCAACCTTAGGCAGATCACAGACAAGGGCCTGTCACCTGGGTGCCAAGTGCAGATTTATGGTGTCACAGTGTCCTTGTAGGCAGATCACAGAAAAGGGCCTGTCATCTGGGTGCCCAGTGCAGAGTTATGACGTCACAATATCCCCTTAGGCAGATTACAAACAAGGGCCTGTCACGTGGGTGACCAGTGCAGAGTTATGAATTCACAATGCCCCCTTAGGCAGATCACAGACAAGGGCCTGTCACCTGGGTGACTAGAGCAGAGTAAGGTTGTCACAATGCCCCCTTAGGGAGATCACAGACAGGGGTCTGTGTCCTGGGGGACAAGTGTAGAGTTATGATGTCACAATGCCCCCTTAGGCAGTTCACAGAGAAGGGTCTGTCACCTGGGTGAGCAGTGCAAGTTTGTGATGTCACAACTCCCCCTTAGGCCGATCACAGACAATGGTCTGTCACCTTGGTGACCAATGCAGATTTATGGTGTCACAATGGCCCCTTAGGCCGTTCACAGACAATGGTCTGTCACCTGGGTTCCAAGTACAGAGTTATGATTTCACAATGCCCCCTTAGGCAGACCACAGTCAAGGGCCTGTCACCTGGGTGACCAGTGGAGAGTTATGATGTCACAATGCCCCCTTAGCAGATAACAGACAAGGGCCTGTCAACTAGGTGATCAGTGAAGAGTTATGATGTCACAATGCCCCCTTAGGCAGATCACAAACATGGGTCTGCCACCTGGGTGACCAGTACAGAGTTATGATGTCACAATGGACACTTAGGCAGATCACAGACAAGCGCCTGTCACCTGGGTGACCAGTGCAGTGTTATGATGTCACAATGCCCCCTGAGGCGGATCACAGACAAGGGTCTGACAGCTGGGTGACCAGTACAGAGCTTTAATGTCATATTGCCCCCTTAAGCGGATCACAGACAAGGGTCTGTCACCTGGGTGACCCGTGAAGAGTTATGATGTCACAATGCCCCTTAGGCCGATCACAGAAAATGGTCTGTCAGCTGTGTAACCAGTGCAGAGTTATGATGTCATAATGCACACTTAGGCAGATCAGAGAAAAGGGTCTGTCAACTGGGTGACCCGTGCTGAGATATGATGTCACAATGCCCCCTTACGCATATCGCAGACAAGGGTCTGACACCTGGGAGACGTGTGCAGAGTTATGATGTCACAATGCCCCATTAGGCAGATCACAAACAAGGGTCTGTCTCCTGGGTGACCAGTGCAGTGTTATGATGTCACAACGCCCCCTTAGGCAGATCAAAGACAATGGTCTGTCAACTTGGTGACCAATGCAGAGTTGTGATGTCACAATGCCCCATTAGGCAGATCACAGACAAGGTTTTCTCACCTGCGTGACCAGTTCAGAGCTGTGATGTCACAATGCCCCCTTAGGCAGATCACTGACAAGGGTCTGTCACCTGGGTGACCGGTGCAGAGTTATGATGTCACAATGCCCCCTTAGGCAGATAACAGAAAAGGCTCTGTCACCAGGGTGAGCAGTGCAGCGTTATAATGTCACAATGCCACCCTAGGCAGATCACAGACAAGGGTCTCTCACCTGGGTGACGAATACAGAGTTATGAAGTCACAATTCCCCCTTAGGCAGATCACAGACAAGGGTCTGTCACCTGGGTGGCCCGTGCACTGCTATGATGTGGCAATGCCCCCTCAGACAGATCAAAGACAAGAGTCTGTCATGTGGCTGACCAGTGCAGAGTTATGATGTCACAATGCCCCTTAGGCAGATCACAGTCAAGGGTCTGTCACCTCGGTGACCAGTGGAGAATTATGATGTCACAATGCCCCCTTAGGCAGATCACAGACAAGGGTCTGTCACCACGGGGACCAGTGCAGATTTATGATGACACAATGCCCCCTTAGGCAGATCAGAGACAAGGGTCTGTCACATCGGTGAGACGTGCAGAGTTATGATGCAAAATGCCCCTTTAGGCAGATCAAAGACAAGGGTCTCTCACCTGGGTGCCCGGTGCAGAGTTATGATGTCCCAATGCACTCTTAGACTGATCACAGACAAGGGTCTGTCACCTGGGTTCCCTGTGCAGAGTTTTGATGTCACAATGCCCCCTTAGGCAGATCAAAGACAAGGGTCTGTCACGTCAGTAACCAATGCAGAGTTATGACGTCACAATGCCCCCTTAGGCAGATCAAAGACAAGGATCTGTCACCTGGGTGACCAGTGCACAGTTATGATGTCTCAATGCCCCCTTAGGCAGATCACATTCAAGGGCCTGTCACATGGGTGACCCGTGCAAAGTTTTGATGTCACAATGTCCTCTTATTCAGATCACAGACAAGGGTCTGCCTCCTCGGTGCCTCGTGCAGAGTTATGATGTCACGATGCTCCCTTGGGCAGATCACACACAAGGGTCAGTCACCTGGGTGACCAGTGCAGAGTTATGATGTCACAATGCGCCCTTGGGCAGATCACAGACAAGGGTCTGTCACCTGCGTGACTGGTGCAGAGTTATAATGTCACAATGCCCCCTTAGGCAGTTTACGGACAAGGGTCCCTCACCTGGGTGTCCAGTGTAGGGTTATGGTATCACAATGCCCCCTTAGGCAGATCGCAGACAATGGTCTGTCACCTGGGTGACAAGTGGAGAGTTATGATGTCGCAATTCCCCCTTAGGCAGAACACAGACAAGGTTCTGTCACATGGGTGACAAGTGCAGAGTTTTGGTGTCCAAATGCCCCCTTAGGCAGATCAAAGACAAGGGTCAGTCACCTGGGTGACCCGTGCAGTGTCCTGATGTCACAATGACCTGTTAAGAAGATCAAAGACAAGGGTCTGTCAGCAGGGTGACCCGTGCAGTATTATGATGTCAAAATGCACCCTTTGGCAGATCACAGACAAGGCTCTGTCACCTGGGGGACCCGTGCAGAGTTATGATGTCACAATGCCCCCTTATGGAGATCACAGTAAAGGGTCTCTCACGTGAGTGACCAGTGCAGAGTTGTGGTGTCACAATGCCACCTTAGACAGATCACTGTCAAGGGTACATCACCTGGGTTACCAGTGCACAGTTATGATGTCACAATGTCCCCTTAGGCACATCACGGACAAGGGTACGTCACCTGGGTTACCAGTGCACAGTTATGATGTCACAATGCCCTCTTAGGCAGATCACAGACAAGGTTCTGTCACCTGGGTGACCAGTGCAAAGTTATGATGTCACAATGCCCCCTTAGGCAGATCACAGACAAGCGTCGGTCACCTGGGTGACCAGTTCACAGTTATGATGTCACAATGCCCCCTTAGGCAGATCACAGACAAGGGCCTGTCACCTGGGTGACCAGTGCAGAGTTATGATGTCACAATGCCCCCTTAGGCACAAGACAGACAAGGGCCTGTCACCTGTGTGCCAGGTGCAGAGTTATGACGTCACAATGCCACCTTAGGGAGATCACAGAAAAGTGCCTGTCACCTGGGTGCCCAGTGCAGAGTTATGATGTCACAATGCGTCCCTAGTCAGATCAGACAAGGGCCTGTCTCCTGGGTGCCCAGTGCAGAGTTGTGATGTCACAGTGCCCCCTTAAGAAGATCACAGAAAAGGGCCTTTCACCTGTGTGCCCAGGGCAGAGTTATGATGTCACAATGGCCCTTAGGCAGATCACAGACAAGGGCCTGTCACCTGTGTGACCAGTGCAGAGTTAAGATGTCACAATACACCCTTAGGGAGATCACAGACAAGGGCCAGTCACCTGAGTGACCTGTGCAGAGTTATCATGTCACAATGCCCCGTTAGGCAATTCACAGACATGGGTCTGTCTCCGGGGTGACCAGTGCAGAGTTATGATGTTACAATGCCCCCTGAGGCAGATCACAGAAAAGGGTCTGTCACCTTGGTGACCAGTGCAGAGTTATGATGTCACATTTGCCCTTTAGGCAGATCACAGACATGTCTCTCTCACCTGGGTGACCCGTGCAGAGTTATGATGTCAAAATACCCCCTTAGGCAGATAACAGACAAGGGTCTGTCACCAGGGTGAGCAGTGAAGAGTTATAATGTCACAATGCCCCCCTAGGCAGATCACAGACAAGAGACTCTCACCTGGGGGACGAGTGCAGGGTTATAAAGTCACAATGCCCCCTTAGGCGGATCACAGAGAAAGGCCTGTCACCTGGGTGCCCAGTTCAGACTTATGATGTCACAATGCCCCCTTAGGCAGATCACAGAGAAGGGTCTGTCACCTGGGTGACCAATGCAAAGTTATGATGTCACAATGCCCCCTTAGGAAGATCACATTCAAGGGCCTGTCACATGGGTGACTCGAGCAGAGTTATGATGTCACAATGGCCCCTTAGGCAAATCACAGACTAGGGTCTGTCAACTGCATGACCCGTGCAGAACCATGATGTCACAATGCCTCCTTAGGCAGATAAAAGACAAGGGTCTGTCACCTGGGTGAGAAATGCAGAGTTATGAAGTCACAATGCACCCTTAGGCAGATCACAGACAAGGCCCTGTCACCTGGGTGACCATTGCAGAGTTTTGATGTCACAATGCCCCCTTAGGCAGATCACAGACAAGGGTCTGTCACCTGGGAGACCAGTGCAGAGTTATGATGTCACAATGCACCCTTAGGCAGTTCACAGAGAAGGGTTTGTCACCTGGGAAACCCGTGCAGTGTTATAATATCACAGTGCCCCCTTAGGCAGTTCTCAGACAAGTTTCTGTCACCTGGGTGACCAGTGCAGATTTATGATGTCACAACGCCCCCTTAGGCCGATCAAAGACAATGGTCTGCCACCTCAGTGACCAATGCAGAGTTATGATGTCACAATGCCCCCTTCGGCAGATCACACACAAGGGTCTCTCACCTGCGTGAACAGTTCAGAGATATGATGTCACAATGCCCCCTTAGGCAGATCACTGACAAGGGTCTGTCACCTGGGTGACCAGTGTAGAGGTATGATGACACAATGCCACCTTAGGCAGATCTCTGACAAGGGTGTCTCACCTGGGTGACGAGTGCAGAATTATAATGTCACAATGCCCACTTAGGCAGATCAAAGAGAAGGGTCTGTCACCTGGATGACCAGTGCAGAATTTAGAGGGCACAATGCCCACATAGGCAGATCACAGACAAGGGTCTGTCACCTGGGTTAGCAGTGCAGAGTTATGATGTCAAAATGCCCCCTCAGGCAGATCACAGACAAGGGTCTGTCACCACGGTGACCAGTGCAGATTTATGATATCACAATTCCCCCTTAGGCAGATCAAAGACAAGGTTCTGTCACCTCGCTGACACGTGCAGAGTTATGATGTCAAAATGCCCCTTTAGGCAGATCAAAGACAAGGGTCTCTCACCTCGGTGCCCAGTGCAGAATTATAATGTCACAATGCACCCTTAGGTAGATCACAGAAAAGGGTCTGTCACCTGGGTGCCCCGTACAGTGTTTTGATGTCACAATGCCCCCTTAGGCAGAACAAAGACAACGGTCTGTCACCTCGGTGCCCAGTGCAGAGTTATGATGTCACAATGCCCCCTTAGGAAGATCAAAGACAAGGGTCTGTCACCTGCGTTACCAGTGCAGAGTTATGATGTCTCAATGCCCCCTTAGGCAGATCACATTCAAGGGCCTGTCACATGGGTGACCTGTGCAGAGTTTTGATGTCACAATTCACCCTTAGGCAGATCACAGACATGGCTCTGCCTCCTGGGTGCCTCGTGCAGAGTTATGTTGTCAAAATGCCCCCGTGGGCAGATCACAGACAAGGGTCTGTCACCTGGGTGACCAGTGCAGAGTTATGATGTCACAATGCCCCCTTAGGCAGATCACAGACAAGGGTCTGTCACCTGGGAGACCAGTGCAGAGTTATGATGTCACAATGCACCCTTAGGCAGTTCACAGAGAAGGGTTTGTCACCTGGGAAACCCGTGCAGTGTTATAATATCACAGTGCCCCCTTAGGCAGTTCTCAGACAAGTTTCTGTCACCTGGGTGACCAGTGCAGATTTATGATGTCACAACGCCCCCTTAGGCCGATCAAAGACAATGGTCTGCCACCTCAGTGACCAATGCAGAGTTATGATGTCACAATGCCCCCTTCGGCAGATCACACACAAGGGTCTCTCACCTGCGTGACCAGTTCAGAGATATGATGTCACAATGCCCCCTTAGGCAGATCACTGACAAGGGTCTGTCACCTGGGTGACCAGTGTAGAGGTATGATGACACAATGCCACCTTAGGCAGATCTCTGACAAGGGTGTCTCACCTGGGTGACGAGTGCAGAATTATAATGTCACAATGCCCACTTAGGCAGATCAAAGAGAAGGGTCTGTCACCTGGATGACCAGTGCAGAATTTAGAGGGCACAATGCCCACATAGGCAGATCACAGACAAGGGTCTGTCACCTGGGTTAGCAGTGCAGAGTTATGATGTCAAAATGCCCCCTCAGGCAGATCACAGACAAGGGTCTGTCACCACGGTGACCAGTGCAGATTTATGATATCACAATTCCCCCTTAGGCAGATCAAAGACAAGGTTCTGTCACCTCGCTGACACGTGCAGAGTTATGATGTCAAAATGCCCCTTTAGGCAGATCAAAGACAAGGGTCTCTCACCTCGGTGCCCAGTGCAGAATTATAATGTCACAATGCACCCTTAGGTAGATCACAGAAAAGGGTCTGTCACCTGGGTGCCCCGTACAGTGTTTTGATGTCACAATGCCCCCTTAGGCAGAACAAAGACAACGGTCTGTCACCTCGGTGCCCAGTGCAGAGTTATGATGTCACAATGCCCCCTTAGGAAGATCAAAGACAAGGGTCTGTCACCTGCGTTACCAGTGCAGAGTTATGATGTCTCAATGCCCCCTTAGGCAGATCACATTCAAGGGCCTGTCACATGGGTGACCTGTGCAGAGTTTTGATGTCACAATTCACCCTTAGGCAGATCACAGACATGGCTCTGCCTCCTGGGTGCCTCGTGCAGAGTTATGTTGTCAAAATGCCCCCGTGGGCAGATCACAGACAAGGGTCTGTCACATGGGTGACCAGTGCAGAGTTATGATGTCACAATGCCCCCTTAGGCAGATCACAGACAAGGGTCTGTCACCTGCGTGACTAGTGCAGAGTTATGATGTCACAATGCCACCTTAGGCAGATCGAAGTCAGTGGTCTGTCACCTGGGTAACCAGTGCAGGGTTATGATATCACAATGCCACCTTAGGCAGATCGAAGTCAATGGTCTGTCACCTGGGTGACCAGTGCAGAGTTATGATATCACAATGCCCCCTTAGACAGAAGACAGACAAGGTTCTGTCACCTGTGTGACCAGTGCAGAGTTTTGATGTCCAAATGCCCCCTTAGGCAGATCACAGACAAGGTTCAGTCAC
The DNA here is from genome assembly GCF_029281585.2 of Gorilla gorilla gorilla. NCBI lineage: Eukaryota > Metazoa > Chordata > Mammalia > Primates > Hominidae > Gorilla > Gorilla gorilla. The sequence goes on from NC_073241.2 coordinate 23,154,195, forward strand.
GTGGGTAACTCGTGCAGAGTTATGATATCACAATGACCACTTAATAAGATCAAAGACAAGGGTCTGTCACCAGGGTGACCCCTGCAGAATTATGATGTCACAATGCACCACTTGGCAAATCACAGACAAGGGTCTGTCTCCTGGGTGACCAGTGCAGAGTTATGATGTCTCAATGCCCACTTAGGCAGATCACAGACAAGGGTCTGTCACCTGCTGATGAGTGCAGAGTTATGATGTCTCAATGCCCCCTTAGGCAGATCACATTAAAGGGCCTGTCACTTGGGTGACCCGTGCAGAGTTTTCATGTCAAAATGCCCCCTTAGGCAGATAGTGGACCAGGGTCTGTAACCAGGCTGACCAGTGCAGAGTTATGATGTCACAATACACCATTAGGCTGATCACAGAAAAGGGTCTGTCACCTGCGTGACCATTGCAGTGTTGTGATGTCACAATACCTCCTTAGGCGGATCACAGACAAGGGTATGTCACCTGGGTGACCCGTGCAGTGTTATGATGTCACAATGCCCCCTTAGGCAGATCACAGACAATGGTCTGTCACCTGGGTGACCAGTGCAGGGTTATGAGGTCACAATGCCCCCTTAGGCAGATCATACATAAGGGACTGTAACCTTGGTGACCAGTGCAGAGTTATGGTGTCACAGTGCCCCCTTAGGCAGATCACAGACAAGGGTCTGTCTCCTGGGTGACCAGTGCAGAGTTATGATGTCACAATGCCCCCTTAGGCAGATCACACACAAGGGTCTGTCAACTGGGTGACTGGAGCAGAGTTATGATGTCACAATGCACCCTTAGGCAGATCACAAACAAGAGTCTGTCTCCTGGGTGACCAGTGCATAGTTATGACGTCACAATGCCCACTTAGGCAGATCAAAGACAAGGGTCTGTCACCTGGGGACCAGGGCAGAGTTATGATGTCTCAATGCCCCCTTAGATCACATTCAAGGGCCTGTCACATGGGTGTCCCGTGCAGAGTTTTCATGTCACAATGCCCCCTTAGGCAGATGACAGAAAAGGGTCTGCCACCTGGGTGCCTCGTGCAGAATTATGATGTCACAATGCCCCCTTGGGCAGATCACAGACAAGGGTCTGTCACCTGGCTGACCAGTGCAGAGTTATGATGTCACAATGACCCCTTAGGCGGTTCACAGTCAGGGGTCTGTCACCTGGGTGACCAGTGCAGTGTTATGATGTCACAATGCACCCTTAAGCAGATCACAGACAAGGGTCTCTCACCTGGGTGACAAGTGCAGAGTTATGATGTCACAATGCCCCCTTTATGCAGATAACAGACAAGGGCCAGTCACCTGGGTGCCCCTTGCAGAGCTATGATGTCACAATGCAACCTTAGGCAGATCACAGACAAGGGCCTGTCACCTGGGTGCCAAGTGCAGAGTTATGGTGTCACAGTGTCCTTGTAGGCAGATCACAGAAAAGGGCCTGTCATCTGGGTGCCCAGTGCAGAGTTATGACGTCACAATATCCCCTTAGGCAGATTACAAACAAGGGCCTGTCACGTGGGTGACCAGTGCAGAGTTATGAATTCACAATGCCCCCTTAGGCAGATCACAGACAAGGTCCTGTCACCTGGGTGACTAGAGCAGAGTAAGGTTGTCACAATGCCCCCTTAGGGAGATCACAGACAGGGGTCTGTGTCCTGGGGGACAAGTGTAGAGTTATGATGTCACAATGCCCCCTTAGGCAGTTCACAGAGAAGGGTCTGTCACCTGGGTGAGCAGTGCAAGTTTGTGATGTCACAACTCCCCCTTAGGCCGATCACAGACAATGGTCTGTCACCTTGGTGACCAATGCAGATTTATGGTGTCACAATGGCCCCTTAGGCCGTTCACAGACAATGGTCTGTCACCTGGGTTCCAAGTACAGAGTTATGATTTCACAATGCCCCCTTAGGCAGACCACAGTCAAGGGCCTGTCACCTGGGTGACCAGTGGAGAGTTATGATGTCACAATGCCCCCTTAGCAGATAACAGACAAGGGCCTGTCAACTAGGTGATCAGTGAAGAGTTATGATGTCACAATGCCCCCTTAGGCAGATCACAAACATGGGTCTGCCACCTGGGTGACCAGTACAGAGTTATGATGTCACAATGGACACTTAGGCAGATCACAGACAAGCGCCTGTCACCTGGGTGACCAGTGCAGTGTTATGATGTCACAATGCCCCCTGAGGCGGATCACAGACAAGGGTCTGACAGCTGGGTGACCAGTACAGAGCTTTAATGTCATATTGCCCCCTTAAGCGGATCACAGACAAGGGTCTGTCACCTGGGTGACCCGTGCAGAGTTATGATGTCACAATGCCCCTTAGGCCGATCACAGAAAATGGTCTGTCAGCTGTGTAACCAGTGCAGAGTTATGATGTCATAATGCACACTTAGGCAGATCAGAGAAAAGGGTCTGTCAACTGGGTGACCCGTGCTGAGATATGATGTCACAATGCCCCCTTACGCATATCACAGACAAGGGTCTGACACCTGGGAGACGTGTGCAGAGTTATGATGTCACAATGCCCCATTAGGCAGATCACAAACAAGGGTCTGTCTCCTGGGTGACCAGTGCAGTGTTATGATGTCACAACGCCCCCTTAGGCAGATCAAAGACAATGGTCTGTCAACTTGGTGACCAATGCAGAGTTGTGATGTCACAATGCCCCATTAGGCAGATCACAGACAAGGTTTTCTCACCTGCGTGACCAGTTCAGAGCTGTGATGTCACAATGCCCCCTTAGGCAGATCACTGACAAGGGTCTGTCACCTGGGTGACCGGTGCAGAGTTATGATGTCACAATGCCCCCTTAGGCAGATAACAGAAAAGGCTCTGTCACCAGGGTGAGCAGTGCAGCGTTATAATGTCACAATGCCACCCTAGGCAGATCACAGACAAGGGTCTCTCACCTGGGTGACGAATACAGAGTTATGAAGTCACAATTCCCCCTTAGGCAGATCACAGACAAGGGTCTGTCACCTGGGTGGCCCGTGCACTGCTATGATGTGGCAATGCCCCCTCAGACAGATCAAAGACAAGAGTCTGTCATGTGGCTGACCAGTGCAGAGTTATGATGTCACAATGCCCCTTAGGCAGATCACAGTCAAGGGTCTGTCACCTCGGTGACCAGTGGAGAATTATGATGTCACAATGCCCCCTTAGGCAGATCACAGACAAGGGTCTGTCACCACGGGGACCAGTGCAGATTTATGATGACACAATGCCCCCTTAGGCAGATCAGAGACAAGGGTCTGTCACATCGGTGAGACGTGCAGAGTTATGATGCAAAATGCCCCTTTAGGCAGATCAAAGACAAGGGTCTCTCACCTGGGTGCCCGGTGCAGAGTTATGATGTCCCAATGCACTCTTAGACTGATCACAGACAAGGGTCTGTCACCTGGGTTCCCTGTGCAGAGTTTTGATGTCACAATGCCCCCTTAGGCAGATCAAAGACAAGGGTCTGTCACGTCAGTAACCAATGCAGAGTTATGACGTCACAATGCCCCCTTAGGCAGATCAAAGACAAGGGTCTGTCACCTGGGTGACCAGTGCACAGTTATGATGTCTCAATGCCCCCTTAGGCAGATCACATTCAAGGGCCTGTCACATGGGTGACCCGTGCAAAGTTTTGATGTCACAATGTCCTCTTATTCAGATCACAGACAAGGGTCTGCCTCCTCGGTGCCTCGTGCAGAGTTATGATGTCACGATGCTCCCTTGGGCAGATCACACACAAGGGTCAGTCACCTGGGTGACCAGTGCAGAGTTATGATGTCACAATGCGCCCTTGGGCAGATCACAGACAAGGGTCTGTCACCTGCGTGACTGGTGCAGAGTTATAATGTCACAATGCCCCCTTAGGCAGTTTACGGACAAGGGTCCCTCACCTGGGTGTCCAGTGTAGGGTTATGGTATCACAATGCCCCCTTAGGCAGATCGCAGACAATGGTCTGTCACCTGGGTGACAAGTGGAGAGTTATGATGTCGCAATTCCCCCTTAGGCAGAACACAGACAAGGTTCTGTCACATGGGTGACAAGTGCAGAGTTTTGGTGTCCAAATGCCCCCTTAGGCAGATCAAAGACAAGGGTCAGTCACCTGGGTGACCCGTGCAGTGTCCTGATGTCACAATGACCTGTTAAGAAGATCAAAGACAAGGGTCTGTCAGCAGGGTGACCCGTGCAGTATTATGATGTCAAAATGCACCCTTTGGCAGATCACAGACAAGGCTCTGTCACCTGTTGGACCCATGCAGAGTAATGATGTCACAATGCCCCCTTATGGAGATCACAGTAAAGGGTCTCTCACGTGAGTGACCAGTGCAGAGTTGTGGTGTCACAATGCCACCTTAGACAGATCACTGTCAAGGGTACGTCACCTGGGTTACCAGTGCACAGTTATGATATCACAATGTCCCCTTAGGCACATCACAGACAAGGTTCTGTCACCTGGGTGACCAGTGCAAAGTTATGATGTCACAATGCCCCCTTAGGCAGATCACAGACAAGGGCCTGTCACCTGGGTGACCAGTGCAGAGTTATGATGTCACAATGCCCCCTTAGGCACAAGACAGACAAGGGCCTGTCACCTGTGTGCCAGGTGCAGAGTTATGACGTCACAATGCCACCTTAGGGAGATCACAGAAAAGTGCCTGTCACCTGGGTGCCCAGTGCAGAGTTATGATGTCACAATGCGTCCCTAGTCAGATCAGACAAGGGCCTGTCTCCTGGGTGCCCAGTGCAGAGTTGTGATGTCACAGTGCCCCCTTAAGAAGATCACAGAAAAGGGCCTTTCACCTGTGTGCCCAGGGCAGAGTTATGATGTCACAATGGCCCTTAGGCAGATCACAGACAAGGGCCTGTCACCTGTGTGACCAGTGCAGAGTTAAGATGTCACAATACACCCTTAGGGAGATCACAGACAAGGGCCAGTCACCTGAGTGACCTGTGCAGAGTTATCATGTCACAATGCCCCGTTAGGCAATTCACAGACATGGGTCTGTCTCCTGGGTGACCAGTGCAGAGTTATGATGTTACAATGCCCCCTGAGGCAGATCACAGAAAAGGGTCTGTCACCTTGGTGACCAGTGCAGAGTTATGATGTCACATTTGCCCTTTAGGCAGATCACAGACATGTCTCTCTCACCTGGGTGACCCGTGCAGAGTTATGATGTCAAAATACCCCCTTAGGCAGATAACAGACAAGGGTCTGTCACCAGGGTGAGCAGTGAAGAGTTATAATGTCACAATGCCCCCCTAGGCAGATCACAGACAAGAGACTCTCACCTGGGTGCCAAGTGCAGAGCTATGATGTCACAATGCCCCCTTAGGCAGATCACAGACAAGGGCCTGTCATCTGGGTGCCCAGTGGAGAGTTATGATGTCACAAAGTCCCCTTAGGCAGATTACAAACAAGGGCCTGTCACGAGGGTGACCAGGGCAGAGTTATGAATTCACAATGCCCCCTTAGGCAGATCACAGACAAGGTCCTGTCACCTGGGTGCCAAGTGCAGAGTTATGATGTCACAATGCCCCCTTAGGCAGATCACAGACAAAGGCCTGTCACCTGGGTGACCAGTGGAGAGTTATGATGTCACAATGCCCCCTTAGGCAGATAACGGACAAGGGTCTGCCACCTGGATGCCTCCTGCAGAGTTATGATGTCACAATGACCCCTTGGGCAGATCACAGACAAGGGTCTGTCCCCTGGGTGACCAGTGCAGAGTTATGATGTCACAATGACCCCTTAGGCAGTTCACAGTCAGGGGTCTGTCAATTGGGGGACCAGTGCAGTATTATGATGACACAATGCCCCCTTAGGCAGATCACAGAGAAGGGTCTGCCACCTGGGTGACCAGTGCAGAGTTATGATGTCACAATGACCACTTAAGTAGATCAAAGGCAAGGGTATGTCACCAGGGTGACCCATGCAGAATTATGATGTCACAATGCACCCTTTGGCAGATCACAGTCAAGGATCTGTCACCTGGGTGACCCGTGCAGAGTTATGATGTCACAACGCCCCCTTATGCAGATCACAGACAAGGGTCTGTCACCTGGGTGACCAGTGAAGAGTTGTGATCTCACAATGCCACCTTAGGCAGATCACAGTCAAGGGTACATCACCTGGGTTACCAGTGCACAGATATGATGTCACAATGCCACCTTAGGCACATCACAGACAAGGGTACGTCACCTGGCTTACCAGTGCACAGTTGGGATGTCACAATGCCCTCTTAGGCAGATCACAGACAAGGGTCGGAGACCTCGGTGACTAGTGAAGAGTTATGATGTCACAATGCCCCCTTAGGCAGATCACAGACAAGGGCCTGTCACCTGGGTGCCCGGTGCAGAATTATGATGTCACAATGCCCCCTTAGGCAGGTTACAAACAAGGGCCTGTCAACTGGGTGACCAGTGCAGAGTTATGATGTCACAAGGCCACCTAGGCAGATCAAAGACAAGGGACTGTCACCTGGGACCAGTGCAGATTTATGATGTCTCAATGCCCCCTTAGGCAGACCACATTCAAGGGCCTGTAACATGGGTGACCCGTGCAGTGTTTTGATGTCACAATGCCCCCTTAGGCAGATCAAAGAAAAGGGTCTGCCACCTGGGTGCCTCGTGCCGAGTTATGATGTCACAATGCCCCCTTAGGCAGATCACAGACAAGGGTGTGTCACCTGGGTGACCAGTGCAGAGTTATGATGTCACAATGATCCCTTAGGCAGTTCACAGACAAGGGTCTGTCACCTGGGTGACCAGTGCAATGTTATGATGTCACAATGCCCACTTAGGCAGATCACAGAGAAGGGTCTGTCACCTGCGTGACTAGTGCGGACTTATGATGTCACAATGCCCCCTTAGGCAGTTTACAGACAACGGTCTCTCACCGGGGTGTCCAGTGCAGAGTTATGATGTCACAATGCCCACTTAGGCAGATCAAAGAGAAGGGTCTGTCATCTGGGTGACCCGTGCAGAGTTATGATATCACAATTCCCCCTTACACAGATCACAGACAAGGGTCTGACACCTGGGGGACCCATGCAGTGTTAAAATGTCACAATGCCCCCTAAGGCAGATCGCAGACAAAGGCCTGTCAACTGTGTGACCCGTGCAGAGTTATGATGTCACAATGCCCGCTTAGGCAGATCACAGACAAGGGACTGTCACCTGGGCACCCCGTGCAGAGTTATGATGTCACAATGCCCCCTTAGGCAGATCACAGTCAAGGGCCTGTCACCTGGGTGACCAGTGCAGAGTTATGATGTCACATTGCCCCCTTAGGCAGATCACAGACAAGGCTCTGTCACCTGGGTGACCGGTGCAGAGTTATGATGTCACAATTCCCCTTTAGGCAGATAACAGACAAGGATCTGTCAACAGGGTAAGCAGTGCAGGGTTATAATGTCACAATGCCACCCTAGGGAGATCAAAAACAAGGGTCTCTCACCTGGGTGACTAGTGCAGAGTTATGAAGTCACAATTCCCCCTTAGGCAGATCACAGACAAGGGTCTGTCACCTGGGTGCCACGTGCAGAGTTATGATGTGACAATACCCCCTTAGACAGGTCAAAGACAAAGGTCTGCCACTGGCTGACCAGTGCAGAATTATGATGTCACAATGCCCCCTTAGGCAGATCACAGACAAGGGTATCTCACCTGGGTGACCTGTGGAGAATTACAATGTCAAAATGCCCCCTAAGGCAGATCACAGACAAGGGTGTGTCACCACGGTGACCAGTGCAGATTTATGATGTCACAATGCCCCCTTACGCAGATCAAAGACAAGGGTCTGTCACCTGGCTGACACATGCAGAGTTATGATGTCAAAATGACCCTTTAGGCAGATCACAGACAAGGACCTGTCATCTGGGTGACCAGTGCAGAGTTACGATGTCACAATGCCCCGTTAGGCAGTTCACAGACAAGGTTCTGTCACCTGGATGCCCCGTGCAGCGCTATGATGTCACAATGCCCCCTTAGGCAGATCTGAATCAAGGGTATGTCACGTGGGGGACCAGTGCAGAGTTATGAAGTCACAATGCCCCTTTAGGCAGCTCACAGACAAGGGTGTCACCTGGGTGACCCGTGCAGAGTTCTGATGTCACAATGCCCCCTTAGGCAGATCACAGACAAATGGTCTGTCACCTGGGTGACCAGTGCAGAGTTATGTTGTCACAATGCTCCTTTGGGCAGATCAAAGACCAGAGTCTGTCACCTGGGTTACCAGTGCACAGTTATGATGTCACCATGCTCACTTAAGCAGATCAAAGACAATGGTCTGTAACCAGGGTGACCCGTGCATAGCTATGAAGACACAATGCCCCCTTAGGCAGATCACAGACAGGTGTCTGTCACCACGATGACCAGTACAGTGTTATGATGTCACAATGCCCCCTTAGGCAGATCACAGACAAAGGCATGTCACCTGTTGTCTCAGTGCAGAGCTATGTTGTCACAATGCCTACTTAAGCAGATCAAAGACCAGGGTCTGTCACCATGGTGACCTGTGCAGAGTTATGATGTCACAATGACCCCTTATGCAGATCACAGACAAGGGTCTGTCACCTGGGTGACCCGTGCAGAGTTATGATGTCACAATGCCCCCTTAGGCAGATCACAGACATGGGTCTGTAACCTGGGTGAGCAGTGCAGATTTATGATGTCACAATGCCCACTTAGGCAGATCACACACAAGGGTGATACACCTGGCTGACCAGTGCAGAGTTATGATGTCACAATGACCCTTAGGCAGATCAAAGAAAAGGGTCTGTCACCTGGGTGACCAGTGCATAGTTATGATGTTACAATGCACCCTTAGGCAGATCACAGACAAGGGTCTGTCACCAAGGTGACCAGTGCAGAGCTATGAAGTCACAATGCCCCCTCAGGGAGATCTCAGACAGGGGTATGTCACCTGGGTGACCAGTACAGGGTTATGATTTCATAATGGCCCCTTAGGCAGATCACAGACAAGGGTCTGTCACTGGGTGACCAGCAGATAGTTACGATGTCACAATCACACCTTAGGCAGATCACAGACAAGGGTCTGTCACCTGGGTGACCAGTGCAGAGTTATAATTTCACAATGCCCCCTGAGGCATATGACGGATATGGCTCTGTCACAAGCGTGACCAGTGCAGAGTTATGATGTCACAATGCCCCCATAGGCAGATCACAGACAAAGGCCTGTCACCTGGGTGACCAGTGCAGAGTTATGATGTCACAATGCCTCCTTAGGCAGATGACAAACAAGGGTCTGTCACCACGGTGACCTGTGCAGAGTTATGATGTGACAATGCCTCATTAGCCAGATCACAGACAAGGGTCTGTCACCACAGTGACCAGTGCCGAGTTATGATGTCACAATACCCCTTTAGGCAGTTTACAGACAAGGGTCTGTCACCTGGGTGACCAGTGCAGATTTATGACGTAAAAATGCACCCTTAGGCAGATCACAGACAAGGGTCTGTCACCTGGGGGACCAGTGCAGAGTTGTGATGTCACAATGCCCCCTTAGGCAGATCACAGACAAATGGTCTGTCACCTGGGTGACCAGTGCAGAGTTGTGATGTCACAATGCTCCTTTAGGCAGATCAAAGACCAGGGTCTGTCGCCTGGGTAACCAGTGCACAGTTATGGTGTCACCAAGCCCACTTAAGCAGATCAAAGACAATGGTCTGTAACCAGGGTGACCCGTGCATAATTATGAAGACACAATGCCCCCTTAGGCAGATCACAGACAGGTGTCTGTCACCACGATGACCAGTGCAGTGTTATGATGTCACAATGCCCCCTTAGGCAGATCACAGAAAAGCGTCTGTCACCTGGGTGAACAGTTCAGTGTTATGGTGTCACAATGCCCCCTTAAGCAGATCAAAGACGAGGGTCTACCTCCTGGGTGACCAGTGCGGAGTTATGATGTCACATTGCACACTTAGGCAGATCAAAGACAAGGGTCTGTCACCTGTTTGACCAGTGCAAAATTATGATGTCACAATGCCCCATTAGGCAGATCACAGACAAGTGTCTGTCATGTGGGTGACCAGTGCAGAGTTATGATGTCACAGAGGCCCCTTAGGCAGATCACAGACAAGTGTCTGTCACCACGGTGACCAGTGTAGAGTTATGATGTCACCATGCCCCCTTAGGCAGATCACATACAAGGGTCTGTCACCTGGGTGACCCGTGCCGTGTTATGATGTCACAATGCCCCCTTAGGCAGATCACAGACAAGGACCTGTCACCTGGGTGACCCGTGCTGAGTTATGATGTCACAATGCCCCCTTCGGCAGATCACAGACAAGGGCCTGTCACCTGGGTGCCCAGTGCAGGATTATGATGTCACAATGCCCCCTTAGTCAGATCACAGATATGGGCATGTCACCTGGGTGCCCAGTGCAGAGTTATAATGTCACAATGCCCCCTCATCCTCATCACAGTCAAGGGCATGTCACCTGGGTGCCCAGTGCTGAGTTATGATGTCACAATGCCCCCTTAGGTAGATCACAGACAAGGGCACGTCACTTGTTGTCTCAGTGCAGAGCTATGATGTCACAATGCCCACTTAAGCAGATCAAAGACCAGGGTCTGTCACCTGGGTGACCCGTGCAGAGTTATGATGTCACAATGCCCCCTTAGGCTGATCACAGACATGGGTTTGTCACCTGGGTGACCAGTGTAGATTTATGATGTCACAATGCCCACTTAGGCAGATCACACACAAGGGTGTTACACCTGACTGACCAGTGCAGAGTTATGATGTCACAATGACACCGTAGGCAGATCACAGAAAAGGGTCTGTCACCTGGGTGACCAGTGCATAGTTATGATGTCACAATGCACCCTTAGGCAGATCACAGACAAGGGTCTGTCACCAAGGTGACCAGTGCAGAGCTATGAAGTCACAATGCGCCCTCAGGGAGATCACAGTCAGGGGTCTGTCACCTGGGTGACCAGTACAGGGTTATGATTTCATAATGGCCCCTTAGGCAGATCACAGACAAGGGTCTGTCACTGGGTGACCAGTGGGTAGTTATGATGTCACAATCACACCTTAGGCAGATCACAGACAAGGGTCTGTCACCTGTATGACCAGTGCAGAATTATAAGGTCACAATGCCCCCTGAGGCATATGACAGATATGGCTCTGTCACCAGGGTGACCAGTGCAGAATTATGATGTCACAGTGCCCCCATAGGCAGATCACAGACAAGGGCCTGTCACCTGGGTGACCAGTGCAGAGTTATGATGTCACAATGCCCCCTTAGGCAGATGACAAACAAGGGTCTGTCACCACGGTGACCTGTGCAGAGTTATGATGTGACAATGCCTCATTAGCCAGATCACAGACAAGGGTCTGTCACCACAGTGACCAGTGCCGAGTTATGATGTCACAATACCCCTTTAGGCAGTTTACAGACAACAGTCTGTCACCTGGGTGACCAGTGCAGATTTATGACGTAAAAATGCACCCTTAGGCAGATCACAGACAAGGGTCTGTCACCTGGGGGACCAGTGCAGAGTTGTGATGTCACAATGCCCCCTTAGGCAGATCACAGACAAGGGTCCTTCACCTGGGTGACCAGCACACACTTGTGAAGTCACAATGCCCCCTTAGGCAGATCACAGACAATGATCTGTCACCTGGGTGACCAGTGCAGATTTATGATGTCACAATGCCCCCTTAGGCAGTTCACAGACAAGGGTCTGTCACCTGGGAGACCAGTGCAGAGTTATAATGTCAAAATGCCACCTTAGACACATCACAGACAGGGGTCTGTCACGTGGGTGACCAGTGCAGAGCTATGATGTCACTATGACGCCTTAGGCAGATCACAGACAAGGGTCTGTCATCTGGGTGACCAGTGCAGGGTGATGATGTCACAATGCTCCCTTAGGCAGATAACAGACAAGGGTCTGTCACCAGGGTGACCAGTTCAGAGTTATGATGTCACAATGCCCCGTTAGCCAGTTTACAGACAAGTGTCTGTCACCTGGGTGACGAGTGGAGAGTTATGATGTCACAATTCAAACTTAGGCAGATCACAGTCAAGGGCCTGTCACCTGGGTGGCCTGTGCAGACTTATGATGTCACAATGCCCGCTTAGGCAGATCACAGACAGGGGTATGTCACCTGGGTGCCCCTTGCAGTGTTATGATGTCAGAATGCCCCCTTAGGCAGTTCACAGACAATGGTCTGCCACCTACGTGACCCGTGCAGAGTTATGATGTCACAATGCCCCTTTAGGCAGATCACAGACAAGGGTATGTCACATGGGTGACCCATGCAGAGTTATGATGTCACAATGCCCCCTTAGCAGATCACAGACAAGAGTCTGTCACCTGGGGTACCCGTGCAGCTTTATAATGTCACAATGCCCCCTTAGGCAGATCACAGAAAAGCGTCTGTCACCTGGGTGAACAGTTCAGTGTTATGGTGTCACAATGCCCCCTTAAGCAGATCAAAGACGAGGGTCTACCTCCTGGGTGTCCAGGGCGGAGTTATGATGTCACATTGCACACTTAGGCAGATCAAAGACAAGGGTCTGTCACCTGTTTGACCAGTGCAAAATTATGATGTCACAATGCCCCATTAGGCAGATCACAGACAAGTGTCTGTCATGTGGGTGACCAGTGCAGAGTTATGATGTCACAGAGGCCCCTTAGGCAGATCACAGACAAGTGTCTGTCACCACGGTGACCAGTGTAGAGTTATGATGTCACCATGCCCCCTTAGGCAGATCACATACAAGGGTCTGTCACCTGGGTGACCCGTGCCGTGTTATGATGTCACAATGCCCCCTTAGGCAGATCACAGACAAGGACCTGTCACCTGGGTGACCCGTGCTGAGTTATGATGTCACAATGCCCCCTTCGGCAGATCACAGACAAGGGCCTGTCACCTGGGTGCCCAGTGCAGGATTATGATGTCACAATGCCCCCTTAGTCAGATCACAGATATGGGCATGTCACCTGGGTGCCCAGTGCAGAGTTATAATGTCACAATGCCCCCTCATCCTCATCACAGTCAAGGGCATGTCACCTGGGTGCCCAGTGCTGAGTTATGATGTCACAATGCCCCCTTAGGTAGATCACAGACAAGGGCACGTCACTTGTTGTCTCAGTGCAGAGCTATGATGTCACAATGCCCACTTAAGCAGATCAAAGACCAGGGTCTGTCACCTGGGTGACCCGTGCAGAGTTATGATGTCACAATGCCCCCTTAGGCTGATCACAGACATGGGTTTGTCACCTGGGTGTCCAGTGTAGATTTATGATGTCACAATACCCACTTAGGCAGATCACACACAAGGGTGTTACACCTGACTGACCAGTGCAGAGTTATGATGTCACAATGACCCCGTAGGCAGATCACAGAAAAGGGTCTGTCACCTGGGTGACCAGTGCATAGTGATGATGTCACAATGCACCCTTAGGCAGATCACAGACAAGGGTCTGTCACCAAGGTGACCAGTGCAGAGCTATGAAGTCACAATGCGCCCTCAGGGAGATCACAGACAGGGGTCTGTCACCTGGGTGAGCAGTACAGGGTTATGATTTCATAATGGCCCCTTAGGCAGATCACAGACAAGGGTCTGTCACTGGGTGACCAGTGGGTAGTTACGATGTCACAATCACACCTTAGGCAGATCACAGACAAGGGTCTGTCACCTGTATGACCAGTGCAGAATTATAAGGTCACAATGCCCCCTGAGGCATATGACAGATATGGCTCTGTCACCAGGGTGACCAGTGCAGAATTATGATGTCACAGTGCCCCCATAGGCAGATCACAGACAAGGGCCTGTCACCTGGGTGACCAGTGCAGAGTTATGATGTCACAATGCCCCCTTAGGCAGATGACAAACAAGGGTCTGTCACCACGGTGACCTGTGCAGAGTTATGATGTGACAATGCCTCATTAGCCAGATCACAGACAAGGGTCTGTCACCACAGTGACCAGTGCCGAGTTATGATGTCACAATACCCCTTTAGGCAGTTTACAGACAAGAGTCTGTCACCTGGGTGACCAGTGCAGATTTATGATGTAAAAATGCACCCTTAGGCAGATCACAGACAAGGGTCTGTCACCTGGGGGACCAGTGCAGAGTTGTGATGTCACAATGCCCCCTTAGGCAGATCACAGACAAGGGTCCTTCACCTGGGTGACCAGCACACACTTGTGAAGTCAAAATGCCCCCTTAGGCAGATCACAGACAATGATCTGTCACCTGGGTGACCAGTGCAGATTTATGATGTCACAATGCCCCCTTAGGCAGTTCACAGACAAGGGTCTGTCACCTGGGAGACCAGTGCAGAGTTATAATGTCAAAATGCCACCTTAGACACATCACAGACAGGGGTCTGTCACGTGGGTGACCAGTGCAGAACTATGATGTCACTATGACCCCTTAGGCAGATCACAGACAAGGGTCTGTCATCTGGGTGACCAGTGCAGGGTGATGATGTCACAATGCTCCCTTAGGCAGATAACAGACAAGGGTCTGTCACCAGGGTGACCAGTTCAGAGTTATGATGTCACAATGCCCCGTTAGCCAGTTTACAGACAAGTGTCTGTCACCTGGGTGACGAGTGGAGAGTTATGATGTCACAATTCAAACTTAGGCAGATCACAGTCAAGGGCCTGTCACCTGGGTGGCCTGTGCAGACTTATGATGTCACAATGCCCGCTTAGGCAGATCACAGACAGGGGTATGTCACCTGGGTGCCCCTTGCAGTGTTATGATGTCAGAATGCCCCCTTAGGCAGTTCACAGACAATGGTCTGCCACCTACGTGACCCGTGCAGAGTTATGATGTCACAATGCCCCTTTAGGCAGATCACAGACAAGGGTATGTCACATGGGTGACCCGTGCAGAGTTATGATGTCACAATGCCCCCTTAGCAGATCACAGACAAGAGTCTGTCACCTGGGGTACCCGTGCAGCTTTATAATGTCACAATGCCCCCTTAGGCAGATCACAGAAAAGCGTCTGTCACCTGGGTGAACAGTTCAGTGTTATGGTGTCACAATGCCCCCTTAAGCAGATCAAAGACGAGGGTCTACCTCCTGGGTGACCAGTGCGGAGTTATGATGTCACATTGCACACTTAGGCAGATCAAAGACAAGGGTCTGTCACCTGTTTGACCAGTGCAAAATTATGATGTCACAATGCCCCATTAGGCAGATCACAGACAAGTGTCTGTCATGTGGGTGACCAGTGCAGAGTTATGATGTCACAGAGGCCCCTTAGGCAGATCACAGACAAGTGTCTGTCACCACGGTGACCAGTGTAGAGTTATGATGTCACCATGCCCCCTTAGGCAGATCACATACAAGGGTCTGTCACCTGGGTGACCCGTGCCGTGTTATGATGTCACAATGCCCCCTTAGGCAGATCACAGACAAGGACCTGTCACCTGGGTGACCCGTGCTGAGTTATGATGTCACAATGCCCCCTTCGGCAGATCACAGACAAGGGCCTGTCACCTGGGTGCCCAGTGCAGGATTATGATGTCACAATGCCCCTTAGTCAGATCACAGATATGGGCATGTCACCTGGGTGCCCAGTGCAGAGTTATAATGTCACAATGCCCCCTCATCCTCATCACAGTCAAGGGCATGTCACCTGGGTGCCCAGTGCTGAGTTATGATGTCACAATGCCCCCTTAGGTAGATCACAGACAAGGGCACGTCACTTGTTGTCTCAGTGCAGAGCTATGATGTCACAATGCCCACTTAAGCAGATCAAAGACCAGGGTCTGTCACCTGGGTGACCCGTGCAGAGTTATGATGTCACAATGCCCCCTTAGGCTGATCACAGACATGGGTTTGTCACCTGGGTGTCCAGTGTAGATTTATGATGTCACAATGCCCACTTAGGCAGATCACACACAAGGGTGTTACACCTGACTGACCAGTGCAGAGTTATGATGTCACAATGACCCCGTAGGCAGATCACAGAAAAGGGTCTGTCACCTGGGTGACCAGTGCATAGTTATGATGTCACAATGCACCCTTAGGCAGATCACAGACAAGGGTCTGTCACCTAGGTGACCAGTGCAGAGCTATGAAGTCAAAATGCGCCCTCAGGGAGATCACAGTCAGGGGTCTGTCACCTGGGTGACCAGTACAGGGTTATGATTTCATAATGGCCCCTTAGGCAGATCACAGACAAGGGTCTGTCACTGGGTGACCAGTGGGTAGTTACGATGTCACAATCACACCTTAGGCAGATCACAGACAAGGGTCTGTCACCTGTATGACCAGTGCAGAATTATAAGGTCACAATGCCCCCTGAGGCATATGACAGATATGGCTCTGTCACCAGGGTGACCAGTGCAGAATTATGATGTCACAGTGCCCCCATAGGCAGATCACAGACAAGGGCCTGTCACCTGGGTGACCAGTGCAGAGTTATGATGTCACAATGCCCCCTTAGGCAGATGACAAACAAGGGTCTGTCACCACGGTGACCTGTGCAGAGTTATGATGTGACAATGCCTCATTAGCCAGATCACAGACAAGGGTCTGTCACCACAGTGACCAGTGCCGAGTTATGATGTCACAATACCCCTTTAGGCAGTTTACAGACAAGAGTCTGTCACCTGGGTGACCAGTGCAGATTTATGATGTAAAAATGCACCCTTAGGCAGATCACAGACAAGGGTCTGTCACCTGGGGGACAAGTGCAGAGTTGTGATGTCACAATGCCCCCTTAGGCAGATCACAGACAAGGGTCCTTCACCTGGGTGACCAGCACACACTTGTGAAGTCACAATGCCCCCTTAGGCATATCACAGACAATGATCTGTCACCTGGGTGACCAGTGTAGATTTATGATGTCACAATGCCCCCTTAGGCAGTTCACAGACAAGGGTCTGTCACCTGGGAGACCAGTGCAGAGTTATAATGTCAAAATGCCACCATAGACACATCACAGACAGGGGTCTGTCACGTGGGTGACCAGTGCAGAGCTATGATGTCACTATGACCCCTTAGGCAGATCACAGACAAGGGTCTGTCATCTGGGTGACCAGTGCAGGGTGATGATGTCACAATGCTCCCTTAGGCAGATAACAGACAAGGGTCTGTCACCAGGGTGACCAGTTCAGAGTTATGATGTCACAATGCCCCGTTAGCCAGTTTACAGACAAGTGTCTGTCACCTGGGTGACGAGTGGAGAGTTATGATGTCACAATTCAAACTTAGGCAGATCACAGTCAAGGGCCTGTCACCTGGGTGGCCTGTGCAGACTTATGATGTCACAATGCCCGCTTAGGCAGATCACAGACAGGGGTATGTCACCTGGGTGCCCCTTGCAGTGTTATGATGTCAGAATGCCCCCTTAGGCAGTTCACAGACAATGGTCTGCCACCTACGTGACCCGTGCAGAGTTATGATGTCACAATGCCCCTTTAGGCAGATCACAGACAAGGGTATGTCACATGGGTGACCCGTGCAGAGTTATGATGTCACAATGCCCCCTTAGCAGATCACAGACAAGAGTCTGTCACCTGGGGTACCCGTGCAGCTTTATAATGTCACAATGCCCCCTTAGGCAGATCACAGAAAAGCGTCTGTCACCTGGGTGAACAGTTCAGTGTTATGGTGTCACAATGCCCCCTTAAGCAGATCAAAGACGAGGGTCTACCTCCTGGGTGACCAGTGCGGAGTTATGATGTCACATTGCACACTTAGGCAGATCAAAGACAAGGGTCTGTCACCTGTTTGACCAGTGCAAAATTATGATGTCACAATGCCCCATTAGGCAGATCACAGACAAGTGTCTGTCATGTGGGTGACCAGTGCAGAGTTATGATGTCACAGAGGCCCCTTAGGCAGATCACAGACAAGTGTCTGTCACCACGGTGACCAGTGTAGAGTTATGATGTCACCATGCCCCCTTAGGCAGATCACATACAAGGGTCTGTCACCTGGGTGACCCGTGCCGTGTTATGATGTCACAATGCCCCCTTAGGCAGATCACAGACAAGGACCTGTCACCTGGGTGACCCGTGCTGAGTTATGATGTCACAATGCCCCCTTCGGCAGATCACAGACAAGGGCCTGTCACCTGGGTGCCCAGTGCAGGATTATGATGTCACAATGCCCCCTTAGTCAGATCACAGATATGGGCATGTCACCTGGGTGCCCAGTGCAGAGTTATAATGTCACAATGCCCCCTCATCCTCATCACAGTCAAGGGCATGTCACCTGGGTGCCCAGTGCTGAGTTATGATGTCACAATGCCCCCTTAGGTAGATCACAGACAAGGGCACGTCACTTGTTGTCTCAGTGCAGAGCTATGATGTCACAATGCCCACTTAAGCAGATCAAAGACCAGGGTCTGTCACCTGGGTGACCCGTGCAGAGTTATGATGTCACAATGCCCCCTTAGGCTGATCACAGACATGGGTTTGTCACCTGGGTGACCAGTGTAGATTTATGATGTCACAATGCCCACTTAGGCAGATCACACACAAGGGTGTTACACCTGACTGACCAGTGCAGAGTTATGATGTCACAATGACCCCGTAGGCAGATCACAGAAAAGGGTCTGTCACCTGGGTGACCAGTGCATAGTTATGATGTCACAATGCACCCTTAGGCAGATCACAGACAAGGGTCTGTCATCAAGGTGACCAGTGCAGAGCTATGAAGTCACAATGCGCCCTCAGGGAGATCACAGTCAGGGGTCTGTCACCTGGGTGACCAGTACAGGGTTATGATTTCATAATGGCCCCTTAGGCAGATCACAGACAAGGGTCTGTCACTGGGTGACCAGTGGGTAGTTACGATGTCACAATCACACCTTAGGCAGATCACAGACAAGGGTCTGTCACCTGTATGACCAGTGCAGAATTATAAGGTCACAATGCCCCCTGAGGCATATGACAGATATGGCTCTGTCACCAGGGTGACCAGTGCAGAATTATGATGTCACAGTGCCCCAATAGGCAGATCACAGACAAGGGCCTGTCACCTGGGTGACCAGTGCAGAGTTATGATGTCACAATGCCCCCTTAGGCAGATGACAAACAAGGGTCTGTCACCACGGTGACCTGTGCAGAGTTATGATGTGACAATGCCTCATTAGCCAGATCACAGACAAGGGTCTGTCACCACAGTGACCAGTGCCGAGTTATGATGTCACAATACCCCTTTAGGCAGTTTACAGACAAGAGTCTGTCACCTGGGTGACCAGTGCAGATTTATGACGTAAAAATGCACCCTTAGGCAGATCACAGACAAGGGTCTGTCACCTGGGGGACCAGTGCAGAGTTGTGATGTCACAATGCCCCCTTAGGCAGATCACAGACAAGGGTCCTTCACCTGGGTGACCAGCACACACTTGTGAAGTCACAATGCCCCCTTAGGCAGATCACAGACAATGATCTGTCACCTGGGTGACCAGTGCAGATTTATGATGTCACAATGCCCCCTTAGGCAGTTCACAGACAAGGGTCTGTCACCTGGGAGACCAGTGCAGAGTTATAATGTCAAAATGCCACCTTAGACACATCACAGACAGGGGTCTGTCACGTGGGTGACCAGTGCAGAGCTATGATGTCACTATGACCCCTTAGGCAGGTCACAGACAAGGGTCTGTCATCTGGGTGACCAGTGCAGGGTGATGATGTCACAATGCTCCCTTAGGCAGATAACAGACAAGGGTCTGTCACCAGGGTGACCAGTTCAGAGTTATGATGTCACAATGCCCCGTTAGCCAGTTTACAGACAAGTGTCTGTCACCTGGGTGACGAGTGGAGAGTTATGATGTCACAATTCAAACTTAGGCAGATCACAGTCAAGGGCCTGTCACCTGGGTGGCCTGTGCAGACTTATGATGTCACAATGCCCGCTTAGGCAGATCACAGACAGGGGTATGTCACCTGGGTGCCCCTTGCAGTGTTATGATGTCAGAATGCCCCCTTAGGCAGTTCACAGACAATGGTCTGCCACCTACGTGACCCGTGCAGAGTTATGATGTCACAATGCCCCTTTAGGCAGATCACAGACAAGGGTATGTCACATGGGTGACCCGTGCAGAGTTATGATGTCACAATGCCCCCTTAGCAGATCACAGACAAGAGTCTGTCACCTGGGGTACCCGTGCAGCTTTATAATGTCACAATGCCCCCTTAGGCAGATCACAGAAAAGCGTCTGTCACCTGGGTGAACAGTTCAGTGTTATGGTGTCACAATGCCCCCTTAAGCAGATCAAAGACGAGGGTCTACCTCCTGGGTGACCAGTGCGGAGTTATGATGTCACATTGCACACTTAGGCAGATCAAAGACAAGGGTCTGTCACCTGTTTGACCAGTGCAAAATTATGATGTCACAATGCCCCATTAGGCAGATCACAGACAAGTGTCTGTCATGTGGGTGACCAGTGCAGAGTTATGATGTCACAGAGGCCCCTTAGGCAGATCACAGACAAGTGTCTGTCACCACGGTGACCAGTGTAGAGTTATGATGTCACCATGCCCCCTTAGGCAGATCACATACAAGGGTCTGTCACCTGGGTGACCCGTGCCGTGTTATGATGTCACAATGCCCCCTTAGGCAGATCACAGACAAGGACCTGTCACCTGGGTGACCCGTGCTGAGTTATGATGTCACAATGCCCCCTTCGGCAGATCACAGACAAGGGCCTGTCACCTGGGTGCCCAGTGCAGGATTATGATGTCACAATGCCCCCTTAGTCAGATCACAGATATGGGCATGTCACCTGGGTGCCCAGTGCAGAGTTATAATGTCACAATGCCCCCTCATCCTCATCACAGTCAAGGGCATGTCACCTGGGTGCCCAGTGCTGAGTTATGATGTCACAATGCCCCCTTAGGTAGATCACAGACAAGGGCACGTCACTTGTTGTCTCAGTGCAGAGCTATGATGTCACAATGCCCACTTAAGCAGATCAAAGACCAGGGTCTGTCACCTGGGTGACCCGTGCAGAGTTATGATGTCACAATGCCCCCTTAGGCTGATCACAGACATGGGTTTGTCACCTGGGTGACCAGTGTAGATTTATGATGTCACAATGCCCACTTAGGCAGATCACACACAAGGGTGTTACACCTGACTGACCAGTGCAGAGTTATGATGTCACAATGACCCCGTAGGCAGATCACAGAAAAGGGTCTGTCACCTGGGTGACCAGTGCATAGTTATGATGTCACAATGCACCTTAGGCAGATCACAGACAAGGGTCTGTCACCAAGGTGACCAGTGCAGAGCTATGAAGTCACAATGCGCCCTCAGGGAGATCACAGTCAGGGGTCTGTCACCTGGGTGACCAGTACAGGGTTATGATTTCATAATGGCCCCTTAGGCAGATCACAGACAAGGGTCTGTCACTGGGTGACCAGTGGGTAGTTACGATGTCACAATCACACCTTAGGCAGATCACAGACAAGGGTCTGTCACCTGTATGACCAGTGCAGAATTATAAGGTCACAATGCCCCCTGAGGCATATGACAGATATGGCTCTGTCACCAGGGTGACCAGTGCAGAATTATGATGTCACAGTGCCCCCATAGGCAGATCACAGACAAGGGCCTGTCACCTGGGTGACCAGTGCAGAGTTATGATGTCACAATGCCCCCTTAGGCAGATGACAAACAAGGGTCTGTCACCACGGTGACCTGTGCAGAGTTATGATGTGACAATGCCTCATTAGCCAGATCACAGACAAGGGTCTGTCACCACAGTGACCAGTGCCGAGTTATGATGTCACAATACCCCTTTAGGCAGTTTACAGACAAGAGTCTGTCACCTGGGTGACCAGTGCAGATTTATGACGTAAAAATGCACCCTTAGGCAGATCACAGACAAGGGTCTGTCACCTGGGGGACCAGTGCAGAGTTGTGATGTCACAATGCCCCCTTAGGCAGATCACAGACAAGGGTCCTTCACCTGGGTCACCAGCACACACTTGTGAAGTCACAATGCCCCCTTAGGCAGATCACAGACAATGATCTGTCACCTGGGTGACCAGTGCAGATTTATGATGTCACAATGCCCCCTTAGGCAGTTCACAGACAAGGGTCTGACACCTGGGAGACCAGTGCAGAGTTATAATGTCAAAATGCCACCTTAGACACATCACAGACAGGGGTCTGTCACGTGGGTGACCAGTGCAGAGCTATGATGTCACTATGACCCCTTAGGCAGATCACAGACAAGGATCTGTCATCTGGGTGACCAGTGCAGGGTGATGATGTCACAATGCTCCCTTAGGCAGATAACAGACAAGGGTCTGTCACCAGGGTGACCAGTTCAGAGTTATGATGTCACAATGCCCCGTTAGCCAGTTTACAGACAAGTGTCTGTCACCTGGGTGACGAGTGGAGAGTTATGATGTCACAATTCAAACTTAGGCAGATCACAGTCAAGGGCCTGTCACCTGGGTGGCCTGTGCAGACTTATGATGTCACAATGCCCGCTTAGGCAGATCACAGACAGGGGTATGTCACCTGGGTGCCCCTTGCAGTGTTATGATGTCAGAATGCCCCCTTAGGCAGTTCACAGACAATGGTCTGCCACCTACGTGACCCGTGCAGAGTTATGATGTCACAATGCCCCTTTAGGCAGATCACAGACAAGGGTATGTCACATGGGTGACCCGTGCAGAGTTATGATGTCACAATGCCCCCTTAGCAGATCACAGACAAGAGTCTGTCACCTGGGGTACCCGTGCAGCTTTATAATGTCACAATGCCCCCTTAGGCAGATCACAGACAAGAGTCTGTCACCACGGGGACCATTGCAGTGTTAATATGCAACAACGCCCCCATAGACAGATCACAGACAAGGGTCTGTCACCTGAGTGAGCAACGCAGGCTTATGATGTCACAATGCCCCCTTAGGCAGATCACAGACAAGGGTCTGTCAAATGGGTGACCAGTGGAGAGTTATGATGTCACAATGCCCCCTTAGGCAGATCACAGACAAGGGTCTGTCACCTGGGTGACCACTGCAGAGTTATGATGTCACAATGCCCCCTTACGCAGTTCACAGACAAGGGTCTGTCACCTGGGTGACCAGGGCAGAATTATGATGTCACAATGCCTCCTTAGGCATATCACAGAAATTGGTCTGTCACCTTGGTGACCAGTGCAGAGTAATGATGTCACAATTACCCCTTAGGCAAATCACAGACAAGGGTCTGTCACCTGAGTGCCCAGTGTAGAGTTATGATGTCACAATGCCCCATTAAGCAGATCACAGACAACGTTCTGCCACCTTGGTGACCATTGCATAGTTATGATGTCACAACGACCCCTTAGGCAGATCACAGACAAGATTCTGTCATCTGGGTGACCAGTGGAGATTTATGATGTCACCATGCCCCCTTAGGCAGATCACAGACTAGAGTCTGTCACCTGGGTGACAAGTGCAGAGTTATGATGTCACAATACCTCCTTAGGCATATCACAGACAACGGTCTGTCACCTTGGTGACCAGTGCAGAGTTATGATGTCACAATGCCCCCTTAGATCATAGACAAGGGTCTGTCACCTGGGTTCCCGGTGTACAGTTATGATGTCTCAATGTCCCATTAAGCAGATGACAGACAACGGTCTGCCACCTGGGTGACCATTGCAGTTTTGTGATGTCACAGTGACCCCTTAGGCAGATCACAGACAAGTGTCTGTCACCTGGGTGACCAATGCAGAGTTATGATGTCACAATGCCCCCTTAAGCAGTTCACAGACAAGGTTCTGTCACCTGGGTGACCAGTGCAGATTTATGATGTCACAATGCCTCCTTAGGCATATCACAGAAAATATTCTGTCACCTTCGTGACCAGTGCAGAGTAATGATGTCACAATGCCCCCTTAGGCTAATCACAGACAAGGGTCTGTCACCTGGATGCCCAGTGTAGAGTTATGATGTCACAATGCCCCATTAAGCAGATCACAGACAAGGGTCTGCCACCTGCGTGACCATTGCATAGTTATGACATCACAATGACCCCTTAGGCAGATCACAATCAAGGGTCTGTCACCAGGGTGACTAGTGCAGAGTTATGATGACACAATGACCCCTTAGGCAGATCACAGAAAAATGGTCTCTCACCTGGGTGAACAGTGAGGGGTTATGATGTCACAATGCCCTTTTAGGCAGATCAAAGACGTCGGTGTGTCACCTGAGTTACCAGTGCAGAGTTATGATGTAACAATGCCCACTTAAGCAGATCAAAGACAATGGTCTGTAACCATTGTCACCCGTGCAGAGTTATGAAGTCACAATGCCCCCTTAGGCAGATCACAGACAAGGGTCTGTCACCACGATAACAAGTGCAGTGTTATGATGTCACAATGCCCCCTTAGGCAGATCACAGACAAGGGTCTGTCACCTGGGTGACCAGTGTAGAGTTATGATGTCACAATGCCCCCTTAGGCAGATGACTGACAAGGGTCTGTCACCAGGGTGACAAGTGCAGAGTTTAGATGTCACAATGACCCCTGAGGCAGATCACAGACAAGGGTCTGTCACCACGATGACCAGTGCAGAGTTATGATGTCACAATGCCCCCTTAGGCAGATAACGTACAAGGGTCTGTCACCAGGGTGACAAGTGCAGAGTTACGATGTCTCAATGCCCCTTTAGCCAGTTCACAGTCAAGGGTCTGTCACCTGGGTGACGAGTGGAGAGTTATGATGTCACAATTCCCACTTATGCAGATCACAGTCAAGGGCCTGTCACCTGGCTGTGCAGTGCAGACTTATGATGTCACAATGCCTGTTTAGGCAGATCACAGACAGGGGTATGTCACCTGGGTGCCCCGTGCAGGGTTATGATGTCACAATTCCCCCTTAGGCAGATCAAAGACAAGGGTATATCACGTGGGTGACCAGTGCAGAGTTATGATGTCACAATGCCCCCTTAAGCAGTTCACAGACAAGGGTCTGTCACCTGGGTGACCAGTGCAGAATTATGATGTCACTATGCCTCCTTAGGCATATCAAAGAAAATGGTCGGTCACCTTGGTGACCACTGCAGAGTAATGATGTCACAATGCCCCCTTAGGCAAATCACAGACAAGGGTCTGTCACCTGGGTGCCCAGTGTAGAGATATGATGTCACAATGCCCCATTAAGCAGATCACAGGCAAGGGTCTGCTACCTGAGTGACAATTGCATAGTTATGATGTCACAATGACCCCTTAGGCAGATTACAGACAAATGGTCTGTCACCTGGGTGACCAGTGCAGAGTTATGATGTCACAATGCCCCTTTAGGCAGATCAAAGACCAGGGTCTGCCACCTGGGTGACCAGTGCAGAGTTATGATGTCACAATGACCACTTAAGTAGATCAAAGGCAAGGGTATGTCACCAGGGTGACCAGTGCAGAGTTATGATGTCACAATGCCCCTTTAGGCAGATCAAGACCAGGGTCTGTCACCTGGGTTACCAGTGCAGAGATATCATGTCACAGTGCCCAGTTAAGCAGACCAAAGACAATGGTCTGTAACCAGTGTGACCCGTGCAGAGTTATGAAGTCACAATGACCCCTTAGGCAGATCACAGACAAGTGTCTGTCACCACGATGACCAGTGCACTGTAATGATGTCACAATGACCCCTTAGTCAGATCACAGACAAGGGTCTGTCACCTGGGTGCCCAGTGCAGAGTTATGATGTCACAATGCCTCCTTAGGCAGATGACAAACAAGGGTCTGTCACCACGGTGACCTGTGCAGAGTTATGATGTGACAATGCCTCATTAGCCAGATCACAGACAAGGGTCTGTCACCACAGTGACCAGTGCCGAGTTATGATGTCACAATACCCCTTTAGGCAGTTTACAGACAAGAGTCTGTCACCTGGGTGACCAGTGCAGATTTATGACGTAAAAATGCACCCTTAGGCAGATCACAGACAAGGGTCTGTCACCTGGGGGACCAGTGCAGAGTTGTGATGTCACAATGCCCCCTTAGGCAGATCACAGACAAATGGTCTGTCACCTGGGTGACCAGTGCTGAGTTGTGATGTCACAATGCTCCTTTAGGCAGATCAAAGACCAGGGTCTGTCGCCTGGGTTACCAGTGCACTGTTATGGTGTCACCATGCCCACTTAAGCAGATCAAAGACAATGGTCTGTAACCAGGGTGACCCGTGCATAATTATGAAGGCACAATGCCCCCTTAGGCAGATCACAGACAGGTGTCTGTCACCACGATGACGAGTACAGTGTTATGATGTCACAATGAACCCTTAGGCAGATCACAGAAAAGCGTCTGTCACCTGGGTGAACAGTTCAGTGTTATGGTGTCACAATGCCCCCTTAAGCAGATCAAAGATGAGGGTCTACCTCCTGGGTGACCAGTGCGGAGTTATGATGTCACATTGCACACTTAGGCAGATCAAAGACAAGGGTCTGTCACCTGGGTGACCAGTGCAAAATTATGATGTCACAATGCCCCATTAGGCAGATCACAGACAAGTGTCTGTCATGTGGGTGACCAGTGCAGAGTTATGATGTCACAGAGGCCCCTTAGGCAGATCACAGACAAGTGTCTGTCACCACGGTGACCAGTGTAGAGTTATGATGTCACCATGCCCCCTTAGGCAGATCACATACAAGGGTCTGTCACCTGGGTGACCCGTGCCGTGTTATGATGTCACAATGCCCCCTTAGGCAGATCACAGACAAGGACCTGTCACCTGGGTGACCCGTGCTGAGTTATGATGTCACAATGCCCCCTTCGGCAGATCACAGACAAGGGCCTGTCACCTGGGTGCCCAGTGCAGGATTATGATGTCACAATGCCCCCTTAGTCAGATCACAGATATGGGCATGTCACCTGGGTGCCCAGTGCAGAGTTATAATGTCACAATGCCCCCTCATCCTCATCACAGTCAAGGGCATGTCACCTGGGTGCCCAGTGCTGAGTTATGATGTCACAATGCCCCCTTAGGTAGATCACAGACAAGGGCACGTCACTTGTTGTCTCAGTGCAGAGCTATGATGTCACAATGCCCACTTAAGCAGATCAAAGACCAGGGTCTGTCACCTGGGTGACCCGTGCAGAGTTATGATGTCACAATGCCCCCTTAGGCTGATCACAGACATGGGTTTGTCACCTGGGTGACCAGTGTAGATTTATGATGTCACAATGCCCACTTAGTTAGATCACACCAAGGGTGTTACACCTGACTGACCAGTGCAGAGTTATGATGTCACAATGACCCCGTAGGCAGATCACAGAAAAGGGTCTGTCACCTGGGTGACCAGTGCATAGTTATGATGTCACAATGCACCCTTAGGCAGATCACAGACAAGGGTCTGTCACCAAGGTGACCAGTGCAGAGCTATGAAGTCACAATGCGCCCTCAGGGAGATCACAGACAGGGGTCTGTCACCTGGGTGACCAGTACAGGGTTATGATTTCATAATGGCCTCTTAGGCAGATCACAGACAAGGGTCTGTCACTGGGTGACCAGTGGGTAGTTACGATGTCACAATCACACCTTAGGCAGATCACAGACAAGGGTCTGTCACCTGTATGACCAGTGCAGAATTATAAGGTCACAATGCCCCCTGAGGCATATGACAGATATGGCTCTGTCACCAGGGTGACCTGTGCAGAATTATGATGTCACAGTGCCCCCATAGGCAGATCACAGACAAGGGCCTGTCACCTGGGTGACCAGTGCAGAGTTATGATGTCACAATGCCCCCTTAGGCAGATGACAAACAAGGGTCTGTCACCACGGTGACCTGTGCAGAGTTATGATGTGACAATGCCTCATTAGCCAGATCACAGACAAGGGTCTGTCACCACAGTGACCAGTGCCGAGTTATGATGTCACAATACCCCTTTAGGCAGTTTACAGACAAGAGTCTGTCACCTGGGTGACCAGTGCAGATTTATGACGTAAAAATGCACCCTTAGGCAGATCACAGACAAGGGTCTGTCACCTGGGGGACCAGTGCAGAGTTGTGATGTCACAATGCCCCCTTAGGCAGATCACAGACAAGGGTCCTTCACCTGGGTGACCAGCACACACTTGTGAAGTCACAATGCCCCCTTAGGCAGATCACAGACAATGATCTGTCACCTGGGTGACCAGTGCAGATTTATGATGTCACAATGCCCCCTTAGGCAGTTCACAGACAAGGGTCTGTCACCTGGGAGACCAGTGCAGAGTTATAATGTCAAAATGCCACCTTAGACACATCACAGACAGGGGTCTGTCACGTGGGTGACCAGTGCAGAGCTATGATGTCACTATGACGCCTTAGGCAGATCACAGACAAGGGTCTGTCATCTGGGTGACCAGTGCAGGGTGATGATGTCACAATGCTCCCTTAGGCAGATAACAGACAAGGGTCTGTCACCAGGGTGACCAGTTCAGAGTTATGATGTCACAATGCCCCGTTAGCCAGTTTACAGACAAGTGTCTGTCACCTGGGTGACGAGTGGAGAGTTATGATGTCACAATTCAAACTTAGGCAGATCACAGTCAAGGGCCTGTCACCTGGGTGGCCTGTGCAGACTTATGATGTCACAATGCCCTCTTAGGCAGATCACAGACAGGGGTATGTCACCTGGGTGCCCCTTGCAGTGTTATGATGTCAGAATGCCCCCTTAGGCAGTTCACAGACAATGGTCTGCCACCTACGTGACCCGTGCAGAGTTATGATGTCACAATGCCCCTTTAGGCAGATCACAGACAAGGGTATGTCACATGGGTGACCCATGCAGAGTTATGATGTCACAATGCCCCCTTAGCAGATCACAGACAAGAGTCTGTCACCTGGGGTACCCGTGAAGCTTTATAATGTCACAATGCCCCCTTAGGCAGATCACAGACAAGAGTCTGTCACCACGGGGACCATTGCAGTGTTAATATGCAACAACGCCCCCATAGACAGATCACAGACAAGGGTCTGTCAACTGAGTGAGCAACGCAGGCTTATAATGTCACAATGCCCCCTTAGGCAGATCACAGACAAGGGTCTGTCAAATGGGTGACCAGTGGAGAGTTATGATGTCACAATGCCCCCTTTGGCAGATCACAGACAAGGGTCTGTCACCTGGGTGACCACTGCAGAGTTATGATGTCACAATGCCCCCTTATGCAGTTCACAGACAAGGGTCTGTCACCTGGGTGACCAGGGCAGAATTATGATGTCACAATGCCTCCTTAGGCATATCACAGAAAATGGTCTGTCACCTTGGTGACCAGTGCAGAGTAATGATGTCACAATTACCCCTTAGGCAAATCACAGACAAGTGTCTGTCACCTGAGTGCCCAGTGTAGAGTTATGATGTCACAATGCCCCATTAAGCAGATCACAGACAACGGTCTGCCACCTTGGTGACCATTGCATAGTTATGATGTCACAACGACCCCTTAGGCAGATCACAGACAAGAGTCTGTCACCTGGGTGACCAGTGGAGATTTATGATGTCACCATGCCCCCTTAGGCAGATCACAGACAAGAGTCTGTCACCTGGGTGACAAATGCAGAGTTATGATGTCACAATACCTCCTTAGGCATATCACAGACAACGGTCTGTCACCTTGGTGACCAGTGCAGAGTTATGATGTCACAATGCCCGCTTAGGCAGATCATAGACAAGGGTCTGTCACCTGGGTGACCAGTGCAGATTTATGATGTCACAATGCCTCCTTAGGCATATCACAGAAAATATTCTGTCACCTTCGTGACCAGTGCAGAGTAATGATGTCACAATGCCCCCTTAGGCTAATCACAGACAAGGGTCTGTCACCTGGATGCCCAGTGTAGAGTTATGATGTCACAATGTCCCATTAAGCAGATCACAGACAAGGGTCTGCCACCTGCGTGACCATTGCATAGTTATGACATCACAATGACCCCTTAGGCAGATCACAATCAAGGGTCTGTCACCAGGGTGACTAGTGCAGAGTTATGATGACACAATGACCCCTTAGGCAGATCACAGAAAAATGGTCTCTCACCTGGGTGAACAGTGAGGGGTTATGATGTCACAATGCCCCTTTAGGCAGATCAAAGACGTCGGTCTGTCACCTGAGTTACCAGTGCAGAGTTATGATGTAACAATGCCCACTTAAGCAGATCAAAGACAATGGTCTGTAACCATTGTCACCCGTGCAGAGTTATGAAGTCACAATGCCCCCTTAGGCAGATCACAGACAAGGGTCTGTCACCACGATAACAAGTGCAGTGTTATGATGTCACAATGCCCCCTTAGGCAGATCACAGACAAGGGTCTGTCACCTGGGTGACCAGTGCAGAGTTATGATGTCACAACGCCCCCTTAGGCAGATGACTGACAAGGGTCTGTCACCAGGGTGACAAGTGCAGAGTTTAGATGTCACAATGACCCCTGAGGCAGATCACAGACAAGGGTCTGTCACCACGATGACCAGTGCAGAGTTATGATGTCACAATGCCCCCTTAGGCAGATAACGTACAAGGGTCTGTCACCAGGGTGACAAGTGCAGAGTTACGATGTCTCAATGCCCCTTTAGCCAGTTCACAGTCAAGGGTCTGTCACCTGGGTGACGAGTGGAGAGTTATGATGTCACAATTCCCACTTATGCAGATCACAGTCAAGGGCCTGTCACCTGGCTGTGCAGTGCAGACTTATGATGTCACAATGCCTGTTTAGGCAGATCACAGACAGGGGTATGTCACCTGGGTGCCCCGTGCAGGGTTATGATGTCACAATTCCCCCTTAGGCAGATCAAAGACAAGGGTATATCACGTGGGTGACCAGTGCAGAGTTATGATGTCACAATGCCCCCTTAAGCAGTTCACAGACAAGGGTCTGTCACCTGGGTGACCAGTGCAGAATTATGATGTCACTATGCCTCCTTAGGCATATCAAAGAAAATGGTCGGTCACCTTGGTGACCACTGCAGAGTAATGATGTCACAATGCCCCCTTAGGCAAATCACAGACAAGGGTCTGTCACCTGGGTGCCCAGTGTAGAGATATGATGTCACAATGCCCCATTAAGCAGATCACAGGCAAGGGTCTGCTACCTGAGTGACAATTGCATAGTTATGATGTCACAATGACCCCTTAGGCAGATTACAGACAAATGGTCTGTCACCTGGGTGACCAGTGCAGAGTTATGATGTCACAATGCCCCTTTAGGCAGATCAAAGACCAGGGTCTGCCACCTGGGTGACCAGTGCAGAGTTATGATGTCACAATGACCACTTAAGTAGATCAAAGGCAAGGGTATGTCACCAGGGTGACCAGTGCAGAGTTATGATGTCACAATGCCCCTTTAGGCAGATCAAGACCAGGGTCTGTCACCTGGGTTACCAGTGCAGAGATATCATGTCACAGTGCCCAGTTAAGCAGACCAAAGACAATGGTCTGTAACCAGTGTGACCCGTGCAGAGTTATGAAGTCACAATGACCCCTTAGGCAGATCACAGACAAGTGTCTGTCACCACGATGACCAGTGCACTGTAATGATGTCACAATGACCCCTTAGTCAGATCACAGACAAGGGTCTGTCACCTGGGTGCCCAGTGCAGAGATATGATGTCACAATGCCTCCTTAGGCAGATGACAAACAAGGGTCTGTCACCACGGTGACCTGTGCAGAGTTATGATGTGACAATGCCTCATTAGCCAGATCACAGACAAGGGTCTGTCACCACAGTGACCAGTGCCGAGTTATGATGTCACAATACCCCTTTAGGCAGTTTACAGACAAAGGTCTGTTACCTGGGTGACCAGTGCAGATTTATGACGTAAAAATGCACCCTTAGGCAGATCACAGACAAGGGTCTGTCACCTGGGGGACCAGTGCAGAGTTGTGATGTCACAATGCCCCCTTAGGCAGATCACAGACAAGGGTCCTTCACCTGGGTGACCAGCACACACTTGTGAAGTCACAATGCCCCCTTAGGCAGATCACAGACAATGATCTGTCACCTGGGTGACCAGTGCAGATTTATGATGTCACAATGCCCCCTTAGGCAGTTCACAGACAAGGGTCTGTCACCTGGGAGACCAGTGCAGAGTTATAATGTCAAAATGCCACCTTAGACACATCACAGACAGGGGTCTGTCACGTGGGTGACCAGTGCAGAGCTATGATGTCACTATGACGCCTTAGGCAGATCACAGACAAGGGTCTGTCATCTGGGTGACCAGTGCAGGGTGATGATGTCACAATGCTCCCTTAGGCAGATAACAGACAAGGGTCTGTCACCAGGGTGACCAGTTCAGAGTTATGATGTCACAATGCCCCGTTAGCCAGTTTACAGACAAGTGTCTGTCACCTGGGTGACGAGTGGAGAGTTATGATGTCACAATTCAAACTTAGGCAGATCACAGTCAAGGGCCTGTCACCTGGGTGGCCTGTGCAGACTTATGATGTCACAATGCCCTCTTAGGCAGATCACAGACAGGGGTATGTCACCTGGGTGCCCCTTGCAGTGTTATGATGTCAGAATGCCCCCTTAGGCAGTTCACAGACAATGGTCTGCCACCTACGTGACCCGTGCAGAGTTATGATGTCACAATGCCCCTTTAGGCAGATCACAGACAAGGGTATGTCACATGGGTGACCCATGCAGAGTTATGATGTCACAATGCCCCCTTAGCAGATCACAGACAAGAGTCTGTCACCTGGGGTACCCGTGAAGCTTTATAATGTCACAATGCCCCCTTAGGCAGATCACAGACAAGAGTCTGTCACCACGGGGACCATTGCAGTGTTAATATGCAACAACGCCCCCATAGACAGATCACAGACAAGGGTCTGTCAACTGAGTGAGCAACGCAGGCTTATAATGTCACAATGCCCCCTTAGGCAGATCACAGACAAGGGTCTGTCAAATGGGTGACCAGTGGAGAGTTATGATGTCACAATGCCCCCTTTGGCAGATCACAGACAAGGGTCTGTCACCTGGGTGACCACTGCAGAGTTATGATGTCACAATGCCCCCTTATGCAGTTCACAGACAAGGGTCTGTCACCTGGGTGACCAGGGCAGAATTATGATGTCACAATGCCTCCTTAGGCATATCACAGAAAATGGTCTGTCACCTTGGTGACCAGTGCAGAGTAATGATGTCACAATTACCCCTTAGGCAAATCACAGACAAGTGTCTGTCACCTGAGTGCCCAGTGTAGAGTTATGATGTCACAATGCCCCATTAAGCAGATCACAGACAACGGTCTGCCACCTTGGTGACCATTGCATAGTTATGATGTCACAACGACCCCTTAGGCAGATCACAGACAAGAGTCTGTCACCTGGGTGACCAGTGGAGATTTATGATGTCACCATGCCCCCTTAGGCAGATCACAGACAAGAGTCTGTCACCTGGGTGACAAATGCAGAGTTATGATGTCACAATACCTCCTTAGGCATATCAAAGACAACGGTCTGTCACCTTGGTGACCAGTGCAGAGTTATGATGTCACAATGCCCGCTTAGGCAGATCATAGACAAGGGTCTGTCACCTGGGTGACCAGTGCAGATTTATGATGTCACAATGCCTCCTTAGGCATATCACAGAAAATATTCTGTCACCTTCGTGACCAGTGCAGAGTAATGATGTCACAATGCCCCCTTAGGCTAATCACAGACAAGGGTCTGTCACCTGGATGCCCAGTGTAGAGTTATGATGTCACAATGTCCCATTAAGCAGATCACAGACAAGGGTCTGCCACCTGCGTGACCATTGCATAGTTATGACATCACAATGACCCCTTAGGCAGATCACAATCAAGGGTCTGTCACCAGGGTGACTAGTGCAGAGTTATGATGACACAATGACCCCTTAGGCAGATCACAGAAAAATGGTCTCTCACCTGGGTGAACAGTGAGGGGTTATGATGTCACAATGCCCCTTTAGGCAGATCAAAGACGTCGGTCTGTCACCTGAGTTACCAGTGCAGAGTTATGATGTAACAATGCCCACTTAAGCAGATCAAAGACAATGGTCTGTAACCATTGTCACCCGTGCAGAGTTATGAAGTCACAATGCCCCCTTAGGCAGATCACAGACAAGGGTCTGTCACCACGATAACAAGTGCAGTGTTATGATGTCACAATGCCCCCTTAGGCAGATCACAGACAAGGGTCTGTCACCTGGGTGACCAGTGCAGAGTTATGATGTCACAACGCCCCCTTAGGCAGATGACTGACAAGGGTCTGTCACCAGGGTGACAAGTGCAGAGTTTAGATGTCACAATGACCCCTGAGGCAGATCACAGACAAGGGTCTGTCACCACGATGACCAGTGCAGAGTTATGATGTCACAATGCCCCCTTAGGCAGATAACGTACAAGGGTCTGTCACCAGGGTGACAAGTGCAGAGTTACGATGTCTCAATGCCCCTTTAGCCAGTTCACAGTCAAGGGTCTGTCACCTGGGTGACGAGTGGAGAGTTATGATGTCACAATTCCCACTTATGCAGATCACAGTCAAGGGCCTGTCACCTGGCTGTGCAGTGCAGACTTATGATGTCACAATGCCTGTTTAGGCAGATCACAGACAGGGGTATGTCACCTGGGTGCCCCGTGCAGGGTTATGATGTCACAATTCCCCCTTAGGCAGATCAAAGACAAGGGTATATCACGTGGGTGACCAGTGCAGAGTTATGATGTCACAATGCCCCCTTAAGCAGTTCACAGACAAGGGTCTGTCACCTGGGTGACCAGTGCAGAATTATGATGTCACTATGCCTCCTTAGGCATATCAAAGAAAATGGTCGGTCACCTTGGTGACCACTGCAGAGTAATGATGTCACAATGCCCCCTTAGGCAAATCACAGACAAGGGTCTGTCACCTGGGTGCCCAGTGTAGAGATATGATGTCACAATGCCCCATTAAGCAGATCACAGGCAAGGGTCTGCTACCTGAGTGACAATTGCATAGTTATGATGTCACAATGACCCCTTAGGCAGATTACAGACAAATGGTCTGTCACCTGGGTGACCAGTGCAGAGTTATGATGTCACAATGCCCCTTTAGGCAGATCAAAGACCAGGGTCTGCCACCTGGGTGACCAGTGCAGAGTTATGATGTCACAATGACCACTTAAGTAGATCAAAGGCAAGGGTATGTCACCAGGGTGACCAGTGCAGAGTTATGATGTCACAATGCCCCTTTAGGCAGATCAAGACCAGGGTCTGTCACCTGGGTTACCAGTGCAGAGATATCATGTCACAGTGCCCAGTTAAGCAGACCAAAGACAATGGTCTGTAACCAGTGTGACCCGTGCAGAGTTATGAAGTCACAATGACCCCTTAGGCAGATCACAGACAAGTGTCTGTCACCACGATGACCAGTGCACTGTAATGATGTCACAATGACCCCTTAGTCAGATCACAGACAAGGGTCTGTCACCTGGGTGCCCAGTGCAGAGTTATGATGTCACAATGCCTCCTTAGGCAGATGACAAACAAGGGTCTGTCACCACGGTGACCTGTGCAGAGTTATGATGTGACAATGCCTCATTAGCCAGATCACAGACAAGGGTCTGTCACCACAGTGACCAGTGCCGAGTTATGATGTCACAATACCCCTTTAGGCAGTTTACAGACAAAGGTCTGTTACCTGGGTGACCAGTGCAGATTTATGACGTAAAAATGCACCCTTAGGCAGATCACAGACAAGGGTCTGTCACCTGGGGGACCAGTGCAGAGTTGTGATGTCACAATGCCCCCTTAGGCAGATCACAGACAAATGGTCTGTCACCTGGGTGACCAGTGCAGAGTTGTGATGTCACAATGCTCCTTTAGGCAGATCAAAGACCAGGGTCTGTCGCCTGGGTTACCAGTGCACAGTTATGGTGTCACCATGCCCACTTAAGCAGATCAAAGACAATGGTCTGTAACCAGGGTGACCCGTGCATAATTATGAAGACACAATGCCCCCTTAGGCAGATCACAGACAGGTGTCTGTCACCACGATGACCAGTACAGTGTTATGATGTCACAATGCCCCCTTAGGCAGATCACAGAAAAGCGTCTGTCACCTGGGTGAACAGTTCAGTGTTATGGTGTCACAATGCCCCCTTAAGCAGATCAAAGACGAGGGTCTACCTCCTGGGTGACCAGTGCGGAGTTACGATGTCACATTGCACATTTAGGCAGATCAAAGACAAGAGTCTGTCACCTGTTTGACCAGTGCAAAATTATGATGTCACAATGCCCCATTAGGCAGATCACAGACAAGTGTCTGTCATGTGGGTGACCAGTGCAGAGTTATGATGTCACAGAGGCCCCTTAGGCAGATCACAGACAAGTGTCTGTCACCACGGTGACCAGTGTAGAGTTATGATGTCACCATGCCCCCTTAGGCAGATCACATACAAGGGTCTGTCACCTGGGTGACCCGTGCCGTGTTATGATGTCACAATGCCCCCTTAGGCAGATCACAGACAAGGACCTGTCACCTGGGTGACCCGTGCTGAGTTATGATGTCACAATGCCCCCTTCGGCAGATCACAGACAAGGGCCTGTCACCTGGGTGCCCAGTGCAGGATTATGATGTCACAATGCCCCCTTAGTCAGATCACAGATATGGGCATGTCACCTGGGTGCCCAGTGCAGAGTTATAATGTCACAATGCCCCCTCATCCTCATCACAGTCAAGGGCATGTCACCTGGGTGCCCAGTGCTGAGTTATGATGTCACAATGCCCCCTTAGGTAGATCACAGACAAGGGCACGTCACTTGTTGTCTCAGTGCAGAGCTATGATGTCACAATGCCCACTTAAGCAGATCAAAGACCAGGGTCTGTCACCTGGGTGACCCGTGCAGAGTTATGATGTCACAATGCCCCCTTAGGCTGATCACAGACATGGGTTTGTCACCTGGGTGACCAGTGTAGATTTATGATGTCACAATGCCCACTTAGGCAGATCACACACAAGGGTGTTACACCTGACTGACCAGTGCAGAGTTATGATGTCACAATGACCCCGTAGGCAGATCACAGAAAAGGGTCTGTCACCTGGGTGACCAGTGCATAGTTATGATGTCACAATGCACCCTTAGGCAGATCACAGACAAGGGTCTGTCAGCAAGGTGACCAGTGCAGAGCTATGAAGTCACAATGCGCCCTCAGGGAGATCACAGTCAGGGGTCTGTCACCTGGGTGACCAGTACAGGGTTATGATTTCATAATGGCCCCTTAGGCAGATCACAGACAAGGGTCTGTCACTGGGTGACCAGTGGGTAGTTACGATGTCACAATCACACCTTAGGCAGATCACAGACAAGGGTCTGTCACCTGTATGACCAGTGCAGAATTATAAGGTCACAATGCCCCCTGAGGCATATGACAGATATGGCTCTGTCACCAGGGTGACCAGTGCAGAATTATGATGTCACAGTGCCCCCATAGGCAGATCACAGACAAGGGCCTGTCACCTGGGTGACCAGTGCAGAGTTATGATGTCACAATGCCCCCTTAGGCAGATGACAAACAAGGGTCTGTCACCACGGTGACCTGTGCAGAGTTATGATGTGACAATGCCTCATTAGCCAGATCACAGACAAGGGTCTGTCACCACAGTGACCAGTGCCGAGTTATGATGTCACAATACCCCTTTAGGCAGTTTACAGACAAGAGTCTGTCACCTGGGTGACCAGTGCAGATTTATGACGTAAAAATGCACCCTTAGGCAGATCACAGACAAGGGTCTGTCACCTGGGGGACCAGTGCAGAGTTGTGATGTCACAATGCCCCCTTAGGCAGATCACAGACAAGGGTCCTTCACCTGGGTGACCAGCACACACTTGTGAAGTCACAATGCCCCCTTAGGCAGATCACAGACAATGATCTGTCACCTGGGTGACCAGTGCAGATTTATGATGTCACAATGCCCCCTTAGGCAGTTCACAGACAAGGGTCTGTCACCTGGGAGACCAGTGCAGAGTTATAATGTCAAAATGCCACCTTAGACACATCACAGACAGGGGTCTGTCACGTGGGTGACCAGTGCAGAGCTATGATGTCACTATGACGCCTTAGGCAGATCACAGACAAGGGTCTGTCATCTGGGTGACCAGTGCAGGGTGATGATGTCACAATGCTCCCTTAGGCAGATAACAGACAAGGGTCTGTCACCAGGGTGACCAGTTCAGAGTTATGATGTCACAATGCCCCGTTAGCCAGTTTACAGACAAGTGTCTGTCACCTGGGTGACGAGTGGAGAGTTATGATGTCACAATTCAAACTTAGGCAGATCACAGTCAAGGGCCTGTCACCTGGGTGGCCTGTGCAGACTTATGATGTCACAATGCCCTCTTAGGCAGATCACAGACAGGGGTATGTCACCTGGGTGCCCCTTGCAGTGTTATGATGTCAGAATGCCCCCTTAGGCAGTTCACAGACAATGGTCTGCCACCTACGTGACCCGTGCAGAGTTATGATGTCACAATGCCCCTTTAGGCAGATCACAGACAAGGGTATGTCACATGGGTGACCCATGCAGAGTTATGATGTCACAATGCCCCCTTAGCAGATCACAGACAAGAGTCTGTCACCTGGGGTACCCGTGAAGCTTTATAATGTCACAATGCCCCCTTAGGCAGATCACAGACAAGAGTCTGTCACCACGGGGACCATTGCAGTGTTAATATGCAACAACGCCCCCATAGACAGATCACAGACAAGGGTCTGTCAACTGAGTGAGCAACGCAGGCTTATAATGTCACAATGCCCCCTTAGGCAGATCACAGACAAGGGTCTGTCAAATGGGTGACCAGTGGAGAGTTATGATGTCACAATGCCCCCTTTGGCAGATCACAGACAAGGGTCTGTCACCTGGGTGACCACTGCAGAGTTATGATGTCACAATGCCCCCTTATGCAGTTCACAGACAAGGGTCTGTCACCTGGGTGACCAGGGCAGAATTATGATGTCACAATGCCTCCTTAGGCATATCACAGAAAATGGTCTGTCACCTTGGTGACCAGTGCAGAGTAATGATGTCACAATTACCCCTTAGGCAAATCACAGACAAGTGTCTGTCACCTGAGTGCCCAGTGTAGAGTTATGATGTCACAATGCCCCATTAAGCAGATCACAGACAACGGTCTGCCACCTTGGTGACCATTGCATAGTTATGATGTCACAACGACCCCTTAGGCAGATCACAGACAAGAGTCTGTCACCTGGGTGACCAGTGGAGATTTATGATGTCACCATGCCCCCTTAGGCAGATCACAGACAAGAGTCTGTCACCTGGGTGACAAATGCAGAGTTATGATGTCACAATACCTCCTTAGGCATATCACAGACAACGGTCTGTCACCTTGGTGACCAGTGCAGAGTTATGATGTCACAATGCCCGCTTAGGCAGATCATAGACAAGGGTCTGTCACCTGGGTGACCAGTGCAGATTTATGATGTCACAATGCCTCCTTAGGCATATCACAGAAAATATTCTGTCACCTTCGTGACCAGTGCAGAGTAATGATGTCACAATGCCCCCTTAGGCTAATCACAGACAAGGGTCTGTCACCTGGATGCCCAGTGTAGAGTTATGATGTCACAATGTCCCATTAAGCAGATCACAGACAAGGGTCTGCCACCTGCGTGACCATTGCATAGTTATGACATCACAATGACCCCTTAGGCAGATCACAATCAAGGGTCTGTCACCAGGGTGACTAGTGCAGAGTTATGATGACACAATGACCCCTTAGGCAGATCACAGAAAAATGGTCTCTCACCTGGGTGAACAGTGAGGGGTTATGATGTCACAATGCCCCTTTAGGCAGATCAAAGACGTCGGTCTGTCACCTGAGTTACCAGTGCAGAGTTATGATGTAACAATGCCCACTTAAGCAGATCAAAGACAATGGTCTGTAACCATTGTCACCCGTGCAGAGTTATGAAGTCACAATGCCCCCTTAGGCAGATCACAGACAAGGGTCTGTCACCACGATAACAAGTGCAGTGTTATGATGTCACAATGCCCCCTTAGGCAGATCACAGACAAGGGTCTGTCACCTGGGTGACCAGTGCAGAGTTATGATGTCACAACGCCCCCTTAGGCAGATGACTGACAAGGGTCTGTCACCAGGGTGACAAGTGCAGAGTTTAGATGTCACAATGACCCATGAGGCAGATCACAGACAAGGGTCTGTCACCACGATGACCAGTGCAGAGTTATGATGTCACAATGCCCCCTTAGGCAGATAACGTACAAGGGTCTGTCACCAGGGTGACAAGTGCAGAGTTACGATGTCTCAATGCCCCTTTAGCCAGTTCACAGTCAAGGGTCTGTCACCTGGGTGACGAGTGGAGAGTTATGATGTCACAATTCCCACTTATGCAGATCACAGTCAAGGGCCTGTCACCTGGCTGCGCAGTGCAGACTTATGATGTCACAATACCTGTTTAGGCAGATCACAGACAGGGGTATGTCACCTGGGTGCCCCGTGCAGGGTTATGATGTCACAATTCCCCCTTAGGCAGATCAAAGACAAGGGTATATCACGTGGGTGACCAGTGCAGAGTTATGATGTCACAATGCCCCCTTAAGCAGTTCACAGACAAGGGTCTGTCACCTGGG
Source organism: Gorilla gorilla gorilla (assembly GCF_029281585.2). Classification (NCBI taxonomy): domain Eukaryota; kingdom Metazoa; phylum Chordata; class Mammalia; order Primates; family Hominidae; genus Gorilla; species Gorilla gorilla. The sequence continues at coordinate 23,194,766 of NC_073241.2, forward strand.
TGACCAGTGCAGAATTATGATGTCACTATGCCTCCTTAGGCATATCAAAGAAAATGGTCGGTCACCTTGGTGACCACTGCAGAGTAATGATGTCACAATGCCCCCTTAGGCAAATCACAGACAAGGGTCTGTCACCTGGGTGCCCAGTGTAGAGATATGATGTCACAATGCCCCATTAAGCAGATCACAGGCAAGGGTCTGCTACCTGAGTGACAATTGCATAGTTATGATGTCACAATGACCCCTTAGGCAGATTACAGACAAATGGTCTGTCACCTGGGTGACCAGTGCAGAGTTATGATGTCACAATGCCCCTTTAGGCAGATCAAAGACCAGGGTCTGCCACCTGGGTGACCAGTGCAGAGTTATGATGTCACAATGACCACTTAAGTAGATCAAAGGCAAGGGTATGTCACCAGGGTGACCAGTGCAGAGTTATGATGTCACAATGCCCCTTTAGGCAGATCAAGACCAGGGTCTGTCACCTGGGTGACCAGTGGAGATTTATGATGTCACCATGCCCCCTTAGGCAGATCACAGACAAGAGTCTGTCACCTGGGTGACAAGTGCAGAGTTATGATGTCACAATACCTCCTTGGGCATATCACAGACAACGGTCTGTCACCTTGGTGACCAGTGCAGAGTTATGATGTCACAATGCCCCCTTAGTCAGATCATAGACAAGGGTCTGTCACCTGGGTTCCCGGTGTACAGTTATGATGTCTCAATGTCCCATTAAGCAGATGACAGACAACGGTCTGCCACCTGGGTGACCATTGCAGTTTTGTGATGTCACAATGACCCCTTAGGCAGATCACAGACAAGTGTCTGTCACCTGGGTGACCAATGCAGAGTTATGATGTCACAATGCCCCCTTAAGCAGTTCACAGACAAGGTTCTGTCACCTGGGTGACCAGTGCAGATTTATGATGTCACAATGCCTCCTTAGGCATATCACAGAAAATATTCTGTCACCTTCGTGACCAGTGCAGAGTAATGATGTCACAATGCCCCCTTAGGCTAATCACAGACAAGGGTCTGTCACCTGGATGCCCAGTGTAGAGTTATGATGTCACAATGTCCCATTAAGCAGATCACAGACAAGGGTCTGCCACCTGCGTGACCATTGCATAGTTATGACATCACAATGACCCCTTAGGCAGATCACAATCAAGGGTCTGTCACCAGGGTGACTAGTGCAGAGTTATGATGACACAATGACCCCTTAGGCAGACCACAGAAAAATGGTCTCTCACCTGGGTGAACAGTGAGGGGTTATGATGTCACAATGCCCCTTTAGGCAGATCAAAGACGTCGGTCTGTCACCTGAGTTACCAGTGCAGAGTTATGATGTAACAATGCCCACTTAAGCAGATCAAAGACAATGGTCTGTAACCATTGTCACCCGTGCAGAGTTATGAAGTCACAATGCCCCCTTAGGCAGATCACAGACAAGGGTCTGTCACCACGATAACAAGTGCAGTGTTATGATGTCACAATGCCCCCTTAGGCAGATCACAGACAAGGGTCTGTCACCTGGGTGACCAGTGCAGAGTTATGATGTCACAACGCCCCCTTAGGCAGATGACTGACAAGGGTCTGTCACCAGGGTGACAAGTGCAGAGTTTAGATGTCACAATGACCCATGAGGCAGATCACAGACAAGGGTCTGTCACCACGATGACCAGTGCAGAGTTATGATGTCACAATGCCCCCTTAGGCAGATAACGTACAAGGGTCTGTCACCAGGGTGACAAGTGCAGAGTTACAATGTCTCAATGCCCCTTTAGCCAGTTCACAGTCAAGGGTCTGTCACCTGGGTGACGAGTGGAGAGTTATGATGTCACAATTCCCACTTATGCAGATCACAGTCAAGGGCCTGTCACCTGGCTGCGCAGTGCAGACTTATGATGTCACAATGCCTGTTAAGGCAGATCACAGACAGGGGTATGTCACCTGGGTGCCCCGTGCAGGGTTATGATGTCACAATTCCCCCTTAGGCAGATCAAAGACAAGGGTATATCACGTGGGTGACCAGTGCAGAGTTATGATGTCACAATGCCCCCTTAAGCAGTTCACAGACAAGGGTCTGTCACCTGGGTGACCAGTGCAGAATTATGATGTCACTATGCCTCCTTAGGCATATCAAAGAAAATGGTCGGTCACCTTGGTGACCACTGCAGAGTAATGATGTCACAAAGCCCCCTTAGGCAAATCACAGACAAGGGTCTGTCACCTGGGTGCCCAGTGTAGAGATATGATGTCACAATGCCCCATTAAGCAGATCACAGGCAAGGGTCTGCTACCTGAGTGACAATTGCATAGTTATGATGTCACAATGACCCCTTAGGCAGATTACAGACAAATGGTCTGTCACCTGGGTGACCAGTGCAGAGTTATGATGTCACAATGCCCCTTTAGGCAGATCAAAGACCAGGGTCTGCCACCTGGGTGACCAGTGCAGAGTTATGATGTCACAATGACCACTTAAGTAGATCAAAGGCAAGGGTATGTCACCAGGGTGACCAGTGCAGAGTTATGATGTCACAATGCCCCTTTAGGCAGATCAAGACCAGGGTCTGTCACCTGGGTGACCAGTGGAGATTTATGATGTCACCATGCCCCCTTAGGCAGATCACAGACAAGAGTCTGTCACCTGGGTGACCAGTGCAGAGTTATGATGTCACAATGCCCCTTTAGGCAGATCAAAGACCAGGGTCTGCCACCTGGGTGACCAGTGCAGAGTTATGATGTCACAATGACCACTTAAGTAGATCAAAGGCAAGGGTATGTCACCAGGGTGACCAGTGCAGAGTTATGATGTCACAATGCCCCTTTAGGCAGATCAAGACCAGGGTCTGTCACCTGGGTTACCAGTGCAGAGATATCATGTCACAGAGCCCAGTTAAGCAGACCAAAGACAATGGTCTGTATCCAGTGTGACCCGTGCAGAGTTATGAAGTCACAATGACCCCTTAGGCAGATCACAGACAAGTGTCTGTCACCACGATGACCAGTGCACTGTAATGATGTCACAATGACCCCTTAGTCAGATCACAGACAAGGGTCTGTCACCTGGGTGCCCAGTGCAGAGTTATGATGTCACAATGCCTCCTGAGGCAGATGACAAACAAGGGTCTGTCACCACGGTGACCTGTGCAGAGTTATGATGTGACAATGCCTCATTAGCCAGATCACAGACAAGGGTCTGTCACCACAGTGACCAGTGCCGAGTTATGATGTCACAATACCCCTTTAGGCAGTTTACAGACAAAGGTCTGTCACCTGGGTGACCAGTGCAGATTTATGACGTAAAAATGCCCCCTTAGGCAGATCACAGACAAGGGTCTGTCACCTGGGGGACCAGTGCAGAGTTGTGATGTCACAATGCCCCCTTAGGCAGATCACAGACAAATGGTCTGTCACCTGGGTGACCAGTGCAGAGTTGTGATGTCACAATGCTCCTTTAGGCAGATCAAAGACCAGGGTCTGTCGCCTGGGTTACCAGTGCACAGTTATGGTGTCACCATGCCCACTTAAGCAGATCAAAGACAATGGTCTGTAACCAGAATGACCCGTGCATAATTATGAAGACACAATGCCCCCTTAGGCAGATCACAGACAGGTGTCTGTCACCACGATGACCAGTACAGTGTTATGATGTCACAATGCCCCCTTAGGCAGATCACAGAAAAGCGTCTGTCACCTGGGTGAACAGTTCAGTGTTATGGTGTCACAATGCCCCCTTAAGCAGATCAAAGACGAGGGTCTACCTCCTGGGTGACCAGTGCGGAGTTATGATGTCACATTGCACACTTAGGCAGATCAAAGACAAGGGTCTGTCACCTGTTTGACCAGTGCAAAATTATGATGTCACAATGCCCCATTAGGCAGATCACAGACAAGTGTCTGTCATGTGGGTGACCAGTGCAGAGTTATGATGTCACAGAGGCCCCTTAGGCAGATCACAGACAAGTGTCTGTCACCACGGTGACCAGTGTAGAGTTATGATGTCACCATGCCCCCTTAGGCAGATCACATACAAGGGTCTGTCACCTGGGTGACCCGTGCCGTGTTATGATGTCACAATGCCCCCTTAGGCAGATCACAGACAAGGACCTGTCACCTGGGTGACCCGTGCTGAGTTATGATGTCACAATGCCCCCTTCGGCAGATCACAGACAAGGGCCTGTCACCTGGGTGCCCAGTGCAGGATTATGATGTCACAATGCCCCCTTAGTCAGATCACAGATATGGGCATGTCACCTGGGTGCCCAGTGCAGAGTTATAATGTCACAATGCCCCCTCATCCTCATCACAGTCAAGGGCATGTCACCTGGGTGCCCAGTGCTGAGTTATGATGTCACAATGCCCCCTTAGGTAGATCACAGACAAGGGCACGTCACTTGTTGTCTCAGTGCAGAGCTATGATGTCACAATGCCCACTTAAGCAGATCAAAGACCAGGGTCTGTCACCTGGGTGACCCGTGCAGAGTTATGATGTCACAATGCCCCCTTAGGCTGATCACAGACATGGGTTTGTCACCTGGGTGACCAGTGTAGATTTATGATGTCACAATGCCCACTTAGGCAGATCACACACAAGGGTGTTACACCTGACTGACCAGTGCAGAGTTATGATGTCACAATGACCCCGTAGGCAGATCACAGAAAAGGGTCTGTCACCAAGGTGACCAGTGCAGAGCTATGAAGTCACAATGCCCCCTCAGGGGGATCACAGACAGGGGTCTGTCACCTGGGTGACCAGTACAGGGTTATGATTTCATAATGGCCCCTTAGGCAGATCACAGACAAGGGTGTGTCACTGGGTGACCAGTGGGTAGTTACGATGTCACAATCACACCTTAGGCAGATCACAGACAAGGGTCTGTCACCTGGGTGACCAGTGCATAGTTATGATGTCACAATGCACCCTTAGGCAGATCACAGACAAGGGTCTGTCACCAAGGTGACCAGTGCAGAGCTATGAAGTCACAATGCGCCCTCAGGGAGATCACAGACAGGGGTCTGTCACCTGGGTGAGCAGTACAGGGTTATGATTTCATAATGGCCCCTTAGGCAGATCACAGACAAGGGTCTGTCACTGGGTGACCAGTGGGTAGTTACGATGTCACAATCACACCTTAGGCAGATCACAGACAAGGGTCTGTCACCTGTATGACCAGTGCAGAATTATAAGGTCACAATGCCCCCTGAGGCATATGACAGATATGGCTCTGTCACCAGGGTGACCAGTGCAGAATTATGATGTCACAGTGCCCCCATAGGCAGATCACAGACAAGGGCCTGTCACCTGGGTGACCAGTGCAGAGTTATGATGTCACAATGCCCCCTTAGGCAGATGACAAACAAGGGTCTGTCACCACGGTGACCTGTGCAGAGTTATGATGTGACAATGCCTCATTAGCCAGATCACAGACAAGGGTCTGCCACCACAGTGACCAGTGCCGAGTTATGATGTCACAATACCCCTTTAGGCAGTTTACAGACAAGAGTCTGTCACCTGGGTGACCAGTGCAGATTTATGACGTAAAAATGCACCCTTAGGCAGATCACAGACAAGGGTCTGTCACCTGGGGGACCAGTGCAGAGTTGTGATGTCACAATGCCCCCTTAGGCAGATCACAGACAAGGGTCCTTCACCTGGGTGACCAGCACACACTTGTGAAGTCACAATGCCCCCTTAGGCAGATCACAGACAATGATCTGTCACCTGGGTGACCAGTGCAGATTTATGATGTCACAATGCCCCCTTAGGCAGTTCACAGACAAGGGTCTGTCACCTGGGAGACCAGTGCAGAGTTATAATGTCAAAATGCCACCTTAGACACATCACAGACAGGGGTCTGTCACGTGGGTGACCAGTGCAGAGCTATGATGTCACTATGACCCCTTAGGCAGATCACAGACAAGGGTCTGTCATCTGGGTGACCAGTGCAGGGTGATGATGTCACAATGCTCCCTTAGGCAGATAACAGACAAGGGTCTGTCACCAGGGTGACCAGTTCAGAGTTATGATGTCACAATGCCCCGTTAGCCAGTTTACAGACAAGTGTCTGTCACCTGGGTGACGAGTGGAGAGTTATGATGTCACAATTCAAACTTAGGCAGATCACAGTCAAGGGCCTGTCACCTGGGTGGCCTGTGCAGATTTATGATGTCACAATGCCCGCTTAGGCAGATCACAGACAGGGGTATGTCACCTGGGTGCCCCTTGCAGTGTTATGATGTCAGAATGCCCCCTTAGGCAGTTCACAGACAATGGTCTGCCACCTACGTGACCCGTGCAGAGTTATGATGTCACAATGCCCCTTTAGGCAGATCACAGACAAGGGTATGTCACATGGGTGACCCGTGCAGAGTTATGATGTCACAATGCCCCCTTAGCAGATCACAGACAAGAGTCTGTCACCTGGGGTACCCGTGCAGCTTTATAATGTCACAATGCCCCCTTAGGCAGATCACAGACAAGAGTCTGTCACCACGGGGACCATTGCAGTGTTAATATGCAACAACGCCCCATAGACAGATCACAGACAAGGGTCTGTCACCTGAGTGAGCAACGCAGGCTTATGATGTCACAATGCCCCCTTAGGCAGATCACAGACAAGGGTCTGTCAAATGGGTGACCAGTGGAGAGTTATGATGTCACAATGCCCCCTTAGGCAGATCACAGACAAGGGTCTGTCACCTGGCTGACCACTGCAGAGTTATGATGTCACAATGCCCCCTTACGCAGTTCACAGACAAGGGTCTTTCACCTGGGTGACCAGGGCAGAATTATGATGTCACAATGCCTCCTTAGGCATATCACAGAAAATGGTCTGTCACCTTGGTGACCAGTGCAGAGTAATGATGTCACAATTACCCCTTAGGCAAATCACAGACAAGGGTCTGGCACCTGAGTGCCCAGTGTAGAGTTATGATGTCACAATGCCCCATTAAGCAGATCACAGACAAGTGTCTGTCACCTGGGTGACCAATGCAGAGTTATGATGTCACAATGCCCCCTTAAGCAGTTCACAGACTAGGTTCTGTCACCTGGGTGACCAGTGGAGATTTATGATGTCACCATGCCCCCTTAGGCAGATCACAGACAAGAGTCTGTCACCTGGGTGACAAGTGCAGAGTTATGATGTCACAATACCTCCTTAGGCATATCACAGACAACGGTCTGTCACCTTGGTGACCAGTGCAGAGTTATGATGTCACAATGCCCCCTTAGTCAGATCATAGACAAGGGTCTGTCACCTGGGTTCCCGGTGTACAGTTATGATGTCTCAATGTCCCATTAAGCAGATGACAGACAACGGTCTGCCACCTGGGTGACCATTGTAGTTTTGTGATGTCACAATGACCCCTTAGGCAGATCACAGACAAGTGTCTGTCACCTGGGTGACCAATGCAGAGTTATGATGTCACAATGCCCCCTTAAGCAGTTCACAGACTAGGTTCTGTCACCTGGGTGACCAGTGCAGATTTATGATGTCACAATGCCTCCTTAGGCATATCACAGAAAATATTCTGTCACCTTCGTGACCAGTGCAGAGTAATGATGTCACAATGCCCCCTTAGGCTAATCACAGACAAGGGTCTGTCACCTGGATGCCCAGTGTAGAGTTATGATGTCACAATGTCCCATTAAGCAGATCACAGACAAGGATCTGCCACCTGCGTGACCATTGCGTAATTATGACATCACAATGACCCCTTAGGCAGATCACAATCAAGGGTCTGTCACCAGGGTGACTAGTGCAGAGTTATGATGACACAATGACCCCTTAGGCAGATCACAGAAAAATGGTCTCTCACCTGGGTGAACAGTGAGGGGTTATGATGTCACAATGCCCCTTTAGGCAGATCAAAGACGTCGGTCTGTCACCTGAGTTACCAGTGCAGAGTTATGATGTAACAATGCCCACTTAAGCAGATCAAAGACAATGGTCTGTAACCATTGTCACCCGTGCAGAGTTATGAAGTCACAATGCCCCCTTAGGCAGATCACAGACAAGGGTCTGTCACCACGATAACAAGTGCAGTGTTATGATGTCACAATGCCCCCTTAGGCAGATCACAGACAAGGGTCTGTCACCTGGGTGACCAGTGCAGAGTTATGATGTCACAACGCCCCCTTAGGCAGATGACTGACAAGGGTCTGTCACCAGGGTGACAAGTGCAGAGTTTAGATGTCACAATGACCCCTGAGGCAGATCACAGACAAGGGTCTGTCACCACGATGACCAGTGCAGAGTTATGATGTCACAATGCCCCCTTAGGCAGATAACGTACAAGGGTCTGTCACCAGGGTGACAAGTGCAGAGTTACGATGTCTCAATGCCCCTTTAGCCAGTTCACAGTCAAGGGTCTGTCACCTGGGTGACGAGTGGAGAGTTATGATGTCACAATTCCCACTTATGCAGATCACAGTCAAGGGCCTGTCACCTGGCTGCGCAGTGCAGACTTATGATGTCACAATGCCTGTTTAGGCAGATCACAGACAGGGGTATGTCACCTGGGTGCCCCGTGCAGGGTTATGATGTCACAATTCCCCCTTAGGCAGATCAAAGACAAGGGTATATCACGTGGGTGACCAGTGCAGAGTTATGATGTCACAATGCCCCCTTAAGCAGTTCACAGACAAGGGTCTGTCACCTGGGTGACCAGTGCAGAATTATGATGTCACTATGCCTCCTTAGGCATATCAAAGAAAATGGTCGGTCACCTTGGTGACCACTGAAGAGTAATGATGTCACAATGCCCCCTTAGGCAAATCACAGACAAGGGTCTGTCACCTGGGTGCCCAGTGTAGAGATATGATGTCACAATGCCCCATTAAGCAGATCACAGGCAAGGGTCTGCTACCTGAGTGACAATTGCATAGTTATGATGTCACAATGACCCCTTAGGCAGATTACAGACAAATGGTCTGTCACCTGGGTGACCAGTGCAGAGTTATGATGTCACAATGCCCCTTTAGGCAGATCAAAGACCAGGGTCTGCCACCTGGGTGACCAGTGCAGAGTTATGATGTCACAATGACCACTTAAGTAGATCAAAGGCAAGGGTATGTCACCAGGGTGACCAGTGCAGAGTTATGATGTCACAATGCCCCTTTAGGCAGATCAAGACCAGGGTCTGTCACCTGGGTTACCAGTGCAGAGATATCATGTCACAGTGCCCAGTTAAGCAGACCAAAGACAATGGTCTGTAACCAGTGTGACCCGTGCAGAGTTATGAAGTCACAATGACCCCTTAGTCAGATCACAGACAAGTGTCTGTCACAACGATGACCAGTGCACTGTAATGATGTCACAATGACCCCTTAGTCAGATCACAGACAAGGGTCTGTCACCTGGGTGCCCAGTGCAGAGTTATGATGTCACAATGCCTTCTTAGGCAGATGACAAACAAGGGTCTGTCACCACGGTGACCTGTGCAGAGTTATGATGTGACAATGCCTCATTAGCCAGATCACAGACAAGGGTCTGTCACCACAGTGACCAGTGCCGAGTTATGATGTCACAATACCCCTTTAGGCAGTTTACAGACAAGGATCTGTCACCTGGGTGACCAGTGCAGATTTATGACGTAAAAATGCACCCTTAGGAAGATCACAGACAAGGGTCTGTCACCTGGGTGACCAGTGCAGAGTTGTGATGTCACAATGCTCCTTTAGGCAGATCAAAGACCAGGCTCTGTCGCCTGGGTTACCAGTGCACAGTTATGGTGTCACCATGCCCACTTAAGCAGATCAAAGACAATGGTCTGTAACCAGGGTGACCCGTGCATAATTATGAAGACACAATGCCCCCTTAGGCAGATCACAGACAGGTGTCTGTCACCACGATGACCAGTACAGTGTTATGATGTCACAATGCCCCCTTAGGCAGATCACAGAAAAGCGTCTGTCACCTGGGTGAACAGTTCAGTGTTATGGTGTCACAATGCCCCCTTAAGCAGATCAAAGACGAGGGTCTACCTCCTGGGTGACCAGTGCGGAGTTACGATGTCACATTGCACACTTAGGCAGATCAAAGACAAGGGTCTGTCACCTGTTTGACCAGTGCAAAATTATGATGTCACAATGCCCCATTAGGCAGATCACAGACAAGTGTCTGTCATGTGGGTGACCAGTGCAGAGTTATGATGTCACAGAGGCCCCTTAGGCAGATCACAGACAAGTGTCTGTCACCACGGTGACCAGTGTAGAGTTATGATGTCACCATGCCCCCTTAGGCAGATCACATACAAGGGTCTGTCACCTGGGTGACCCGTGCCGTGTTATGATGTCACAATGCCCCCTTAGGCAGATCACAGACAAGGACCTGTCACCTGGGTGACCCGTGCTGAGTTATGATGTCACAATGCCCCCTTCGGCAGATCACAGACAAGGGCCTGTCACCTGGGTGCCCAGTGCAGGATTATGATGTCACAATGCCCCCTTAGTCAGATCACAGATATGGGCATGTCACCTGGGTGCCCAGTGCAGAGTTATAATGTCACAATGCCCCCTCATCCTCATCACAGTCAAGGGCATGTCACCTGGGTGCCCAGTGCTGAGTTATGATGTCACAATGCCCCCTTAGGTAGATCACAGACAAGGGCACGTCACTTGTTGTCTCAGTGCAGAGCTATGATGTCACAATGCCCACTTAAGCAGATCAAAGACCAGGGTCTGTCACCTGGGTGACCCGTGCAGAGTTATGATGTCACAATGCCCCCTTAGGCTGATCACAGACATGGGTTTGTCACCTGGGTGACCAGTGTAGATTTATGATGTCACAATGCCCACTTAGGCAGATCACACACAAGGGTGTTACACCTGACTGACCAGTGCAGAGTTATGATGTCACAATGACCCCGTAGGCAGATCACAGAAAAGGGTCTGTCACCTGAGTGACCAGTGCATAGTTATGATGTCACAATGCACCCTTAGGCAGATCACAGACAAGGGTCTGTCACCAAGGTGACCAGTGCAGAGCTATGAAGTCACAATGCGCCCTCAGGGAGATCACAGACAGGGGTCTGTCACCTGGGTGAGCAGTACAGGGTTATGATTTCATAATGGCCCCTTAGGCAGATCACAGACAAGGGTCTGTCACTGGGTGACCAGTGGGTAGTTACGATGTCACAATCACACCTTAGGCAGATCACAGACAAGGGTCTGTCACCTGTATGACCAGTGCAGAATTATAAGGTCACAATGCCCCCTGAGGCATATGACAGATATGGCTCTGTCACCAGGGTGACCAGTGCAGAATTATGATGTCACAGTGCCCCCATAGGCAGATCAGAGACAAGGGCCTGTCACCTGGGTGACCAGTGCAGAGTTATGATGTCACAATGCCCCCTTAGGCAGATGACAAACAAGGGTCTGTCACCACGGTGACCTGTGCAGAGTTATGATGTGACAATGCCTCATTAGCCAGATCACAGACAAGGGTCTGTCACCACAGTGACCAGTGCCGAGTTATGATGTCACAATACCCCTTTAGGCAGTTTACAGACAAGAGTCTGTCACCTGGGTGACCAGTGCAGATTTATGACGTAAAAATGCACCCTTAGGCAGATCACAGACAAGGGTCTGTCACCTGGGGGACCAGTGCAGAGTTGTGATGTCACAATGCCCCCTTAGGCAGATCACAGACAAGGGTCCTTCACCTGGGTGACCAGCACACACTTGTGAAGTCACAATGCCCCCTTAGGCAGATCACAGACAATGATCTGTCACCTGGGTGACCAGTGCAGATTTATGATGTCACAATGCCCCCTTAGGCAGTTCACAGACAAGGGTCTGTCACCTGGGAGACCAGTGCAGAGTTATAATGTCAAAATGCCACCTTAGACACATCACAGACAGGGGTCTGTCACGTGGGTGACCAGTGCAGAGCTATGATGTCACTATGACCCCTTAGGCAGATCACAGACAAGGGTCTGTCATCTGGGTGACCAGTGCAGGGTGATGATGTCACAATGCTCCCTTAGGCAGATAACAGACAAGGGTCTGTCACCAGGGTGACCAGTTCAGAGTTATGATGTCACAATGCCCCGTTAGCCAGTTTACAGACAAGTGTCTGTCACCTGGGTGACGAGTGGAGAGTTATGATGTCACAATTCAAACTTAGGCAGATCACAGTCAAGGGCCTGTCACCTGGGTGGCCTGTGCAGACTTATGATGTCACAATGCCCGCTTAGGCAGATCACAGACAGGGGTATGTCACCTGGGTGCCCCTTGCAGTGTTATGATGTCAGAATGCCCCCTTAGGCAGTTCACAGACAATGGTCTGCCACCTACGTGACCCGTGCAGAGTTATGATGTCACAATGCCCCTTTAGGCAGATCACAGACAAGGGTATGTCACATGGGTGACCCGTGCAGAGTTATGATGTCACAATGCCCCCTTAGCAGATCACAGACAAGAGTCTGTCACCTGGGGTACCCGTGCAGCTTTATAATGTCACAATGCCCCTTAGGCAGATCACAGACAAGAGTCTGTCACCACGGGGACCATTGCAGTGTTAATATGCAACAACGCCCCCATAGACAGATCACAGACAAGGGTCTGTCAACTGAGTGAGCAACGCAGGCTTATGATGTCACAATGCCCCCTTAGGCAGATCACAGACAAGGGTCTGTCAAATGGGTGACCAGTGGAGAGTTATGATGTCACAATGCCCCCTTAGGCAGATCACAGACAAGGGTCTGTCACCTGGGTGACCAGTGCAGAGTTATGATGTCACAACGCCCCCTTAGGCAGATGACTGACAAGGGTCTGTCACCAGGGTGACAAGTGCAGAGTTATGATGTCACAATGCCCCTTTAGGCAGATCAAAGACCAGGGTCTGCCACCTGGGTGACCAGTGCAGAGTTATGATGTCACAATGACCACTTAAGTAGATCAAAGGCAAGGGTATGTCACCAGGGTGACCAGTGCAGAGTTATGATGTCACAATGCCCCTTTAGGCAGATCAAGACCAGGGTCTGTCACCTGGGTTACCAGTGCAGAGATATCATGTCACAGTGCCCAGTTAAGCAGACCAAAGACAATGGTCTGTAACCAGTGTGACCCGTGCAGAGTTATGAAGTCACAATGACCCCTTAGTCAGATCACAGACAAGTGTCTGTCACAACGATGACCAGTGCACTGTAATGATGTCACAATGACCCCTTAGTCAGATCACAGACAAGGGTCTGTCACCTGGGTGCCCAGTGCAGAGTTATGATGTCACAATGCCTTCTTAGGCAGATGACAAACAAGGGTCTGTCACCACGGTGACCTGTGCAGAGTTATGATGTGACAATGCCTCATTAGCCAGATCACAGACAAGGGTCTGTAACCACAGTGACCAGTGCCGAGTTATGATGTCACAATACCCCTTTAGGCAGATCAAAGACCAGTGGCTCTGCCACCTGGGTGACCAGTGCAGAGTTATGATGTCACAATGACCACTTAAGTAGATCAAAGGCAAGGGTATGTCACCAGGGTGACCAGTGCAGAGTTATGATGTCACAATGCCCCTTTAGGCAGATCAAGACCAGGGTCTGTCACCTGGGTTACCAGTGCAGAGATATCATGTCACAGTGCCCAGTTAAGCAGACCAAAGACAATGGTCTGTAACCAGTGTGACCCGTGCAGAGTTATGAAGTCACAATGACCCCTTAGTCAGATCACAGACAAGTGTCTGTCACAACGATGACCAGTGCACTGTAATGATGTCACAATGACCCCTTAGTCAGATCACAGACAAGGGTCTGTCACCTGGGTGCCCAGTGCAGAGTTATGATGTCACAATGCCTTCTTAGGCAGATGACAAACAAGGGTCTGTCACCACGGTGACCTGTGCAGAGTTATGATGTGACAATGCCTCATTAGCCAGATCACAGACAAGGGTCTGTCACCACAGTGACCAGTGCCGAGTTATGATGTCACAATACCCCTTTAGGCAGTTTACAGACAAGGATCTGTCACCTGGGTGACCAGTGCAGATTTATGACGTAAAAATGCACCCTTAGGAAGATCACAGACAAGGGTCTGTCACCTGGGTGACCAGTGCAGAGTTGTGATGTCACAATGCTCCTTTAGGCAGATCAAAGACCAGGCTCTGTCGCCTGGGTTACCAGTGCACAGTTATGGTGTCACCATGCCCACTTAAGCAGATCAAAGACAATGGTCTGTAACCAGGGTGACCCGTGCATAATTATGAAGACACAATGCCCCCTTAGGCAGATCACAGACAGGTGTCTGTCACCACGATGACCAGTACAGTGTTATGATGTCACAATGCCCCCTTAGGCAGATCACAGAAAAGCGTCTGTCACCTGGGTGAACAGTTCAGTGTTATGGTGTCACAATGCCCCCTTAAGCAGATCAAAGACGAGGGTCTACCTCCTGGGTGACCAGTGCGGAGTTATGATGTCACATTGCACACTTAGGCAGATCAAAGACAAGGGTCTGTCACCTGTTTGACCAGTGCAAAATTATGATGTCACAATGCCCCATTAGGCAGATCACAGACAAGTGTCTGTCATGTGGGTGACCAGTGCAGAGTTATGATGTCACAGAGGCCCCTTAGGCAGATCACAGACAAGTGTCTGTCACCACGGTGACCAGTGTAGAGTTATGATGTCACCATGCCCCCTTAGGCAGATCACATACAAGGGTCTGTCACCTGGGTGACCCGTGCCGTGTTATGATGTCACAATGCCCCCTTAGGCAGATCACAGACAAGGACCTGTCACCTGGGTGACCCGTGCTGAGTTATGATGTCACAATGCCCCCTTCGGCAGATCACAGACAAGGGCCTGTCACCTGGGTGCCCAGTGCAGGATTATGATGTCACAATGCCCCCTTAGTCAGATCACAGATATGGGCATGTCACCTGGGTGCCCAGTGCAGAGTTATAATGTCACAATGCCCCCTCATCCTCATCACAGTCAAGGGCATGTCACCTGGGTGCCCAGTGCTGAGATATGATGTCACAATGCCCCCTTAGGTAGATCACAGACAAGGGCACGTCACTTGTTGTCTCAGTGCAGAGCTATGATGTCACAATGCCCACTTAAGCAGATCAAAGACCAGGGTCTGTCACCTGGGTGACGGGTGCAGAGTTATGATGTCACAATGCCCCCTTAGGCTGATCACAGACATGGGTTTGTCACCTGGGTGACCAGTGTAGATTTATGATGTCACAATGCCCACTTAGGCAGATCACACACAAGGGTGTTACACCTGACTGACCAGTGCAGAGTTATGATGTCACAATGACCCCGTAGGCAGATCACAGAAAAGGGTCTGTCACCAAGGTGACCAGTGCAGAGCTATGAAGTCACAATGCCCCCTCAGGGGGATCACAGACAGGGGTCTGTCACCTGGGTGACCAGTACAGGGTTATGATTTCATAATGGCCCCTTAGGCAGATCACAGACAAGGGTGTGTCACTGGGTGACCAGTGGGTAGTTACGATGTCACAATCACACCTTAGGCAGATCACAGACAAGGGTCTGTCACCTGGGTGACCAGTGCATAGTTATGATGTCACAATGCACCCTTAGGCAGATCACAGACAAGGGTCTGTCACCAAGGTGACCAGTGCAGAGCTATGAAGTCACAATGCGCCCTCAGGGAGATCACAGACAGGGGTCTGTCACCTGGGTGAGCAGTACAGGGTTATGATTTCATAATGGCCCCTTAGGCAGATCACAGACAAGGGTCTGTCACTGGGTGACCAGTGGGTAGTTACGATGTCACAATCACACCTTAGGCAGATCACAGACAAGGGTCTGTCACCTGTATGACCAGTGCAGAATTATAAGGTCACAATGCCCCGTGAGGCATATGACAGATATGGCTCTGTCACCAGGGTGACCAGTGCAGAATTATGATGTCACAGTGCCCCCATAGGCAGATCACAGACAAGGGCCTGTCACCTGGGTGACCAGTGCAGAGTTATGATGTCACAATGCCCCCTTAGGCAGATGACAAACAAGGGTCTGTCACCACGGTGACCTGTGCAGAGTTATGATGTGACAATGCCTCATTAGCCAGATCACAGACAAGGGTCTGCCACCACAGTGACCAGTGCCGAGTTATGATGTCACAATACCCCTTTAGGCAGT
Organism: Gorilla gorilla gorilla; assembly: GCF_029281585.2. NCBI lineage: Eukaryota > Metazoa > Chordata > Mammalia > Primates > Hominidae > Gorilla > Gorilla gorilla. The sequence continues at coordinate 23,210,903 of NC_073241.2, forward strand.
TTACAGACAAGAGTCTGTCACCTGGGTGACCAGTGCAGATTTATGACGTAAAAATGCACCCTTAGGCAGATCACAGACAAGGGTCTGTCACCTGGGGGACCAGTGCAGAGTTGTGATGTCACAATGCCCCCTTAGGCAGATCACAGACAAGGGTCCTTCACCTGGGTGACCAGCACACACTTGTGAAGTCACAATGCCCCCTTAGGCAGATCACAGACAATGATCTGTCACCTGGGTGACCAGTGCAGATTTATGATGTCACAATGCCCCCTTAGGCAGTTCACAGACAAGGGTCTGTCACCTGGGAGACCAGTGCAGAGTTATAATGTCAAAATGCCACCTTAGACACATCACAGACAGGGGTCTGTCACGTGGGTGACCAGTGCAGAGCTATGATGTCACTATGACCCCTTAGGCAGATCACAGACAAGGGTCTGTCATCTGGGTGACCAGTGCAGGGTGATGATGTCACAATGCTCCCTTAGGCAGATAACAGACAAGGGTCTGTCACCAGGGTGACCAGTTCAGAGTTATGATGTCACAATGCCCCGTTAGCCAGTTTACAGACAAGTGTCTGTCACCTGGGTGACGAGTGGAGAGTTATGATGTCACAATTCAAACTTAGGCAGATCACAGTCAAGGGCCTGTCACCTGGGTGGCCTGTGCAGACTTATGATGTCACAATGCCCGCTTAGGCAGATCACAGACAGGGGTATGTCACCTGGGTGCCCCTTGCAGTGTTATGATGTCAGAATGCCCCCTTAGGCAGTTCACAGACAATGGTCTGCCACCTACGTGACCCGTGCAGAGTTATGATGTCACAATGCCCCTTTAGGCAGATCACAGACAAGGGTATGTCACATGGGTGACCCGTGCAGAGTTATGATGTCACAATGCCCCCTTAGCAGATCACAGACAAGAGTCTGTCACCTGGGGTACCCGTGCAGCTTTATAATGTCACAATGCCCCCTTAGGCAGATCACAGACAAGAGTCTGTCACCACGGGGACCATTGCAGTGTTAATATGCAACAACGCCCCATAGACAGATCACAGACAAGGGTCTGTCACCTGAGTGAGCAACGCAGGCTTATGATGTCACAATGCCCCCTTAGGCAGATCACAGACAAGGGTCTGTCAAATGGGTGACCAGTGGAGAGTTATGATGTCACAATGCCCCCTTAGGGAGATCACAGACAAGGGTCTGTCACCTGGCTGACCACTGCAGAGTTATGATGTCACAATGCCCCCTTACGCAGTTCACAGACAAGGGTCTTTCACCTGGGTGACCAGGGCAGAATTATGATGTCACAATGCCTCCTTAGGCATATCACAGAAAATGGTCTGTCACCTTGGTGACCAGTGCAGAGTAATGATGTCACAATTACCCCTTAGGCAAATCACAGACAAGGGTCTGTCACCTGAGTGCCCAGTGTAGAGTTATGATGTCACAATGCCCCATTAAGCAGATCACAGACAAGTGTCTGTCACCTGGGTGACCAATGCAGAGTTATGATGTCACAATGCCCCCTTAAGCAGTTCACAGACTAGGTTCTGTCACCTGGGAGACCAGTGGAGATTTATGATGTCACCATGCTCCCTTAGGCAGATCACAGACAAGAGTCTGTCACCTGGGTGACAAGTGCAGAGTTATGATGTCACAATACCTCCTTAGGCATATCACAGACAACGGTCTGTCACCTTGGTGACCAGTGCAGAGTTATGATGTCACAATGCCCCCTTAGTCAGATCATAGACAAGGGTCTGTCACCTGGGTTCCCGGTGTACAGTTATGATGTCTCAATGTCCCATTAAGCAGATGACAGACAACGGTCTGCCACCTGGGTGACCATTGTAGTTTTGTGATGTCACAATGACCCCTTAGGCAGATCACAGACAAGTGTCTGTCACCTGGGTGACCAATGCAGAGTTATGATGTCACAATGCCCCCTTAAGCAGTTCACAGACTAGGTTCTGTCACCTGGGTGACCAGTGCAGATTTATGATGTCACAATGCCTCCTTAGGCATATCACAGAAAATATTCTGTCACCTTCGTGACCAGTGCAGAGTAATGATGTCACAGTGCCCCCTTAGGCTAATCACAGACAAGGGTCTGTCACCTGGATGCCCAGTGTAGAGTTATGATGTCACAATGTCCCATTAAGCAGATCACAGACAAGGATCTGCCACCTGCGTGACCATTGCATAATTATGACATCACAATGACCCCTTAGGCAGATCACAATCAAGGGTCTGTCACCAGGGTGACTAGTGCAGAGTTATGATGACACAATGACCCCTTAGGCAGATCACAGAAAAATGGTCTCTCACCTGGGTGAACAGTGAGGGGTTATGATGTCACAATGCCCCTTTAGGCAGATCAAAGACGTCGGTCTGTCACCTGAGTTACCAGTGCAGAGTTATGATGTAACAATGCCCACTTAAGCAGATCAAAGACAATGGTCTGTAACCATTGTCACCCGTGCAGAGTTATGAAGTCACAATGCCCCCTTAGGCAGATCACAGACAAGGGTCTGTCACCACGATAACAAGTGCAGTGTTATGATGTCACAATGCCCCCTTAGGCAGATCACAGACAAGGGTCTGTCACCTGGGTGACCAGTGCAGAGTTATGATGTCACAACGCCCCCTTAGGCAGATGACTGACAAGGGTCTGTCACCAGGGTGACAAGTGCAGAGTTTAGATGTCACAATGACCCCTGAGGCAGATCACAGACAAGGGTCTGTCACCACGATGACCAGTGCAGAGTTATGATGTCACAATGCCCCCTTAGGCAGATAACGTACAAGGGTCTGTCACCAGGGTGACAAGTGCAGAGTTACGATGTCTCAATGCCCCTTTAGCCAGTTCACAGTCAAGGGTCTGTCACCTGGGTGACGAGTGGAGAGTTATGATGTCACAATTCCCACTTATGCAGATCACAGTCAAGGGCCTGTCACCTGGCTGCGCAGTGCAGACTTATGATGTCACAATGCCTGTTTAGGCAGATCACAGACAGGGGTATGTCACCTGGGTGCCCCGTGCAGGGTTATGATGTCACAATTCCCCCTTAGGCAGATCAAAGACAAGGGTATATCACGTGGGTGACCAGTGCAGAGTTATGATGTCACAATGCCCCCTTAAGCAGTTCACAGACAAGGGTCTGTCACCTGGGTGACCAGTGCAGAATTATGATGTCACTATGCCTCCTTAGGCATATCAAAGAAAATGGTCGGTCACCTTGGTGACCACTGAAGAGTAATGATGTCACAATGCCCCCTTAGGCAAATCACAGACAAGGGTCTGTCACCTGGGTGCCCAGTGTAGAGATATGATGTCACAATGCCCCATTAAGCAGATCACAGGCAAGGGTCTGCTACCTGAGTGACAATTGCATAGTTATGATGTCACAATGACCTCTTAGGCAGATTACAGACAAATGGTCTGTCACCTGGGTGACCAGTGCAGAGTTATGATGTCACAATGCCCCTTTAGGCAGATCAAAGACCAGGGTCTGCCACCTGGGTGACCAGTGCAGAGTTATGATGTCACAATGACCACTTAAGTAGATCAAAGGCAAGGGTATGTCACCAGGGTGACCAGTGCAGAGTTATGATGTCACAATGCCCCTTTAGGCAGATCAAGACCAGGGTCTGTCACCTGGGTTACCAGTGCAGAGATATCATGTCACAGTGCCCAGTTAAGCAGACCAAAGACAATGGTCTGTATCCAGTGTGACCCGTGCAGAGTTATGAAGTCACAATGACCCCTTAGGCAGATCACAGACAAGTGTCTGTCACCACGATGACCTGTGCACTGTAATGATGTCACAATGACCCCTTAGTCAGATCACAGACAAGGGTCTGTCACCTGGGTGCCCAGTGCAGAGTTACGATGTCACAATGCCTCCTTAGGCAGATGACAAACAAGGGTCTGTCACCACGGTGACCTGTGCAGAGTTATGATGTGACAATGCCTCATTAGCCAGATCACAGGCAAGGGTCTGTCACCACAGTGACCAGTGCCGAGTTATGATGTCACAATACCCCTTTAGGCAGTTTACAGACAAGGGTCTGTCACCTGGGTGACCAGTGCAGATTTATGACGTAAAAATGCACCCTTAGGCAGATCACAGACAAGGGTCTGTCACCTGGGGGACCAGTGCAGAGTTGTGATGTCACAATGCCCCCTTAGGCAGATCACAGACAAATGGTCTGTCACCTGGGTGACCAGTGCAGAGTTGTGATGTCACAATGCTCCTTTAGGCAGATCAAAGACCAGGGTCTGTCGCCTGGGTTACCGGTGCACAGTTATGGTGTCACCATGCCCACTTAAGCAGATCAAAGACAATGGTCTGTAACCAGGGTGACCCGTGCATAATTATGAAGACACAATGCCCCCTTAGGCAGATCACAGACAGGTGTCTGTCACCACGATGACCAGTACAGTGTTATGATGTCACAATGCCCCCTTAGGCAGATCACAGAAAAGCGTCTGTCACCTGGGTGAACAGTTCAGTGTTATGGTGTCACAATGCCCCCTTAAGCAGATCAAAGACGAGGGTCTACCTCCTGGGTGACCAGTGCGGAGTTATGATGTCACATTGCACACTTAGGCAGATCAAAGACAAGGGTCTGTCACCTGTTTGACCAGTGCAAAATTATGATGTCACAATGCCCCATTAGGCAGATCACAGACAAGTGTCTGTCATGTGGGTGACCAGTGCAGAGTTATGATGTCACAGAGGCCCCTTAGGCAGATCACAGACAAGTGTCTGTCACCACGGTGACCAGTGTAGAGTTATGATGTCACCATGCCCCCTTAGGCAGATCACATACAAGGGTCTGTCACCTGGGTGACCCGTGCCGTGTTATGATGTCACAATGCCCCCTTAGGCAGATCACAGACAAGGACCTGTCACCTGGGTGACCCGTGCTGAGTTATGATGTCACAATGCCCCCTTCGGCAGATCACAGACAAGGGCCTGTCACCTGGGTGCCCAGTGCAGGATTATGATGTCACAATGTCCCCTTAGTCAGATCACAGTTATGGGCATGTCACCTGGGTGCCCAGTGCAGAGTTATAATGTCACAATGCCCCCTCATCCTCATCACAGTCAAGGGCATGTCACCTGGGTGCCCAGTGCTGAGTTATGATGTCACAATGCCCCCTTAGGTAGATCACAGACAAGGGCACGTCACTTGTTGTCTCAGTGCAGAGCTATGATGTCACAATGCCCACTTAAGCAGATCAAAGACCAGGGTCTGTCACCTGGGTGACCCGTGCAGAGTTATGATGTCACAATGCCCCCTTAGGCTGATCACAGACATGGGTTTGTCACCTGGGTGACCAGTGTAGATTTATGATGTCACAATGCCCACTTAGGCAGATCACACACAAGGGTGTTACACCTGACTGACCAGTGCAGAGTTATGATGTCACAATGCCCCCTTAGCAGATCACAGACAAGAGTCTGTCACCTGGGGTACCCGTGCAGCTTTATAATGTCACAATGCCCCCTTAGGCAGATCACAGACAAGAGTCTGTCACCACGGGGACCATTGCAGTGTTAATATGCAACAACGCCCCCATAGACAGATCACAGACAAGGGTCTGTCACCTGAGTGAGCAACGCAGGCTTATGATGTCACAATGCCCCCTTAGGCAGATCACAGACAAGGGTCTGTCAAATGGGTGACCAGTGGAGAGTTATGATGTCACAATGCCCCCTTAGGCAGATCACAGACAAGGGTCTGTCACCTGGGTGACCACTGCAGAGTTATGATGTCACAATGCCCCCTTACGCAGTTCACAGACAAGGGTCTGTCACCTGGGTGACCAGGGCAGAATTATGATGTCACAATGCCTCCTTAGGCATATCACAGAAAATGGTCTGTCACCTTGGTGACCAGTGCAGAGTAATGATGTCACAATTACCCCTTAGGCAAATCACAGACAAGGGTCTGTCAGCTGAGTGCCCAGTGTAGAGTTATGATGTCACAATGCCCCATTAAGCAGATCACAGACAACGGTCTGCCACCTTGGTGACCATTGCATAGTTATGATGTCACAACGACCTCTTAGGCAGATCACAGACAAGAGTCTGTCACCTGGGTGACCAGTGCAGAGTTATGATGTCACAATGCCCCTTTAGGCAGATCAAAGACCAGGGTCTGCCACCTGGGTGACCAGTGCAGAGTTATGATGTCACAATGACCACTTAAGTAGATCAAAGCAAGGGTATGTCACCAGGGTGACCAGTGCAGAGTTATGATGTCACAATGCCCCTTTAGGCAGATCAAGACCAGGGTCTGTCACCTGGGTTACCAGTGCAGAGATATCATGTCACAGTGCCCAGTTAAGCAGACCAAAGACAATGGTCTGTAACCAGTGTGACCCGTGCAGAGTTATGAAGTCACAATGACCCCTTAGTCAGATCACAGACAAGTGTCTGTCACAACGATGACCAGTGCACTGTAATGATGTCACAATGACCCCTTAGTCAGATCACAGACAAGGGTCTGTCACCTGGGTGCCCAGTGCAGAGTTATGATGTCACAATGCCTTCTTAGGCAGATGACAAACAAGGGTCTGTCACCACGGTGACCTGTGCAGAGTTATGATGTGACAATGCCTCATTAGCCAGATCACAGACAAGGGTCTGTCACCACAGTGACCAGTGCCGAGTTATGATGTCACAATACCCCTTTAGGCAGTTTACAGACAAGGATCTGTCACCTGGGTGACCAGTGCAGATTTATGACGTAAAAATGCACCCTTAGGAAGATCACAGACAAGGGTCTGTCACCTGGGTGACCAGTGCAGAGTTGTGATGTCACAATGCTCCTTTAGGCAGATCAAAGACCAGGCTCTGTCACCTGGGTTACCGGTGCACAGTTATGGTGTCACCATGCCCACTTAAGCAGATCAAAGACAATGGTCTGTAACCAGGGTGACCCGTGCATAATTATGAAGACACAATGCCCCCTTAGGCAGATCACAGACAGGTGTCTGTCACCACGATGACCAGTACAGTGTTATGATGTCACAATGCCCCCTTAGGCAGATCACAGAAAAGCGTCTGTCACCTGGGTGAACAGTTCAGTGTTATGGTGTCACAATGCCCCCTTAAGCAGATCAAAGACGAGGGTCTACCTCCTGGGTGACCAGTGCGGAGTTATGATGTCACATTGCACACTTAGGCAGATCAAAGACAAGGGTCTGTCACCTGTTTGACCAGTGCAAAATTATGATGTCACAATGCCCCATTAGGCAGATCACAGACAAGTGTCTGTCATGTGGGTGACCAGTGCAGAGTTATGATGTCACAGAGGCCCCTTAGGCAGATCACAGACAAGTGTCTGTCACCACGGTGACCAGTGTAGAGTTATGATGTCACCATGCCCCCTTAGGCAGATCACATACAAGGGTCTGTCACCTGGGTGACCCGTGCCGTGTTATGATGTCACAATGCCCCCTTAGGCAGATCACAGACAAGGACCTGTCACCTGGGTGACCCGTGCTGAGTTATGATGTCACAATGCCCCCTTCGGCAGATCACAGACAAGGGCCTGTCACCTGGGTGCCCAGTGCAGGATTATGATGTCACAATGTCCCCTTAGTCAGATCACAGTTATGGGCATGTCACCTGGGTGCCCAGTGCAGAGTTATAATGTCACAATGCCCCCTCATCCTCATCACAGTCAAGGGCATGTCACCTGGGTGCCCAGTGCTGAGTTATGATGTCACAATGCCCCCTTAGGTAGATCACAGACAAGGGCACGTCACTTGTTGTCTCAGTGCAGAGCTATGATGTCACAATGCCCACTTAAGCAGATCAAAGACCAGGGTCTGTCACCTGGGTGACCCGTGCAGAGTTATGATGTCACAATGCCCCCTTAGGCTGATCACAGACATGGGTTTGTCACCTGGGTGACCAGTGTAGATTTATGATGTCACAATGCCCACTTAGGCAGATCACACACAAGGGTGTTACACCTGACTGACCAGTGCAGAGTTATGATGTCACAATGCCCCCTTAGCAGATCACAGACAAGAGTCTGTCACCTGGGGTACCCGTGCAGCTTTATAATGTCACAATGCCCCCTTAGGCAGATCACAGACAAGAGTCTGTCACCACGGGGACCATTGCAGTGTTAATATGCAACAACGCCCCCATAGACAGATCACAGACAAGGGTCTGTCACCTGAGTGAGCAACGCAGGCTTATGATGTCACAATGCCCCCTTAGGCAGATCACAGACAAGGGTCTGTCAAATGGGTGACCAGTGGAGAGTTATGATGTCACAATGCCCCCTTAGGCAGATCACAGACAAGGGTCTGTCACCTGGGTGACCACTGCAGAGTTATGATGTCACAATGCCCCCTTACGCAGTTCACAGACAAGGGTCTGTCACCTGGGTGACCAGGGCAGAATTATGATGTCACAATGCCTCCTTAGGCATATCACAGAAAATGGTCTGTCACCTTGGTGACCAGTGCAGAGTAATGATGTCACAATTACCCCTTAGGCAAATCACAGACAAGGGTCTGTCAGCTGAGTGCCCAGTGTAGAGTTATGATGTCACAATGCCCCATTAAGCAGATCACAGACAACGGTCTGCCACCTTGGTGACCATTGCATAGTTATGATGTCACAACGACCTCTTAGGCAGATCACAGACAAGAGTCTGTCACCTGGGTGACCAGTGCAGAGTTATGATGTCACAATGCCCCTTTAGGCAGATCAAAGACCAGGGTCTGCCACCTGGGTGACCAGTGCAGAGTTATGATGTCACAATGACCACTTAAGTAGATCAAAGCAAGGGTATGTCACCAGGGTGACCAGTGCAGAGTTATGATGTCACAATGCCCCTTTAGGCAGATCAAGACCAGGGTCTGTCACCTGGGTTACCAGTGCAGAGATATCATGTCACAGTGCCCAGTTAAGCAGACCAAAGACAATGGTCTGTAACCAGTGTGACCCGTGCAGAGTTATGAAGTCACAATGACCCCTTAGTCAGATCACAGACAAGTGTCTGTCACAACGATGACCAGTGCACTGTAATGATGTCACAATGACCCCTTAGTCAGATCACAGACAAGGGTCTGTCACCTGGGTGCCCAGTGCAGAGTTATGATGTCACAATGCCTTCTTAGGCAGATGACAAACAAGGGTCTGTCACCACGGTGACCTGTGCAGAGTTATGATGTGACAATGCCTCATTAGCCAGATCACAGACAAGGGTCTGTCACCACAGTGACCAGTGCCGAGTTATGATGTCACAATACCCCTTTAGGCAGTTTACAGACAAGGATCTGTCACCTGGGTGACCAGTGCAGATTTATGACGTAAAAATGCACCCTTAGGAAGATCACAGACAAGGGTCTGTCACCTGGGTGACCAGTGCAGAGTTGTGATGTCACAATGCTCCTTTAGGCAGATCAAAGACCAGGCTCTGTCACCTGGGTTACCAGTGCACAGTTATGGTGTCACCATGCCCACTTAAGCAGATCAAAGACAATGGTCTGTAACCAGGGTGACCCGTGCATAATTATGAAGACACAATGCCCCCTTAGGCAGATCACAGACAGGTGTCTGTCACCACGATGACCAGTACAGTGTTATGATGTCACAATGCCCCCTTAGGCAGATCACAGAAAAGCGTCTGTCACCTGGGTGAACAGTTCAGTGTTATGGTGTCACAATGCCCCCTTAAGCAGATCAAAGACGAGGGTCTACCTCCTGGGTGACCAGTGCGGAGTTATGATGTCACATTGCACACTTAGGCAGATCAAAGACAAGGGTCTGTCACCTGTTTGACCAGTGCAAAATTATGATGTCACAATGCCCCATTAGGCAGATCACAGACAAGTGTCTGTCATGTGGGTGACCAGTGCAGAGTTATGATGTCACAGAGGCCCCTTAGGCAGATCACAGACAAGTGTCTGTCACCACGGTGACCAGTGTAGAGTTATGATGTCACCATGCCCCCTTAGGCAGATCACATACAAGGGTCTGTCACCTGGGTGACCCGTGCCGTGTTATGATGTCACAATGCCCCCTTAGGCAGATCACAGACAAGGACCTGTCACCTGGGTGACCCGTGCTGAGTTATGATGTCACAATGCCCCCTTCGGCAGATCACAGACAAGGGCCTGTCACCTGGGTGCCCAGTGCAGGATTATGATGTCACAATGCCCCCTTAGTCAGATCACAGATATGGGCATGTCACCTGGGTGCCCAGTGCAGAGTTATAATGTCACAATGCCCCCTCATCCTCATCACAGTCAAGGGCATGTCACCTGGGTGCCCAGTGCTGAGTTATGATGTCACAATGCCCCCTTAGGTAGATCACAGACAAGGGCACGTCACTTGTTGTCTCAGTGCAGAGCTATGATGTCACAATGCCCACTTAAGCAGATCAAAGACCAGGGTCTGTCACCTGGGTGACCCGTGCAGAGTTATGATGTCACAATGCCCCCTTAGGCTGATCACAGACATGGGTTTGTCACCTGGGTGACCAGTGTAGATTTATGATGTCACAATGCCCACTTAGGCAGATCACACACAAGGGTGTTACACCTGACTGACCAGTGCAGAGTTATGATGTCACAATGACCCCGTAGGCAGATCACAGAAAAGGGTCTGTCACCTGGGTGACCAGTGCATAGTTATGATGTCACAATGCACCCTTAGGCAGATCACAGACAAGGGTCTGTCACCAAGGTGACCAGTGCAGAGCTATGAAGTCACAATGCGCCCTCAGGGAGATCACAGACAGGGGTCTGTCACCTGGGTGAGCAGTACAGGGTTATGATTTCATAATGGCCCCTTAGGCAGATCACAGACAAGGGTCTGTCACTGGGTGACCAGTGGGTAGTTACGATGTCACAATCACACCTTAGGCAGATCACAGACAAGGGTCTGTCACCTGTATGACCAGTGCAGAATTATAAGGTCACAATGCCCCCTGAGTCATATGACAGCTATGGCTCTGTCACCAGGGTGACCAGTGCAGAATTATGATGTCACAGTGCCCCCATAGGCAGATCAGAGACAAGGGCCTGTCACCTGGGTGACCAGTGCAGAGTTATGATGTCACAATGCCCCCTTAGGCAGATGACAAACAAGGGTCTGTCACCACGGTGACCTGTGCAGAGTTATGATGTGACAATGCCTCATTAGCCAGATCACAGACAAGGGTCTGTCACCACAGTGACCAGTGCCGAGTTATGATGTCACAATACCCCTTTAGGCAGTTTACAGACAAGAGTCTGTCACCTGGGTGACCAGTGCAGATTTATGACGTAAAAATGCACCCTTAGGCAGATCACAGACAAGGGTCTGTCACCTGGGGGACCAGTGCAGAGTTGTGATGTCACAATGCCCCCTTAGGCAGATCACAGACAAGGGTCCTTCACCTGGGTGACCAGCACACACTTGTGAAGTCACAATGCCCCCTTAGGCAGATCACAGACAATGATCTGTCACCTGGGTGACCAGTGCAGATTTATGATGTCACAATGCCCCCTTAGGCAGTTCACAGACAAGGGTCTGTCACCTGGGAGACCAGTGCAGAGTTATAATGTCAAAATGCCACCTTAGACACATCACAGACAGGGGTCTGTCACGTGGGTGACCAGTGCAGAGCTATGATGTCACTATGACCCCTTAGGCAGATCACAGACAAGGGTCTGTCATCTGGGTGACCAGTGCAGGGTGATGATGTCACAATGCTCCCTTAGGCAGATAACAGACAAGGGTCTGTCACCAGGGTGACCAGTTCAGAGTTATGATGTCACAATGCCCCGTTAGCCAGTTTACAGACAAGTGTCTGTCACCTGGGTGACGAGTGGAGAGTTATGATGTCACAATTCAAACTTAGGCAGATCACAGTCAAGGGCCTGTCACCTGGGTGGCCTGTGCAGACTTATGATGTCACAATGCCCGCTTAGGCAGATCACAGACAGGGGTATGTCACCTGGGTGCCCCTTGCAGTGTTATGATGTCAGAATGCCCCCTTAGGCAGTTCACAGACAATGGTCTGCCACCTACGTGACCCGTGCAGAGTTATGATGTCACAATGCCCCTTTAGGCAGATCACAGACAAGGGTATGTCACATGGGTGACCCGTGCAGAGTTATGATGTCACAATGCCCCCTTAGCAGATCACAGACAAGAGTCTGTCACCTGGGGTACCCGTGCAGCTTTATAATGTCACAATGCCCCCTTAGGCAGATCACAGACAAGAGTCTGTCACCACGGGGACCATTGCAGTGTTAATATGCAACAACGCCCCCATAGACAGATCACAGACAAGGGTCTGTCAACTGAGTGAGCAACGCAGGCTTATGATGTCACAATGCCCCCTTAGGCAGATCACAGACAAGGGTCTGTCAAATGGGTGACCAGTGGAGAGTTATGATGTCACAATGCCCCCTTAGGCAGATCACAGACAAGGGTCTGTCACCTGGGTGACCACTGCAGAGTTATGATGTCACAATGCCCCCTTACGCAGTTCACAGACAAGGGTCTGTCACCTGGGTGACCAGGGCAGAATTATGATGTCACAATGCCTCCTTAGACATATCACAGAAAATGGTCTGTCACCTTGGTGACCAGTGCAGAGTAATGATGTCACAATTACCCCTTAGGCAAATCACAGACAAGGGTCTGTCAGCTGAGTGCCCAGTGTAGAGTTATGATGTCACAATGCCCCATTAAGCAGATCACAGACAACGGTCTGCCACCTTGGTGACCATTGCATAGTTATGATGTCACAACGACCCCTTAGGCAGATCACAGACAAGAGTCTGTCACCTGGGTGACCAGTGGAGAATTATGATTTCACCATGCCCCCTTAGGCAGATCACAGACAAGAGTCTGTCACCTGGGTGACAAGTGCAGAGTTATGATGTCACAATACCTCCTAAGGCATATCACAGACAACGGTCTGCCACCTTGGTGACCATTGCATAGTTATGATGTCACAACGACCCCTTAGGCAGATCACAGACAAGATTCTGTCACCTGGGTGACCAGTGGAGATTTATGATGTCACCATGCCCCCTTAGGCAGATCACAGACAAGAGTCTGTCACCTGGGTGACAAGTGCAGAGTTATGATGTCACAATACCTCCTTAGGCATATCACAGACAACGGTCTGTCACCTTGGTGACCAGTGCAGAGTTATGATGTCACAATGCCCTCTTAGTCAGATCATAGACAAGGGTCTGTCACCTGGGTTCCCGGTGTACAGTTATGATGTCTCAATGTCCCATTAAGCAGATGACAGACAACGGTCTGCCACCTGGGTGACCATTGCAGTTTTGTGATGTCACAATGACCCCTTAAGCAGATCACAGACAAGTGTCTGTCACCTGGGTGACCAATGCAGAGTTATGATGTCACAATGACCCCTTAGTCAGATCACAGACAAGGGTCTGTCACCTGGGTGCCCAGTGCAGAGTTATGATGTCACAATGCCTCCTTAGGCATATCACAGAAAATATTCTGTCGCCTTCGTGACCAGTGCAGAGTAATGATGTCACAATGCCCCCTTAGGCTAATCACAGACAAGGGTCTGTCACCTGGATGCCCAGTGTAGAGTTATGATGTCACAATGTCCCATTAAGCAGATCACAGACAAGGGTCTGCCACCTGCGTGACCATTGCATAGTTATGACATCACAATGACCCCTTAGGCAGATCACAATCAAGGGTCTGTCACCAGGGTGACTAGTGCAGAGTTATGATGACACAATGACCCCTTAGGCAGATCACAGAAAAATGGTCTCTCACCTGGGTGAACAGTGAGGGGTTATGATGTCACAATGCCCCTTTAGGCAGATCAAAGACGTCGGTCTGTCACCTGAGTTACCAGTGCAGAGTTATGATGTAACAATGCCCACTTAAGCAGATCAAAGACAATGGTCTGTAACCATTGTCACCCGTGCAGAGTTATGAAGTCACAATGCCCCCTTAGGCAGATCACAGACAAGGGTCTGTCACCACGATAACAAGTGCAGTGTTATGATGTCACAATGCCCCCTTAGGCAGATCACAGACAAGGGTCTGTCACCTGGGTGACCAGTGCAGAGTTATGATGTCACAACGCCCCCTTAGGCAGATGACTGACAAGGGTCTGTCACCAGGGTGACAAGTGCAGAGTTTAGATGTCACAATGACCCCTGAGGCAGATCACAGACAAGGGTCTGTCACCACGATGACCAGTGCAGAGTTATGATGTCACAATGCCCCCTTAGGCAGATAACGTACAAGGGTCTGTCACCAGGGTGACAAGTGCAGAGTTACGATGTCTCAATGCCCCTTTAGCCAGTTCACAGTCAAGGGTCTGTCACCTGGGTGACGAGTGGAGAGTTATGATGTCACAATTCCCACTTATGCAGATCACAGTCAAGGGCCTGTCACCTGGCTGCGCAGTGCAGACTTATGATGTCACAATGCCTGTTTAGGCAGATCACAGACAGGGGTATGTCACCTGGGTGCCCCGTGCAGGGTTATGATGTCACAATTCCCCCTTAGGCAGATCAAAGACAAGGGTATATCACGTGGGTGACCAGTGCAGAGTTATGATGTCACAATGCCCCCTTAAGCAGTTCACAGACAAGGGTCTGTCACCTGGGTGACCAGTGCAGAATTATGATGTCACTATGCCTCCTTAGGCATATCAAAGAAAATGGTCGGTCACCTTGGTGACCACTGAAGAGTAATGATGTCACAATGCCCCCTTAGGCAAATCACAGACAAGGGTCTGTCACCTGGGTGCCCAGTGTAGAGATATGATGTCACAATGCCCCATTAAGCAGATCACAGGCAAGGGTCTGCTACCTGAGTGACAATTGCATAGTTATGATGTCACAATGACCCCTTAGGCAGATTACAGACAAATGGTCTGTCACCTGGGTGACCAGTGCAGAGTTATGATGTCACAATGCCCCTTTAGGCAGATCAAAGACCAGGGTCTGCCACCTGGGTGACCAGTGCAGAGTTATGATGTCACAATGACCACTTAAGTAGATCAAAGGCAAGGGTATGTCACCAGGGTGACCAGTGCAGAGTTATGATGTCACAATGCCCCTTTAGGCAGATCAAGACCAGGGTCTGTCACCTGGGTTACCAGTGCAGAGATATCATGTCACAGTGCCCAGTTAAGCAGACCAAAGACAATGGTCTGTATCCAGTGTGACCCGTGCAGAGTTATGAAGTCACAATGACCCCTTAGGCAGATCACAGACAAGTGTCTGTCACCACGATGACCTGTGCACTGTAATGATGTCACAATGACCCCTTAGTCAGATCACAGACAAGGGTCTGTCACCTGGGTGCCCAGTGCAGAGTTACGATGTCACAATGCCTCCTTAGGCAGATGACAAACAAGGGTCTGTCACCACGGTGACCTGTGCAGAGTTATGATGTGACAATGCCTCATTAGCCAGATCACAGGCAAGGGTCTGTCACCACAGTGACCAGTGCCGAGTTATGATGTCACAATACCCCTTTAGGCAGTTTACAGACAAGGGTCTGTCACCTGGGTGACCAGTGCAGATTTATGACGTAAAAATGCACCCTTAGGCAGATCACAGACAAGGGTCTGTCACCTGGGGGACCAGTGCAGAGTTGTGATGTCACAATGCCCCCTTAGGCAGATCACAGACAAATGGTCTGTCACCTGGGTGACCAGTGCAGAGTTGTGATGTCACAATGCTCCTTTAGGCAGATCAAAGACCAGGGTCTGTCGCCTGGGTTACCGGTGCACAGTTATGGTGTCACCATGCCCACTTAAGCAGATCAAAGACAATGGTCTGTAACCAGGGTGACCCGTGCATAATTATGAAGACACAATGCCCCCTTAGGCAGATCACAGACAGGTGTCTGTCACCACGATGACCAGTACAGTGTTATGATGTCACAATGCCCCCTTAGGCAGATCACAGAAAAGCGTCTGTCACCTGGGTGAACAGTTCAGTGTTATGGTGTCACAATGCCCCCTTAAGCAGATCAAAGACGAGGGTCTACCTCCTGGGTGACCAGTGCGGAGTTATGATGTCACATTGCACACTTAGGCAGATCAAAGACAAGGGTCTGTCACCTGTTTGACCAGTGCAAAATTATGATGTCACAATGCCCCATTAGGCAGATCACAGACAAGTGTCTGTCATGTGGGTGACCAGTGCAGAGTTATGATGTCACAGAGGCCCCTTAGGCAGATCACAGACAAGTGTCTGTCACCACGGTGACCAGTGTAGAGTTATGATGTCACCATGCCCCCTTAGGCAGATCACATACAAGGGTCTGTCACCTGGGTGACCCGTGCCGTGTTATGATGTCACAATGCCCCCTTAGGCAGATCACAGACAAGGACCTGTCACCTGGGTGACCCGTGCTGAGTTATGATGTCACAATGCCCCCTTCGGCAGATCACAGACAAGGGCCTGTCACCTGGGTGCCCAGTGCAGGATTATGATGTCACAATGTCCCCTTAGTCAGATCACAGTTATGGGCATGTCACCTGGGTGCCCAGTGCAGAGTTATAATGTCACAATGCCCCCTCATCCTCATCACAGTCAAGGGCATGTCACCTGGGTGCCCAGTGCTGAGTTATGATGTCACAATGCCCCCTTAGGTAGATCACAGACAAGGGCACGTCACTTGTTGTCTCAGTGCAGAGCTATGATGTCACAATGCCCACTTAAGCAGATCAAAGACCAGGGTCTGTCACCTGGGTGACCCGTGCAGAGTTATGATGTCACAATGCCCCCTTAGGCTGATCACAGACATGGGTTTGTCACCTGGGTGACCAGTGTAGATTTATGATGTCACAATGCCCACTTAGGCAGATCACACACAAGGGTGTTACACCTGACTGACCAGTGCAGAGTTATGATGTCACAATGCCCCCTTAGCAGATCACAGACAAGAGTCTGTCACCTGGGGTACCCGTGCAGCTTTATAATGTCACAATGCCCCCTTAGGCAGATCACAGACAAGAGTCTGTCACCACGGGGACCATTGCAGTGTTAATATGCAACAACGCCCCCATAGACAGATCACAGACAAGGGTCTGTCACCTGAGTGAGCAACGCAGGCTTATGATGTCACAATGCCCCCTTAGGCAGATCACAGACAAGGGTCTGTCAAATGGGTGACCAGTGGAGAGTTATGATGTCACAATGCCCCCTTAGGCAGATCACAGACAAGGGTCTGTCACCTGGGTGACCACTGCAGAGTTATGATGTCACAATGCCCCCTTACGCAGTTCACAGACAAGGGTCTGTCACCTGGGTGACCAGGGCAGAATTATGATGTCACAATGCCTCCTTAGGCATATCACAGAAAATGGTCTGTCACCTTGGTGACCAGTGCAGAGTAATGATGTCACAATTACCCCTTAGGCAAATCACAGACAAGGGTCTGTCAGCTGAGTGCCCAGTGTAGAGTTATGATGTCACAATGCCCCATTAAGCAGATCACAGACAACGGTCTGCCACCTTGGTGACCATTGCATAGTTATGATGTCACAACGACCTCTTAGGCAGATCACAGACAAGAGTCTGTCACCTGGGTGACCAGTGCAGAGTTATGATGTCACAATGCCCCTTTAGGCAGATCAAAGACCAGGGTCTGCCACCTGGGTGACCAGTGCAGAGTTATGATGTCACAATGACCACTTAAGTAGATCAAAGCAAGGGTATGTCACCAGGGTGACCAGTGCAGAGTTATGATGTCACAATGCCCCTTTAGGCAGATCAAGACCAGGGTCTGTCACCTGGGTTACCAGTGCAGAGATATCATGTCACAGTGCCCAGTTAAGCAGACCAAAGACAATGGTCTGTAACCAGTGTGACCCGTGCAGAGTTATGAAGTCACAATGACCCCTTAGTCAGATCACAGACAAGTGTCTGTCACAACGATGACCAGTGCACTGTAATGATGTCACAATGACCCCTTAGTCAGATCACAGACAAGGGTCTGTCACCTGGGTGCCCAGTGCAGAGTTATGATGTCACAATGCCTTCTTAGGCAGATGACAAACAAGGGTCTGTCACCACGGTGACCTGTGCAGAGTTATGATGTGACAATGCCTCATTAGCCAGATCACAGACAAGGGTCTGTCACCACAGTGACCAGTGCCGAGTTATGATGTCACAATACCCCTTTAGGCAGTTTACAGACAAGGATCTGTCACCTGGGTGACCAGTGCAGATTTATGACGTAAAAATGCACCCTTAGGAAGATCACAGACAAGGGTCTGTCACCTGGGTGACCAGTGCAGAGTTGTGATGTCACAATGCTCCTTTAGGCAGATCAAAGACCAGGCTCTGTCACCTGGGTTACCAGTGCACAGTTATGGTGTCACCATGCCCACTTAAGCAGATCAAAGACAATGGTCTGTAACCAGGGTGACCCGTGCATAATTATGAAGACACAATGCCCCCTTAGGCAGATCACAGACAGGTGTCTGTCACCACGATGACCAGTACAGTGTTATGATGTCACAATGCCCCCTTAGGCAGATCACAGAAAAGCGTCTGTCACCTGGGTGAACAGTTCAGTGTTATGGTGTCACAATGCCCCCTTAAGCAGATCAAAGACGAGGGTCTACCTCCTGGGTGACCAGTGCGGAGTTATGATGTCACATTGCACACTTAGGCAGATCAAAGACAAGGGTCTGTCACCTGTTTGACCAGTGCAAAATTATGATGTCACAATGCCCCATTAGGCAGATCACAGACAAGTGTCTGTCATGTGGGTGACCAGTGCAGAGTTATGATGTCACAATGACCCCTTAGTCAGATCACAGACAAGGGTCTGTCACCTGGGTGCCCAGTGCAGAGTTATGATGTCACAATGCCTCCTTAGGCATATCACAGAAAATATTCTGTCGCCTTCGTGACCAGTGCAGAGTAATGATGTCACAATGCCCCCTTAGGCTAATCACAGACAAGGGTCTGTCACCTGGATGCCCAGTGTAGAGTTATGATGTCACAATGTCCCATTAAGCAGATCACAGACAAGGGTCTGCCACCTGCGTGACCATTGCATAGTTATGACATCACAATGACCCCTTAGGCAGATCACAATCAAGGGTCTGTCACCAGGGTGACTAGTGCAGAGTTATGATGACACAATGACCCCTTAGGCAGATCACAGAAAAATGGTCTCTCACCTGGGTGAACAGTGAGGGGTTATGATGTCACAATGCCCCTTTAGGCAGATCAAAGACGTCGGTCTGTCACCTGAGTTACCAGTGCAGAGTTATGATGTAACAATGCCCACTTAAGCAGATCAAAGACAATGGTCTGTAACCATTGTCACCCGTGCAGAGTTATGAAGTCACAATGCCCCCTTAGGCAGATCACAGACAAGGGTCTGTCACCACGATAACAAGTGCAGTGTTATGATGTCACAATGCCCCCTTAGGCAGATCACAGACAAGGGTCTGTCACCTGGGTGACCAGTGCAGAGTTATGATGTCACAACGCCCCCTTAGGCAGATGACTGACAAGGGTCTGTCACCAGGGTGACAAGTGCAGAGTTTAGATGTCACAATGACCCCTGAGGCAGATCACAGACAAGGGTCTGTCACCACGATGACCAGTGCAGAGTTATGATGTCACAATGCCCCCTTAGGCAGATAACGTACAAGGGTCTGTCACCAGGGTGACAAGTGCAGAGTTACGATGTCTCAATGCCCCTTTAGCCAGTTCACAGTCAAGGGTCTGTCACCTGGGTGACGAGTGGAGAGTTATGATGTCACAATTCCCACTTATGCAGATCACAGTCAAGGGCCTGTCACCTGGCTGCGCAGTGCAGACTTATGATGTCACAATGCCTGTTTAGGCAGATCACAGACAGGGGTATGTCACCTGGGTGCCCCGTGCAGGGTTATGATGTCACAATTCCCCCTTAGGCAGATCAAAGACAAGGGTATATCACGTGGGTGACCAGTGCAGAGTTATGATGTCACAATGCCCCCTTAAGCAGTTCACAGACAAGGGTCTGTCACCTGGGTGACCAGTGCAGAATTATGATGTCACTATGCCTCCTTAGGCATATCAAAGAAAATGGTCGGTCACCTTGGTGACCACTGAAGAGTAATGATGTCACAATGCCCCCTTAGGCAAATCACAGACAAGGGTCTGTCACCTGGGTGCCCAGTGTAGAGATATGATGTCACAATGCCCCATTAAGCAGATCACAGGCAAGGGTCTGCTACCTGAGTGACAATTGCATAGTTATGATGTCACAATGACCTCTTAGGCAGATTACAGACAAATGGTCTGTCACCTGGGTGACCAGTGCAGAGTTATGATGTCACAATGCCCCTTTAGGCAGATCAAAGACCAGGGTCTGCCACCTGGGTGACCAGTGCAGAGTTATGATGTCACAATGACCACTTAAGTAGATCAAAGGCAAGGGTATGTCACCAGGGTGACCAGTGCAGAGTTATGATGTCACAATGCCCCTTTAGGCAGATCAAGACCAGGGTCTGTCACCTGGGTTACCAGTGCAGAGATATCATGTCACAGTGCCCAGTTAAGCAGACCAAAGACAATGGTCTGTATCCAGTGTGACCCGTGCAGAGTTATGAAGTCACAATGACCCCTTAGGCAGATCACAGACAAGTGTCTGTCACCACGATGACCTGTGCACTGTAATGATGTCACAATGACCCCTTAGTCAGATCACAGACAAGGGTCTGTCACCTGGGTGCCCAGTGCAGAGTTACGATGTCACAATGCCTCCTTAGGCAGATGACAAACAAGGGTCTGTCACCACGGTGACCTGTGCAGAGTTATGATGTGACAATGCCTCATTAGCCAGATCACAGGCAAGGGTCTGTCACCACAGTGACCAGTGCCGAGTTATGATGTCACAATACCCCTTTAGGCAGTTTACAGACAAGGGTCTGTCACCTGGGTGACCAGTGCAGATTTATGACGTAAAAATGCACCCTTAGGCAGATCACAGACAAGGGTCTGTCACCTGGGGGACCAGTGCAGAGTTGTGATGTCACAATGCCCCCTTAGGCAGATCACAGACAAATGGTCTGTCACCTGGGTGACCAGTGCAGAGTTGTGATGTCACAATGCTCCTTTAGGCAGATCAAAGACCAGGGTCTGTCGCCTGGGTTACCGGTGCACAGTTATGGTGTCACCATGCCCACTTAAGCAGATCAAAGACAATGGTCTGTAACCAGGGTGACCCGTGCATAATTATGAAGACACAATGCCCCCTTAGGCAGATCACAGACAGGTGTCTGTCACCACGATGACCAGTACAGTGTTATGATGTCACAATGCCCCCTTAGGCAGATCACAGAAAAGCGTCTGTCACCTGGGTGAACAGTTCAGTGTTATGGTGTCACAATGCCCCCTTAAGCAGATCAAAGACGAGGGTCTACCTCCTGGGTGACCAGTGCGGAGTTATGATGTCACATTGCACACTTAGGCAGATCAAAGACAAGGGTCTGTCACCTGTTTGACCAGTGCAAAATTATGATGTCACAATGCCCCATTAGGCAGATCACAGACAAGTGTCTGTCATGTGGGTGACCAGTGCAGAGTTATGATGTCACAGAGGCCCCTTAGGCAGATCACAGACAAGTGTCTGTCACCACGGTGACCAGTGTAGAGTTATGATGTCACCATGCCCCCTTAGGCAGATCACATACAAGGGTCTGTCACCTGGGTGACCCGTGCCGTGTTATGATGTCACAATGCCCCCTTAGGCAGATCACAGACAAGGACCTGTCACCTGGGTGACCCGTGCTGAGTTATGATGTCACAATGCCCCCTTCGGCAGATCACAGACAAGGGCCTGTCACCTGGGTGCCCAGTGCAGGATTATGATGTCACAATGTCCCCTTAGTCAGATCACAGTTATGGGCATGTCACCTGGGTGCCCAGTGCAGAGTTATAATGTCACAATGCCCCCTCATCCTCATCACAGTCAAGGGCATGTCACCTGGGTGCCCAGTGCTGAGTTATGATGTCACAATGCCCCCTTAGGTAGATCACAGACAAGGGCACGTCACTTGTTGTCTCAGTGCAGAGCTATGATGTCACAATGCCCACTTAAGCAGATCAAAGACCAGGGTCTGTCACCTGGGTGACCCGTGCAGAGTTATGATGTCACAATGCCCCCTTAGGCTGATCACAGACATGGGTTTGTCACCTGGGTGACCAGTGTAGATTTATGATGTCACAATGCCCACTTAGGCAGATCACACACAAGGGTGTTACACCTGACTGACCAGTGCAGAGTTATGATGTCACAATGCCCCCTTAGCAGATCACAGACAAGAGTCTGTCACCTGGGGTACCCGTGCAGCTTTATAATGTCACAATGCCCCCTTAGGCAGATCACAGACAAGAGTCTGTCACCACGGGGACCATTGCAGTGTTAATATGCAACAACGCCCCCATAGACAGATCACAGACAAGGGTCTGTCACCTGAGTGAGCAACGCAGGCTTATGATGTCACAATGCCCCCTTAGGCAGATCACAGACAAGGGTCTGTCAAATGGGTGACCAGTGGAGAGTTATGATGTCACAATGCCCCCTTAGGCAGATCACAGA
Organism: Gorilla gorilla gorilla; assembly: GCF_029281585.2. Taxonomy (NCBI): domain Eukaryota; kingdom Metazoa; phylum Chordata; class Mammalia; order Primates; family Hominidae; genus Gorilla; species Gorilla gorilla. The sequence continues at coordinate 23,233,512 of NC_073241.2, forward strand.
CAAGGGTCTGTCACCTGGGTGACCACTGCAGAGTTATGATGTCACAATGCCCCCTTACGCAGTTCACAGACAAGGGTCTGTCACCTGGGTGACCAGGGCAGAATTATGATGTCACAATGCCTCCTTAGGCATATCACAGAAAATGGTCTGTCACCTTGGTGACCAGTGCAGAGTAATGATGTCACAATTACCCCTTAGGCAAATCACAGACAAGGGTCTGTCAGCTGAGTGCCCAGTGTAGAGTTATGATGTCACAATGCCCCATTAAGCAGATCACAGACAACGGTCTGCCACCTTGGTGACCATTGCATAGTTATGATGTCACAACGACCTCTTAGGCAGATCACAGACAAGAGTCTGTCACCTGGGTGACCAGTGCAGAGTTATGATGTCACAATGCCCCTTTAGGCAGATCAAAGACCAGGGTCTGCCACCTGGGTGACCAGTGCAGAGTTATGATGTCACAATGACCACTTAAGTAGATCAAAGCAAGGGTATGTCACCAGGGTGACCAGTGCAGAGTTATGATGTCACAATGCCCCTTTAGGCAGATCAAGACCAGGGTCTGTCACCTGGGTTACCAGTGCAGAGATATCATGTCACAGTGCCCAGTTAAGCAGACCAAAGACAATGGTCTGTAACCAGTGTGACCCGTGCAGAGTTATGAAGTCACAATGACCCCTTAGTCAGATCACAGACAAGTGTCTGTCACAACGATGACCAGTGCACTGTAATGATGTCACAATGACCCCTTAGTCAGATCACAGACAAGGGTCTGTCACCTGGGTGCCCAGTGCAGAGTTATGATGTCACAATGCCTTCTTAGGCAGATGACAAACAAGGGTCTGTCACCACGGTGACCTGTGCAGAGTTATGATGTGACAATGCCTCATTAGCCAGATCACAGACAAGGGTCTGTCACCACAGTGACCAGTGCCGAGTTATGATGTCACAATACCCCTTTAGGCAGTTTACAGACAAGGATCTGTCACCTGGGTGACCAGTGCAGATTTATGACGTAAAAATGCACCCTTAGGAAGATCACAGACAAGGGTCTGTCACCTGGGTGACCAGTGCAGAGTTGTGATGTCACAATGCTCCTTTAGGCAGATCAAAGACCAGGCTCTGTCACCTGGGTTACCAGTGCACAGTTATGGTGTCACCATGCCCACTTAAGCAGATCAAAGACAATGGTCTGTAACCAGGGTGACCCGTGCATAATTATGAAGACACAATGCCCCCTTAGGCAGATCACAGACAGGTGTCTGTCACCACGATGACCAGTACAGTGTTATGATGTCACAATGCCCCCTTAGGCAGATCACAGAAAAGCGTCTGTCACCTGGGTGAACAGTTCAGTGTTATGGTGTCACAATGCCCCCTTAAGCAGATCAAAGACGAGGGTCTACCTCCTGGGTGACCAGTGCGGAGTTATGATGTCACATTGCACACTTAGGCAGATCAAAGACAAGGGTCTGTCACCTGTTTGACCAGTGCAAAATTATGATGTCACAATGCCCCATTAGGCAGATCACAGACAAGTGTCTGTCATGTGGGTGACCAGTGCAGAGTTATGATGTCACAGAGGCCCCTTAGGCAGATCACAGACAAGTGTCTGTCACCACGGTGACCAGTGTAGAGTTATGATGTCACCATGCCCCCTTAGGCAGATCACATACAAGGGTCTGTCACCTGGGTGACCCGTGCCGTGTTATGATGTCACAATGCCCCCTTAGGCAGATCACAGACAAGGACCTGTCACCTGGGTGACCCGTGCTGAGTTATGATGTCACAATGCCCCCTTCGGCAGATCACAGACAAGGGCCTGTCACCTGGGTGCCCAGTGCAGGATTATGATGTCACAATGCCCCCTTAGTCAGATCACAGATATGGGCATGTCACCTGGGTGCCCAGTGCAGAGTTATAATGTCACAATGCCCCCTCATCCTCATCACAGTCAAGGGCATGTCACCTGGGTGCCCAGTGCTGAGTTATGATGTCACAATGCCCCCTTAGGTAGATCACAGACAAGGGCACGTCACTTGTTGTCTCAGTGCAGAGCTATGATGTCACAATGCCCACTTAAGCAGATCAAAGACCAGGGTCTGTCACCTGGGTGACCCGTGCAGAGTTATGATGTCACAATGCCCCCTTAGGCTGATCACAGACATGGGTTTGTCACCTGGGTGACCAGTGTAGATTTATGATGTCACAATGCCCACTTAGGCAGATCACACACAAGGGTGTTACACCTGACTGACCAGTGCAGAGTTATGATGTCACAATGACCCCGTAGGCAGATCACAGAAAAGGGTCTGTCACCTGGGTGACCAGTGCATAGTTATGATGTCACAATGCACCCTTAGGCAGATCACAGACAAGGGTCTGTCACCAAGGTGACCAGTGCAGAGCTATGAAGTCACAATGCGCCCTCAGGGAGATCACAGACAGGGGTCTGTCACCTGGGTGAGCAGTACAGGGTTATGATTTCATAATGGCCCCTTAGGCACATCACAGACAAGGGTCTGTCACTGGGTGACCAGTGGGTAGTTACGATGTCACAATCACACCTTAGGCAGATCACAGACAAGGGTCTGTCACCTGTATGACCAGTGCAGAATTATAAGGTCACAATGCCCCCTGAGTCATATGACAGCTATGGCTCTGTCACCAGGGTGACCAGTGCAGAATTATGATGTCACAGTGCCCCCATAGGCAGATCAGAGACAAGGGCCTGTCACCTGGGTGACCAGTGCAGAGTTATGATGTCACAATGCCCCCTTAGGCAGATGACAAACAAGGGTCTGTCACCACGGTGACCTGTGCAGAGTTATGATGTGACAATGCCTCATTAGCCAGATCACAGACAAGGGTCTGTCACCACAGTGACCAGTGCCGAGTTATGATGTCACAATACCCCTTTAGGCAGTTTACAGACAAGAGTCTGTCACCTGGGTGACCAGTGCAGATTTATGACGTAAAAATGCACCCTTAGGCAGATCACAGACAAGGGTCTGTCACCTGGGGGACCAGTGCAGAGTTGTGATGTCACAATGCCCCCTTAGGCAGATCACAGACAAGGGTCCTTCACCTGGGTGACCAGCACACACTTGTGAAGTCACAATGCCCCCTTAGGCAGATCACAGACAATGATCTGTCACCTGGGTGACCAGTGCAGATTTATGATGTCACAATGCCCCCTTAGGCAGTTCACAGACAAGGGTCTGTCACCTGGGAGACCAGTGCAGAGTTATAATGTCAAAATGCCACCTTAGACACATCACAGACAGGGGTCTGTCACGTGGGTGACCAGTGCAGAGCTATGATGTCACTATGACCCCTTAGGCAGATCACAGACAAGGGTCTGTCATCTGGGTGACCAGTGCAGGGTGATGATGTCACAATGCTCCCTTAGGCAGATAACAGACAAGGGTCTGTCACCAGGGTGACCAGTTCAGAGTTATGATGTCACAATGCCCCGTTAGCCAGTTTACAGACAAGTGTCTGTCACCTGGGTGACGAGTGGAGAGTTATGATGTCACAATTCAAACTTAGGCAGATCACAGTCAAGGGCCTGTCACCTGGGTGGCCTGTGCAGACTTATGATGTCACAATGCCCGCTTAGGCAGATCACAGACAGGGGTATGTCACCTGGGTGCCCCTTGCAGTGTTATGATGTCAGAATGCCCCCTTAGGCAGTTCACAGACAATGGTCTGCCACCTACGTGACCCGTGCAGAGTTATGATGTCACAATGCCCCTTTAGGCAGATCACAGACAAGGGTATGTCACATGGGTGACCCGTGCAGAGTTATGATGTCACAATGCCCCCTTAGCAGATCACAGACAAGAGTCTGTCACCTGGGGTACCCGTGCAGCTTTATAATGTCACAATGCCCCCTTAGGCAGATCACAGACAAGAGTCTGTCACCACGGGGACCATTGCAGTGTTAATATGCAACAACGCCCCCATAGACAGATCACAGACAAGGGTCTGTCAACTGAGTGAGCAACGCAGGCTTATGATGTCACAATGCCCCCTTAGGCAGATCACAGACAAGGGTCTGTCAAATGGGTGACCAGTGGAGAGTTATGATGTCACAATGCCCCCTTAGGCAGATCACAGACAAGGGTCTGTCACCTGGGTGACCACTGCAGAGTTATGATGTCACAATGCCCCCTTACGCAGTTCACAGACAAGGGTCTGTCACCTGGGTGACCAGGGCAGAATTATGATGTCACAATGCCTCCTTAGACATATCACAGAAAATGGTCTGTCACCTTGGTGACCAGTGCAGAGTAATGATGTCACAATTACCCCTTAGGCAAATCACAGACAAGGGTCTGTCTGCTGAGTGCCCAGTGTAGAGTTATGATGTCACAATGCCCCATTAAGCAGATCACAGACAACGGTCTGCCACCTTGGTGACCATTGCATAGTTATGATGTCACAACGACCCCTTAGGCAGATCACAGACAAGAGTCTGTCACCTGGGTGACCAGTGGAGAATTATGATTTCACCATGCCCCCTTAGGCAGATCACAGACAAGAGTCTGTCACCTGGGTGACAAGTGCAGAGTTATGATGTCACAATACCTCCTAAGGCATATCACAGACAACGGTCTGCCACCTTGGTGACCATTGCATAGTTATGATGTCACAACGACCCCTTAGGCAGATCACAGACAAGATTCTGTCACCTGGGTGACCAGTGGAGATTTATGATGTCACCATGCCCCCTTAGGCAGATCACAGACAAGAGTCTGTCACCTGGGTGACAAGTGCAGAGTTATGATGTCACAATACCTCCTTAGGCATATCACAGACAACGGTCTGTCACCTTGGTGACCAGTGCAGAGTTATGATGTCACAATGCCCTCTTAGTCAGATCATAGACAAGGGTCTGTCACCTGGGTTCCCGGTGTACAGTTATGATGTCTCAATGTCCCATTAAGCAGATGACAGACAACGGTCTGCCACCTGGGTGACCATTGCAGTTTTGTGATGTCACAATGACCCCTTAAGCAGATCACAGACAAGTGTCTGTCACCTGGGTGACCAATGCAGAGTTATGATGTCACAATGACCCCTTAGTCAGATCACAGACAAGGGTCTGTCACCTGGGTGCCCAGTGCAGAGTTATGATGTCACAATGCCTCCTTAGGCATATCACAGAAAATATTCTGTCGCCTTCGTGACCAGTGCAGAGTAATGATGTCACAATGCCCCCTTAGGCTAATCACAGACAAGGGTCTGTCACCTGGATGCCCAGTGTAGAGTTATGATGTCACAATGTCCCATTAAGCAGATCACAGACAAGGGTCTGCCACCTGCGTGACCATTGCATAGTTATGACATCACAATGACCCCTTAGGCAGATCACAATCAAGGGTCTGTCACCAGGGTGACTAGTGCAGAGTTATGATGACACAATGACCCCTTAGGCAGATCACAGAAAAATGGTCTCTCACCTGGGTGAACAGTGAGGGGTTATGATGTCACAATGCCCCTTTAGGCAGATCAAAGACGTCGGTCTGTCACCTGAGTTACCAGTGCAGAGTTATGATGTAACAATGCCCACTTAAGCAGATCAAAGACAATGGTCTGTAACCATTGTCACCCGTGCAGAGTTATGAAGTCACAATGCCCCCTTACGCAGTTCACAGACAAGGGTCTGTCACCTGGGTGACCAGGGCAGAATTATGATGTCACAATGCCTCCTTAGGCATATCACAGAAAATGGTCTGTCACCTTGGTGACCAGTGCAGAGTAATGATGTCACAATTACCCCTTAGGCAAATCACAGACAAGGGTCTGTCACCTGAGTGCCCAGTGTAGAGTTATGATGTCACAATGCCCCATTAAGCAGATCACAGACAACGGTCTGCCACCTTGGTGACCATTGCATAGTTATGATGTCACAACGACCCCTTAGGCAGATCACAGACAAGAGTCTGTCACCTGGGTGACCAGTGGAGAATTATGATTTCACCATGCCCCCTTAGGCAGATCACAGACAAGAGTCTGTCACCTGGGTGACAAGTGCAGAGTTATGATGTCACAATACCTCCTAAGGCATATCACAGACAACGGTCTGCCACCTTGGTGACCATTGCATAGTTATGATGTCACAACGACCCCTTAGGCAGATCACAGACAAGATTCTGTCACCTGGGTGACCAGTGGAGATTTATGATGTCACCATGCCCCCTTAGGCAGATCACAGACAAGAGTCTGTCACCTGGGTGACAAGTGCAGAGTTATGATGTCACAATACCTCCTTAGGCATATCACAGACAACGGTCTGTCACCTTGGTGACCAGTGCAGAGTTATGATGTCACAATGCCCCCTTAGTCAGATCATAGACAAGGGTCTGTCACCTGGGTTCCCGGTGTACAGTTATGATGTCTCAATGTCCCATTAAGCAGATGACAGACAATGGTCTGCCACCTGGGTGACCATTGCAGTTTTGTGATGTCACAATGACCCCTTAAGCAGATCACAGACAAGTGTCTGTCACCTGGGTGACCAATGCAGAGTTATGATGTCACAATGACCCCTTAGTCAGATCACAGACAAGGGTCTGTCACCTGGGTGCCCAGTGCAGAGTTATGATGTCACAATGCCTCCTTAGGCATATCACAGAAAATATTCTGTCGCCTTCGTGACCAGTGCAGAGTAATGATGTCACAATGCCCCCTTAGGCTAATCACAGACAAGGGTCTGTCACCTGGATGCCCAGTGTAGAGTTATGATGTCACAATGTCCCATTAAGCAGATCACAGACAAGGGTCTGCCACCTGCGTGACCATTGCATAGTTATGACATCACAATGACCCCTTAGGCAGATCACAATCAAGGGTCTGTCACCAGGGTGACTAGTGCAGAGTTATGATGACACAATGACCCCTTAGGCAGATCACAGAAAAATGGTCTCTCACCTGGGTGAACAGTGAGGGGTTATGATGTCACAATGCCCCTTTAGGCAGATCAAAGACGTCGGTCTGTCACCTGAGTTACCAGTGCAGAGTTATGATGTAACAATGCCCACTTAAGCAGATCAAAGACAATGGTCTGTAACCATTGTCACCCGTGCAGAGTTATGAAGTCACAATGCCCTCTTAGGCAGATCACAGACAAGGGTCTGTCACCACGATAACAAGTGCAGTGTTATGATGTCACAATGCCCCCTTAGGCAGATCACAGACAAGGGTCTGTCACCTGGGTGACCAGTGCAGAGTTATGATGTCACAACGCCCCCTTAGGCAGATGACTGACAAGGGTCTGTCACCAGGGTGACAAGTGCAGAGTTTAGATGTCACAATGACCCCTGAGGCAGATCACAGACAAGGGTCTGTCACCACGATGACCAGTGCAGAGTTATGATGTCACAATGCCCCCTTAGGCAGATAACGTACAAGGGTCTGTCACCAGGGTGACAAGTGCAGAGTTACGATGTCTCAATGCCCCTTTAGCCAGTTCACAGTCAAGGGTCTGTCACCTGGGTGACGAGTGGAGAGTTATGATGTCACAATTCCCACTTATGCAGATCACAGTCAAGGGCCTGTCACCTGGCTGCGCAGTGCAGACTTATGATGTCACAATGCCTGTTTAGGCAGATCACAGACAGGGGTATGTCACCTGGTTGCCCCGTGCAGGGTTATGATGTCACAATTCCCCCTTAGGCAGATCAAAGACAAGGGTATATCACGTGGGTGACCAGTGCAGAGTTATGATGTCACAATGCCCCCTTAAGCAGTTCACAGACAAGGGTCTGTCACCTGGGTGACCAGTGCAGAATTATGATGTCACTATGCCTCCTTAGGCATATCAAAGAAAATGGTCGGTCACCTTGGTGACCACTGCAGAGTAATGATGTCACAATGCCCCCTTAGGCAAATCACAGACAAGGGTCTGTCACCTGGGTGCCCAGTGTAGAGATATGATGTCACAATGCCCCATTAAGCAGATCACAGGCAAGGGTCTGCTACCTGAGTGACAATTGCATAGTTATGATGTCACAATGACCCCTTAGGCAGATTACAGACAAATGGTCTGTCACCTGGGTGACCAGTGCAGAGTTATGATGTCACAATGCCCCTTTAGGCAGATCAAAGACCAGGGTCTGCCACCTGGGTGACCAGTGCAGAGTTATGATGTCACAATGACCACTTAAGTAGATCAAAGGCAAGGGTATGTCACCAGGGTGACCAGTGCAGAGTTATGATGTCACAATGCCCCTTTAGGCAGATCAAGACCAGGGTCTGTCACCTGGGTTACCAGTGCAGAGATATCATGTCACAGAGCCCAGTTAAGCAGACCAAAGACAATGGTCTGTATCCAGTGTGACCCGTGCAGAGTTATGAAGTCACAATGACCCCTTAGGCAGATCACAGACAAGTGTCTGTCACCACGATGACCTGTGCACTGTAATGATGTCACAAGGACCCCTTAGTCAGATCACAGACAAGGGTCTGTCACCTGGGTGCCCAGTGCAGAGTTATGATGTCAGAATGCCCCAGTTAGGCAGATCACAGACAAGCGTCTGTCACCTGGGTGACCAGTGCACAGTTATGATGTCACAATGCCACCTTAGGGAGATCACAGACAAGGGTCTGTCACCTGGGTGACCAGTGCAGAGTTATGATGTCACAATGCCCCCTTAGGCAGATCACTGTCCAGGGTCTGTCACCTGGGTGACCACTGCAGAGTTTAGATGTCACAATGACCCCTTAGGCAGATCACAGAAGTGTGTCTGTCACCTGAGTGACAAGTGCAGAATTATGATGTCACAATTCCGCGTTAGGCAGATGACGGTCAAGGGTCTGTCACCAGGGTGAACAGTGCAGAGTTACGATGTCACAGTGCCCGAATAGGCAGATCACAGACAAGGGTCTGTCACCTGGGTGACCAGTGCCGAGTTATGATGTCACAATGCCCCCTTAGGCAGATCACAGACAAGGGCCTGTCACCTGGGGTCTCAGTGCAGAGTTATGATGTCACAATGTCTACTTAAGCAGATCAAACACAAGAGTCTGTCACCAGGGTGATCCGTGCAGATTTATGGTGTCACAATGCCCACTTAGGCAGATCACATGCATGTTTGTTACACCTGGCTGACCAGTGTAGAGTTATGATGTCACAACGACCCCTTAGGCAGATCACAGACAAGGGTCTGTCACCTGGGTGACCAGTGCATAGTTATGATGTCACAATGCCCCCTTAGGCAGATCACAGACAAGGGTCTACGACCTGGGTGACGAGTGGTGAGTTATGAGGTCATAACGCCCCCTTAGGCAGATCACAGACAAGCCTCGGAAACCTGGGTAACCAGTGCAGAGTTATGATGTCACAATGTACACTTAGGCAGATAGTGGACAAGTGTCTGTAACCAGGCTGACCAGTGCAGAGTTATGATGTCACAATACCCCAATAGGCCGATCACAGAAAGGGGTCTGTCACCTGGCTGACCATTGCAGTGTTATGATGTCACAATGCCCCCTTAGGCGGATGACAGACAGGGGTCTTTCACCTGTTTGACCAGTGCAGAGATATGAAGTCACAATGCCTCCTTAGGCATATCACAGACAACGGCCTGTCACCTGGGTGCCCAGTGCAGACTTATGATGTCACAATGCCCCCTTAGGCAGATGACAGACAAGGGTCTGTCACCTGGGTGACCAGTGCAGAGTTATGATGTCACAATGACCCCTTCAGCAGATCACTTTCAAGGGCCTGTCACGTGGGTGACACGTGCAGAGTTATGATGTCACTATGACCTCTTAGGCAGATAACAGACAAGGGTCTGTCACCTCGGTACGCTGTGCAGAGTTATGATGTCACAATGTCCCTTAGGCAGATCAAAGGCAAGGGTCTGTCACCTGAGTGACCAGTGCAGAGGTATGATGTCACAATGCCCCCTTAGGCAGTTCACTGTCAAGGGTCTGTCACCTGGGTGACCAGTGCAGAGTTATGATGTCACAATGCCGCTTAGGCAGATCACAGACCAGGGTCTGTCACCTGGGTGACCAGTGCAGAGTTATGATGTCACAATGCCCCCTTAGGCAGATCATGCATAACGGTCTGTAACTGCGATGACCAGTGCAGAGTTATGGTGTCACAATGCTCCCTTAGGCAGATCACAGACAATGGTCTCTCACCTGGGTGACCAGTGCAGAGTTATGATGTCACAATGCCCCCTTAGGCAGTTCACAGACAAGGGTCTCTCACATGGGTGACCAGTGCTGAGTTGTGATCTCACAATACCACCTTAGGCAGATCACAGTCAAGGGTACGTCACCTGGGTTACCAGTGCTCATTTACGATGTCACAATGCCCCCTTAGGCACGTCACAGACAAGGGTAGTTCACCTGGGTTACCAGTGCACAGATACGATGCAACAATGCCCCCTTAGGCAGATCACAGACAATGGTCTGTCACCTCGGTGACTAGTGAAGAGTTATGATAAAACAATGCCCCCTTAGGCAGATCACAGAAAAGGGTCTGTCACATGGGCGATGAGTGGCGAGTTATGAGGTCACAATGCCCCCTTAGGCAGATCACATAGAAGGGTCGGTCACCTGGGTAACCAGTGCAGAGTTATGATGTCACAATGCCCCCTTAGGCAGATAGTGGACAAGGGTCTGCAACCAGGCTGACCAGTGCAGAGTTATGATATCACAATACCACATTAGGCCGAACACAGAAAAGGGTCTGTCACCTGGGTGACCATTGCAGAGTTATGATGTCACAATGCCCACTTATGGAGATCACAGACAAGGGTCTACGACCTGGGTGACGAGTGGTGAGTTATGAGGTCATAACGCCCCCTTAGGCAGATCACAGACAAGCGTCGGTAACCTGGGTAACCAGTGCAGAGTTATGATGTCACAATGTACATTTAGGCAGATAGTGGACAAGTGTCTGTAACCAGGCTGACCAGTGCAGAGTTATGATGTCACAATACCCCAATAGGCCGATCACAGAAAGGGGTCTGTCACCTGGCTGACCATTGCAGTGTTATGATGTCACAATGCCCCCTTAGGCGGATGACAGACAGGGGTCTTTCACCTGTTTGACCAGTGCAGAGATATGAAGTCACAATGCCTCCTTAGGCATATCACAGACAAGGGCCTGTCACCTGGGTGCCCAGTGCAGACTTATGATGTCACAATGCCCCCTTAGGCAGATGACAGACAAGGGTCTGTCACCTGGGTGACCAGTGCAGAGTTATGATGTCAAAATGACCCCTTCAGCAGATCACTTTCAAGGGCCTGTCACGTGGGTGACACGTGCAGAGTTATGATGTCACTATGACCTCTTAGGCAGATCACAGACAAGGGTCTGTCACCTCGGTACGCCGTGAAGAGTTATGATGTCACAATGTCCCTTAGGCAGATCAAAGGCAAGGGTCTGTCACCTGGGTGACCAGTGCAGGGTTATGATATCACAATGCCACCTTAGGCAGATCGAAGTCAATGGTCTGTCACCTGGGTGACCAGTGCAGAGTTATGATATCACAATGCCCCCTTAGACAGAAGACAGACAAGGTTCTGTCACCTGTGTGACCAGTGCAGAGTTTTGATGTCCAAATGCCCCCTTAGGCAGATCACAGACAAGGTTCAGTCACGTGGGTAACTCGTGCAGAGTTATGATATCACAATGACCACTTAATAAGATCAAAGACAAGGGTCTGTCACCAGGGTGACCCCTGCAGAATTATGATGTCACAATGCACCACTTGGCAAATCACAGACAAGGGTCTGTCTCCTGGGTGACCAGTGCAGAGTTATGATGTCTCAATGCCCACTTAGGCAGATCACAGACAAGGGTCTGTCACCTGCTGATGAGTGCAGAGTTATGATGTCTCAATGCCCCCTTAGGCAGATCACATTAAAGGGCCTGTCACTTGGGTGACCCGTGCAGAGTTTTCATGTCAAAATGCCCCCTTAGGCAGATAGTGGACCAGGGTCTGTAACCAGGCTGACCAGTGCAGAGTTATGATGTCACAATACACCATTAGGCTGATCACAGAAAAGGGTCTGTCACCTGCGTGACCATTGCAGTGTTGTGATGTCACAATGCCTCCTTAGGCGGATCACAGACAAGGGTATGTCACCTGGGTGACCCGTGCAGTGTTATGATGTCACAATGCCCCCTTAGGCAGATCACAGACAATGGTCTGTCACCTGGGTGACCAGTGCAGGGTTATGAGGTCACAATGCCCCCTTAGGCAGATCGTACATAAGGGACTGTAACCTTGGTGACCAGTGCAGAGTTATGGTGTCACAGTGCCCCCTTAGGCAGATCACAGACAAGGGTCTGTCACCTGGGTGACCAGTGCAGAGTTATGATGTCACAATGGCCCCTTAGGCAGATCACAGACTAGGGTCTGTCAACTGCATGACCCGTGCAGAATTATGATGTCACAATGCCTCCTTAGGCAGATAAAAGACAAGGGTCTGTCACCTGGGTGAGAAATGCAGAGTTATGAAGTCACAATGCACCCTTAGGCAGATCACAGACAAGGCCCTGTCACCTGGGTGACCATTGCAGAGTTTTGATGTCACAATGCCCCCTTAGGCAGATCACAGACAAGGGTCTGTCACCTGGGAGACCAGTGCAGAGTTATGATGTCACAATGCACCCTTAGGCAGTTCACAGAGAAGGGTTTGTCACCTGGGAAACCCGTGCAGTGTTATAATATCACAGTGCCCCCTTAGGCAGTTCTCAGACAAGTTTCTGTCACCTGGGTGACCAGTGCAGATTTATGATGTCACAACGCCCCCTTAGGCCGATCAAAGACAATGGTCTGCCACCTCAGTGACCAATGCAGAGTTATGATGTCACAATGCCCCCTTCGGCAGATCACACACAAGGGTCTCTCACCTGCGTGAACAGTTCAGAGATATGATGTCACAATGCCCCCTTAGGCAGATCACTGACAAGGGTCTGTCACCTGGGTGACCAGTGTAGAGGTATGATGACACAATGCCACCTTAGGCAGATCTCTGACAAGGGTCTCTCACCTGGGTGACGAGTGCAGAATTATAATGTCACAATGCCCACTTAGGCAGATCAAAGAGAAGGGTCTGTCACCTGGATGACCAGTGCAGAATTTAGAGGGCACAATGCCCACATAGGCAGATCACAGACAAGGGTCTGTCACCTGGGTTAGCAGTGCAGAGTTATGATGTCAAAATGCCCCCTCAGGCAGATCACAGACAAGGGTCTGTCACCACGGTGACCAGTGCAGATTTATGATATCACAATTCCCCCTTAGGCAGATCAAAGACAAGGTTCTGTCACCTCGCTGACACGTGCAGAGTTATGATGTCAAAATGCCCCTTTAGGCAGATCAAAGACAAGGGTCTCTCACCTCGGTGCCCAGTGCAGAATTATAATGTCACAATGCACCCTTAGGTAGATCACAGAAAAGGGTCTGTCACCTGGGTGCCCCGTACAGTGTTTTGATGTCACAATGCCCCCTTAGGCAGAACAAAGACAATGGTCTGTCACCTCGGTGCCCAGTGCAGAGTTATGATGTCACAATGCCCCCTTAGGAAGATCAAAGACAAGGGTCTGTCACCTGCGTTACCAGTGCAGAGTTATGATGTCTCAATGCCCCCTTAGGCAGATCGCATTCAAGGGCCTGTCACATGGGTGACCTGTGCAGAGTTTTGATGTCACAATTCACCCTTAGGCAGATCACAGACATGGCTCTGCCTCCTGGGTGCCTCGTGCAGAGTTATGTCGTCAAAATGCCCCCGTGGGCAGATCACAGACAAGGGTCTGTCACCTGGGTGACCAGTGCAGAGTTATGATGTCACAATGCCCCCTTAGGCAGATCACAGACAAGGGTCTGTCACCTGCGTGACTAGTGCAGAGTTATGATGTCACAATGCCACCTTAGGCAGATCGAAGTCAGTGGTCTGTCACCTGGGTAACCAGTGCAGGGTTATGATATCACAATGCCACCTTAGGCAGATCGAAGTCAATGGTCTGTCACCTGGGTGACCAGTGCAGAGTTATGATATCACAATGCCCCCTTAGACAGAAGACAGACAAGGTTCTGTCACCTGTGTGACCAGTGCAGAGTTTTGATGTCCAAATGCCCCCTTAGGCAGATCACAGACAAGGTTCAGTCACGTGGGTAACTCGTGCAGAGTTATGATATCACAATGACCACTTAATAAGATCAAAGACAAGGGTCTGTCACCAGGGTGACCCCTGCAGAATTATGATGTCACAATGCACCACTTGGCAAATCACAGACAAGGGTCTGTCTCCTGGGTGACCAGTGCAGAGTTATGATGTCTCAATGCCCACTTAGGCAGATCACAGACAAGGGTCTGTCACCTGCTGATGAGTGCAGAGTTATGATGTCTCAATGCCCCCTTAGGCAGATCACATTAAAGGGCCTGTCACTTGGGTGACCCGTGCAGAGTTTTCATGTCAAAATGCCCCCTTAGGCAGATAGTGGACCAGGGTCTGTAACCAGGCTGACCAGTGCAGAGTTATGATGTCACAATACACCATTAGGCTGATCACAGAAAAGGGTCTGTCACCTGCGTGACCATTGCAGTGTTGTGATGTCACAATGCCTCCTTAGGCGGATCACAGACAAGGGTATGTCACCTGGGTGACCCGTGCAGTGTTATGATGTCACAATGCCCCCTTAGGCAGATCACAGACAATGGTCTGTCACCTGGGTGACCAGTGCAGGGTTATGAGGTCACAATGCCCCCTTAGGCAGATCGTACATAAGGGACTGTAACCTTGGTGACCAGTGCAGAGTTATGGTGTCACAGTGCCCCCTTAGGCAGATCACAGACAAGGGTCTGTCTCCTGGGTGACCAGTGCAGAGTTATGATGTCACAATGCCCCCTTAGGCAGATCACACACAAGGGTCTGTCAACTGGGTGACTGGAGCAGAGTTATGATGTCACAATGCCCCCTTAGGCAGATCACTGTCCAGGGTCTGTCACCTGGGTGACCACTGCAGAGTTTAGATGTCACAATGACCCCTTAGGCAGATCACAGAAGTGTGTCTGTCACCTGAGTGACAAGTGCAGAATTATGATGTCACAATTCCGCGTTAGGCAGATGACGGTCAAGGGTCTGTCACCAGGGTGAACAGTGCAGAGTTACGATGTCACAGTGCCCGAATAGGCAGATCACAGACAAGGGTCTGTCACCTGGGTGACCAGTGCCGAATTATGATGTCACAATGCCCCCTTAGGCAGATCACAGACAAGGGCCTGTCACCTGGGGTCTCAGTGCAGAGTTATGATGTCACAATGTCTACTTAAGCAGATCAAACACAAGAGTCTGTCACCAGGGTGATCCGTGCAGATTTATGGTGTCACAATGCCCACTTAGGCAGATCACATGCATGTTTGTTACACCTGGCTGACCAGTGTAGAGTTATGATGTCACAATGACCCCTTAGGCAGATCACAGACAAGGGTCTGTCACCTGGGTGACCAGTGCATAGTTATGATGTCACAATGCCCCCTTAGGCAGATCACAGACAAGGGTCTACGACCTGGGTGACGAGTGGTGAGTTATGAGGTCATAACGCCCCCTTAGGCAGATCACAGACAAGCCTCGGTAACCTGGGTAACCAGTGCAGAGTTATGATGTCACAATGTACACTTAGGCAGATAGTGGACAAGTGTCTGTAACCAGGCTGACCAGTGCAGAGTTATGATGTCACAATACCCCAATAGGCCGATCACAGAAAGGGGTCTGTCACCTGGCTGACCATTGCAGTGTTATGATGTCACAATGCCCCCTTAGGCGGATGACAGACAGGGGTCTTTCACCTGTTTGACCAGTGCAGAGATATGAAGTCACAATGCCTCCTTAGGCATATCACAGACAAGGGCCTGTCACCTGGGTGCCCAGTGCAGACTTATGATGTCACAATGCCCCCTTAGGCAGATGACAGACAAGGGTCTGTCACCTGGGTGACCAGTGCAGAGTTATGATGTCACAATGACCCCTTCAGCAGATCACTTTCAAGGGCCTGTCACGTGGGTGACACGTGCAGAGTTATGATGTCACTATGACCTCTTAGGCAGATAACAGACAAGGGTCTGTCACCTCGGTACGCCGTGCAGAGTTATGATGTCACAATGTCCCTTAGGCAGATCAAAGGCAAGGGTCTGTCACCTGGGTGACCAGTGCAGAGGTATGATGTCACAATGCCCCCTTAGGCAGTTCACTGTCAAGGGTCTGTCACCTGGGTGACCAGTGCAGAGTTATGATGTCACAATGCCGCTTAGGCAGATCACAGACCAGGGTCTGTCACCTGGGTGACCAGTGCAGAGTTATGATGTCACAATGCCCCCTTAGGCAGATCATGCATAACGGTCTGTAACTGCGATGACCAGTGCAGAGTTATGGTGTCACAATGCCCCCTTAGGCAGATCACAGACAATGGTCTCTCACCTGGGTGACCAGTGCAGAGTTATGATGTCACAATGCCACTTAGGCAGATCACAGACCAGGGTCTGTCACCTGGGTGACCAGTGCAGAGTTATGATGTCACAATGCCCCCTTAGGCAGATCATGCATAACGGTCTGTAACTGCGATGACCAGTGCAGAGTTATGGTGTCACAATGCCCCCTTAGGCAGATCACAGACAATGGTCTCTCACCTGGGTGACCAGTGCAGAGTTATGATGTCACAATGCCCCCTTAGGCAGTTCACAGACAAGGGTCTCTCACATGGGTGACCAGTGCAGAGTTGTGATCTCACAATACCACCTTAGGCAGATCACAGTCAAGGGTACGTCACCTGGGTTACCAGTGCTCATTTACGATGTCACAATGCCCCCTTAGGCACGTCACAGACAAGGGTAGTTCACCTGGGTTACCAGTGCACAGATACGATGCAACAATGCCCCCTTAGGCAGATCACAGACAATGGTCTGTCACCTCGGTGACTAGTGAAGAGTTATGATAAAACAATGCCCCCTTAGGCAGATCACAGAAAAGGGTCTGTCACATGGGCGATGAGTGGCGAGTTATGAGGTCACAATGCCCCCTTAGGCAGATCACATAGAAGGGTCGGTCACCTGGGTAACCAGTGCAGAGTTATGATGTCACAATGCCCCCTTAGGCAGATAGTGGACAAGGGTCTGTAACCAGGCTGACCAGTGCAGAGTTATGATATCACAATACCACATTAGGCCGAACACAGAAAAGGGTCTGTCACCTGGGTGACCATTGCAGAGTTATGATGTCACAATGCCCACTTATGGAGATCACAGACAAGGGTCTACGACCTGGGTGACGAGTGGTGAGTTATGAGGTCATAACGCCCCCTTAGGCAGATCACAGACAAGCGTCGGTAACCTGGGTAACCAGTGCAGAGTTATGATGTCACAATGTACACTTAGGCAGATAGTGGACAAGTGTCTGTAACCAGGCTGACCAGTGCAGAGTTATGATGTCACAATACCCCAATAGGCCGATCACAGAAAGGGGTCTGTCACCTGGCTGACCATTGCAGTGTTATGATGTCACAATGCCCCCTTAGGCGGATGACAGACAGGGGTCTTTCACCTGTTTGACCAGTGCAGAGATATGAAGTCACAATGCCTCCTTAGGCATATCACAGACAAGGGCCTGTCACCTGGGTGCCCAGTGCAGACTTATGATGTCACAATGCCCCCTTAGGCAGATGACAGACAAGGGTCTGTCACCTGGGTGACCAGTGCAGAGTTATGATGTCAAAATGACCCCTTCAGCAGATCACTTTCAAGGGCCTGTCACGTGGGTGACACGTGCAGAGTTATGATGTCACTATGACCTCTTAGGCAGATAACAGACAAGGGTCTGTCACCTCGGTACGCCGTGAAGAGTTATGATGTCACAATGTCCCTTAGGCAGATCAAAGGCAAGGGTCTGTCACCTGGGTGACCAGTGCAGAGGTATGATGTCACAATGCCGCTTAGGCAGATCACAGACCAGGGTCTGTCACCTGGGTGACCAGTGCAGAGTTATGATGTCACAATGCCCCCTTAGGCAGATCATCCATAACGGTCTGTAACTGCGATGACCAGTGCAGAGTTATGGTGTCACAATGCCCCCTTAGGCAGATCACAGACAATGGTCTCTCACCTGGGTGACCAGTGCAGAGTTATGATGTCACAATGCCCCCTTAGGCAGTTCACAGACAAGGGTCTCTCACATGGGTGACCAGTGCAGAGTTGTGATCTCACAATACCTCCTTAGGCAGATCACAGTCAAGGGTACGTCACCTGGGTTACCAGTGCTCAGTTACGATGTCACAATGCCCCCTTAGGCACGTCACAGACAAGGGTAGTTCACCTGGGTTACCAGTGCACAGATACGATGCAACAATGACCCCTTAGGCAGATCACAGACAATGGTCTGTCACCTCGGTGACTAGTGAAGAGTTATGATAAAACAATGCCCCCTTAGGCAGATCACAGAAAAGGTTCTGTCACAGAGGCGATGAGTGGCGAGTTATGAGGTCACAATGCCCCCTTAGGCAGATCACATAGAAGGGTCGGTCACCTGGGTAACCAGTGCAGAGTTATGATGTCACAATGCCCCCTTAGGCAGATAGTGGACAAGGGTCTGTAACCAGGCTGACCAGTGCAGAGTTATGATATCACAATACCACATTAGGCCGAACACAGAAAAGGGTCTGTCACCTGGGTGACCATTGCAGAGTTATGATGTCACAATGCCCACTTAGGCAGATCACAGACATGGGCCTATCACCTGGGTGACTAGTGCAGTGTTATGATGTCACAATGATCACTTAGGCAGATCACAGACAAGCACCTGTCACCTGTGTGACCAGTGCAGAGTTATGATGCCACAATGCCCCCTCCGGCAGATCACAGACAAGGGTCTGACACCTGGGTGACCAGTACAGAGTTATGATGTCATATTGCCCCATTAAGCAGATCACAGACAAGGTTCTGTCACCTGGGTGACCCGTGCAGAGTTATGATGTCATATTGCACCCTTAAGCAGATCACAGACAAGGGTCTGTCACCTGGGTGACCCGTGCTGAGATATGATGTCATAATGCCCCCTTACGCATATCACAGAGAAGGGTCTGACACCTGGGAGACGCGTGCAGAGATATGATGTCAAAATGCCCCCTTAGGCAGATCAGAAACAGGGGTCTGCCTCCTGGGTGACCAGTGTAGAGTTATGTTGTCACAATGCCCACTTAGGCAGATCAAAGACAAGGGTCTGTCCCCTCGGTGACCAATGCAGAGTTTTGATGTCACAATGCCCCCTTACGCAGATCAAAGACAAGGGTCTGTCACCTGGGGACCAGTGCAGAGTTATAATGTCTCAATGCCCCGTTAGGCAGATCACATTCAAGGGCCTGTCACATGGGTGACCCGTGCAGTGTTTTGATGTCACAACGCCCCCTTAGGCAGATCACAGACAAGGTTCTGCCACCTGGGTGCCTCGTGCAGTGTTATGATGTCACAATGCCCACTTAGGCAGATCACAGACAAGGGTCTGTCACCTGGGTGACCAGTGCAGGGTTATGATGTCACAATGCCCACTTAGGCAGATCACAGACAAGGCTCTGTCACCTGCGTGACTAGTGCAGACTTATAATGTCACAATGCCCCCTTAGGCCGTTTACAGTCAAGGGTCTCTCACCTGCGTGTCCAGTGCAGGGTTATGATATCACAATGCCCCATTAGGCAGATCACAGACAATGGTCTGTCACCTGGGTGACCAGTGCAGTGTTATGATGTCACAATGCCCCCTTAGGCAGAACACAGACAAGGGTCTCTCACCTGGGTGACCAGTGCAGAGTTATGATGTCACAATGCCCCCTTAGGCAGATCACAGACAATGGTCTGTCACCTGTGTGACCAGTTCAAAGTTATGATGTCACAATGCACACTTAGGCAGATGAGAGACAAAGGTCTGTCACCTGTGTGACCCGTGCTGAGATATGATGTCACAATGCTCCCTTAAGCATATCACAGAGAAGGGTCTGACACCTGGGAGACGCGTGCAGAGATATGATGTCAAAATGCCCCCTTATACGGATCACCAACAGGGGTCTGCCTCCTGGGTGACCAGTGCAGAGTTATGTTGTCACAATGCCCACTTAGGCAGATCAAAGACAAGGGTCTGTCCCCTCACTGACCAATGCAGAGTTATGATGTCACAATGCCCCCTTAGGCAGATCAAAGACAAGGGTCTGTCACCTGGGGACCAGTGCAGAGTTATAATGTCTCAATGCCCCCTTAGGCTGATCACAGACAAGGGTCTCTCACCTGGGTGACCAGTGCAGAGTTATAATGTCTCAATGCCCCCTTAGGCAGATCACATTCAAGGGCCTGTCACATGGGTGACCCGTGCAGTGTTTTGATGTCGCAATGCCCCTTAGGCAGATCACAGAGAAGGTTCTGCCACCTGGGTGCCTCGTGCAGTGCTATGATGTCACAATGCCCCCTTAGGCAGAACACAGACAAGGGTCTCTCCTCTGTTTGAGAAGTGGCGACTTATGAGGTCACAATGCCCCCTTAGGCAGATCACAGTCAAGGGTACGTCACCTGGGTTACCAGTGCACAGTTATGATGTCACAATGCCCCCTTAGGCACATCACAGACAAGGGTACGTCACCTGGGTTACCAGTGCACAGTTATGATGTCACAATGCCCTCTTAGGCAGATCACAGACAAGGGTCTGTCACCTCGGTGACTAGTGAAGAGTTATGATGCAACAATGCCCCCTTAGGCAGATCACAGCAAAGGGTCTGTCACCTCGGTGATGAGTGGCGACTTATGAGGATACAATGCCCCCTTAGGCAGATCACAGACATGGGTCGGTCACCTGGGTAACCAGTGCAGAGTTATGATATCACAATGCCCCCTTAGGCAGATAGTGGACAAGGGTCTGTAACCAGACTGACCAGTGCAGAGTTATGATGTCACAATACCCCATTAGGCCGATCACAGAAAAGTGTGTGTCACATGGGTGACCATTGCAGAGTTTTGATGTCACAATGCCCCCTTAGGCAGATCAAGGACAAGGGTCTTTCACCTGGGTGACCAGTGCAGAGTTATGAAGTCACAAGGCCCCCTTAGGCATATCACAGACAACGGCGTGTCACCTGGGTGCCCAGTGCAGCCTTATGATGCCACAATGCCCCCTTAGGCAAATCACAGACAAGGATCTGTCACCAGGGTGCCCAGTGCAGAGTTATGATGTCACAATGACCCCTTAAGCAGATCACTTTCAAGGGCCTGTCACGTGGGTGACACGTGCGGAGTTATGATGTCACAATGCCCCCTTAGGCAGATCACACACAAGGGTCTGTCACCTGAGAGACCAGTGCAGCGTTATGATGTCACAATGCCCCCTTAGGCAGTTCACAGACAAGGGTCTGTCACCTGGGTGACCAGTGCAGATTTATCATGTCACAACGCCACCTTAGGTAGATCACAGACAATGGTCTGTCACCTTGGTGACCAATGCAGAGTTATGTCACAATGCCCACTTAGGCAGATCACAGACAATCGTCTGTCACCTGCATGACCAGTGCAGGGTTATGATGTCACAATACACCCTTAGGCAGATCACAGACAAGTGTCTGTCACCTTGGTGACCAGTGCAGAGTTATGATGTCACAATGCCCCTTTAGGCAGATCACAGACAAGGGCCTGTCACCAGGGTGACCATTGGAGAATCATGATGTCACAATGCCCCCTTAGGCAGATAACAGACAAGGGCCTGTCGACTGGGTGATCAGTGCAAACTTATGATGTCACAATGCCTCGTTAGACAGATCACAGACATGGGCCTGTCACCTGGGTGACCAGTGCAGAGTTACGATGTCACAATGCCCACTTAGGCAGATCACAGACAAGCGCCTGTCACCTGTGTGACCAGTGCAGAGTTATGTTGCCACAATGCCCCCTCATGCAGATCACAGGCAAGGGTCTGACACCAGGGTGACCCGTGCAGTGTTATGATGTCACAATGCCCCCTGAGGCAGATCACAGACAAGGGTCTGACACCTGGGTGACCACTACAGAGTTATAACGTCATATTGGCCCCTTAATCAGATCACAGACAAGGGTCTGTCACCTGTGTGACCAGTGCAAATTTATGATGTCACAATGCGCACTTAAGAAGATGAGAGACAAGGGTCTGTCACCTGGGTGACCCATGCTGAGATATGATGTCACATTGCCCCCTTACTCATATCACAGACAAGGGTCTGACACCTGGGAGACGCGTGCAGAGTTATGATGTCACAATGGCCTCTTAGGCAGATCACAGACAAGGGTCTGTCTCCTGGGTGCCCCGTGCAGAGTTATGATGTCATAATGCCCACTTAGGCTGATCACAGACAAGCGCCTGTCACCTGGGTGCCAACTGCAGAGTTATGATGTCACAATGCCCCCTTAGGCAGATCACAGACAAGGGTCTGTCACCTGCGTGACTAGTGCAGAGTTATAATGTCACAATGACCCCTTAGATAGTTTACAGACAAGGGTCTCACACCTGGGTGTCCAGTGCAGGATTATGATATCACAAAGCCCCTTTAGGCAGAACACAGACAATGGTCTGTCACCTGGGTGACCAGTGCAGAGATACGATGTCACAATGACCACTTAAGAAGATCAAACACAAGGGTATGTCACCAGGGTGACCCGTGCAGAATTATGATGTCACAATTCACCCTTTGACAGATCACAGACAAGGGTCTGTCATCTCGGTGACGCGTGCAGAGTTATGATGTCACAATAACCCCCTTATGCAGATCACAGACAAGGGTCTGTCACCTGAGTCACCAGTGCAGGGTTCTGATGTCACAATGCAACCTTAGGCAGATCACAGTCAAGGGTACGTCACCTGGGTTACCAGTGCACAGTTATGATGTCACAATGCTCTCTTAGGCATATCACAGACAAGGGTCTGTCACCTCGGTGACTAGTGAAGAGTTATGAGGCAACAATGTCGCCTTAGGCAGATCACAGAAAAGGGTCTGTCACCTGGGTGACAAGTGGCGACTTATGAGGTCACAATCCAACCTAAGGCAGATCACAGACAAGGGTCGGTCACCTGGGTAACCAGTGCAGAGTTATGATATCACAATGCCCCCTTAGGCAGATAGTGGAAAAGGGTCTGTAACCAGGCTGACCAGTGAAGAGTTATGATGTCACAATACCACATTAGGCCGATCACAGAAAAGTGTCTGTCACATGGGTGACCATTGCAGAGTTTTGATGTCACAATGCCCCCTTAGGCAGATCAAAGACAAGGGTCTTTCACCTGGGTTACCAGAGCAGAGTTATGAAGTCACAAGGCCCCCGTAGGCATATCACAGACAACGGCCTCTCACCTGGGTGCCCAGTGCAGACTTATGATGTCACAATGCCCCCTTAGGCAGATCACAGACAAGGATCTGTCACCAGGGTGCCCAGTGCAGAGTTATGATGACACAATGACCCCTTAAGCTGATCACTTTCAAGGGCCTGTCACGTGGGTGACACGTGCAGAGTTATGATGTCACAATGCCCCCTTAGGCAGATAAGAGACAAGGATCTGTCACCTGGGTACCCCGTGCAGAGTTATGATGTCACTATACCCCCTTAGGCAGATCACAGACAAGGGTCTGTCACCTGGGTGACCAGTGCAGAGCTATGATGTCACAATGTCCCCTTAGGCAGATGACAAACAAGGGCCTGTCACTTGGGTGACCAGTGCAGAGATATGAATTCACAATGCCCCGTTAGACAGATCACAGACAAGGGCCTGTCACCTGGGTGACCAGTGCAGAGTTAGGTTGTCACAATGCCCCTTTAGGCAGATCACAGACAAGGGTCTGTGACCTGGGGGACCAGTGCAGAGTAATGATGTCACAATGCACCCTTAGGCAGTTCACATAGAAGGGCCTGTCACCTGGGTTGCAAGTGCAGAGTTATGATGTCACTATACCCCCTTAGGCAGATCACAGACAAGGGCCTGTCAACTGGTTGATCAGTGCAGAGGTATGATGTCACAATGCCCCCTTAGGCAGATCACAGACATGGGCCTATCACCTGGGTGACCAGTGCAGAGTTATGATGTCACAATGCCCACTTAGGCAGATCACAGACAAGCGCCTGTCACCTGGGTGACCAGTGCAGAGTTATGATGTCTCAATGCCCCCTCAGGCAGATCACAGACAAGGGTCTGACAGCTGGTTGACCTGTACAGAGTTATGATGTCATATTGCCCCCTTAAGCAGATTACAGACAAGGGTCTGTCACCTGGGTGACCCGTGCAGAGTTATGATGTCACAATGCCCCTTAGGCCGATCACAGACAAGGGTCTGTCACCTGTGTGACCAGTGCAGAGTTATGATGTCACAATGCCCGGTTAGGCAGATCACAGACAGGGGTCTGTCACCTGGGTGACCAGTGTAGATATATGATGACACAATGCCCAGTTAGGCAGATCACAGACAAGGGTATGTCACCTGGGTGACCCGGGCAGAGTTATGATGTCGCAATGGCCCCTTAGGCAGATAAAAGAGAAGGGTCTGTCTCAAGGGATACCAGTTGAGGGTTATGATGTCACAATGCCCCCTTAGACAGATCACAGACTAGGGTCTGTCACCTGGGCGACGAGTGCAGAGTTATGATGTCACAATGCCCCGTTAGGCAGATCACAGACAAGGGCCTGTCACCTGGGTGCCCCGTGCAGAGTTATGATGTCACAGTGCCCCCTTAGGCAGATCACAGACAAGGGCCTGTCACCTGGGTGACCGATGCAGAGTTATGATGTCACAATGCCCCCTTAGGCAGATCAGAGACAAGGGTCTGTCACCTTTGGTGACCCGTGCAGAGTTATGATGTCACAATGCCCCCTTAGGGAGATCACAGACAAGGGCCTGTCAACTGGCTGATCAGTGCAGAGTTATAATGTCACAATGCCCCCCTAGGCAGATCACAGACAAGAGTCTCTCACCTGGGTGACGAGTACAGAGTTATGAAGTCACAATTCGCCATTAGGCAGATCACAGACAAAGGCCTGTCACCTGGGTGCCCAGTGCAGACTTATGATGTCACAATGCCCCCTTAGGCAGATCACAGAGAAGGGTCTGTCACCTGGGTGACCAATGCAGAATTATGATGTCACAATACCCCCTCAGGCAGATCACATACAAGGGCCTGTCACATGGGTGACTTGAGCAGAGTTATGATGTCACAATGCCCCCTTAGGCAGATCACAGACAAGGGTCTGTCACCTGGGGGACCCATGCAGTGTTATAATGTCACAATGCTCCCTTAGGCAGATCACATACAAGGGCCTGTCACCTGTGTGACCCGTGCAGAGTTACGATGTCACAATGCCCCCTTTGGAAGATCATAGACAAGGGCCTGTCACCTGGGTGCCCCTTGCAGAATTATGATGTCACAATGCCCCCTTAGGCAAATCACAGACAAGGGCCTGTCACCTGGGTGACCAGTGCAGAGTTATGATGTCACAGTGCCCCCTTAGATAGATCACAGTCAAGGGTCTCTGGGTGACGAGTGCAGAGTTATGATGTCAGAATGCCCCCTTTAGGCAGATAACAGAAAAGGGCCTGTCACCTGGGTGCCCCGTGCAGAGTTATGATGTCACAATACCCCCTTGGGCAGATCACAGAATAGGGCCTGTCACCTGGGTGGCAAGTGCAGAGTTATGATGTCACAATGCCCCTTTAGGCAGATCACAGACAAGGGCCTGTCATCTGGGTGCCCAGTGCAGAGTTATGATGTCACAATGTACCCTTAGGCAGGTGACAAACAAGGGCCTGTCACGTGGGTGACCAGTGCAGAGTTATGAATTCACAATGCCCCCTTAGACAGATCACAGACAAGGGCCTGTCACCTGGGTGACCAGTGCAGAATTAGATTGTCACAACGCCCCCTTAGGCAGGTCACAGACAAGGGTCTGTGACCTGAGGGACCAGTGCAGAGTAACGAAGTCACAATGCCCCCTTGGGCAGTTCACAGAGAAGGGTCTGTCACTTGGGTGACCAGTGCAGATTTATGATGTCACAACGCCCACTTGGGCAGATCACAGACAATGGTCTGTCACCTTGGTGACCAATGCAGAGTTATGATGTCATAATGCCCCCTAAGGCAGATCACAAACAATGGTCTGTCACCTGGGTTCCAAGTGCAGAGTTATGATGTCATAATGCCCCCTTAGGCAGATCACAGACAAGGGCCTGTCTCCTGGGTGCCCGGTGCAGAGTTATGATGTCACAATGCCCCCTTAGGCAGGTTACAAACAAGGGCCTGTCAAGTGGGTGACCAGTGAAGAGTTGTGAAGTCTCAATGCCACCTTAGGGAGATCACAGACAAGGGCCTGTCAACTGGTTGATCAGTGCAGAGTTATGATGTCACAATGTCCCCTTAGGCAGATCACAGACATGGGCCTATCACCTGGGTGACCAGTGCAGAGTTATGATGTCACAATACCCACACAGGGAGATCAAAGACAAGAGTCTGTCACCTCGGTGACCAATGCAGAGTTATGATGTCACAATGCCCCCTTAGGCAGTTTACGGACAAGGGTCTCTCACCTGGGTGTCCAGTGCAGGGTTATGATATCACAAAGCCCCCTTAGGCAGATCGCAGTCAAGGGTCTTTCACCTGGGTGACCAGTGCAGAGTTATGAAGTCACAATGACCCTTAGGCAAATCACAGGCAACGACCTGCCACCTCGGTGCCCAGCGTAGACTTATGATGTCACCATGCCCCCTTAGGCAGATCACAGACAAGGGTCTGTAACGTGGGTGACCAGTGCAGAGTTATGAGGTCACAATGACCCCTTAAGCAGATCACTTTCAAGGGCCTGTCACATGGGTGACACGTGCAGAGTTATGATGTCACAATGCACCCTTAGGCAGATCAAACACAAGGGTCTGTCACCTGGGTGACCCGTGCTGAGATATGATGTCACAATGCCCCCTTACGCATATCACAGACAAGGGTCTGACACCTGGGAGACGCATGCAGAGTTATGATGTCACAATGCCCCCTTAGGCAGATCAAAGACAAGGGTCTGTCATCTGGGTGACCAGTGCAGATTTATAATGCCACAATGCACCCTTAGGTAGTTCACAGACCAGGGTCTGTCACCTGGGTGACCAGAGCAGAGTTATGATGTCACAATGCCCCCTTAGGCAGATCACAGACAGGGGCCTGTCACCTGGGTGACCAGTGCAGAGTTATGATGTCACAATGCCCCCTTAGGCAGATCACAGAGAGGGGTAAGTCACCTTGGTGACCAATGCAGAGTTATGATGTCACAATGACCCCTTAGGCAGATCACATTCAAGGGCCTGTCACATGCGTGACTCGAGCAGAGTTATGATGTCACAATGCCCCCTTAGACAGATCACAGACAAGAGTTTGTCACCTGAGTGCCCCCTGCAGATATATGATGTAACAATGCCTCCTTAGACAGATCAAACACAAGGGTCTGTCAGCTGGCTGACCAGTGCCGAGTTATGATGTCACTATGCCCCCTTAGGCAGATCAAAGACAATGATCTGTCACCTGGGTGACACGAGCAGAGTTATGATGTCACAATGCCCCCATAGGCATATCACATACAATGGCCTGTCACT
This sequence comes from Gorilla gorilla gorilla, assembly GCF_029281585.2. Lineage (NCBI taxonomy): Eukaryota > Metazoa > Chordata > Mammalia > Primates > Hominidae > Gorilla > Gorilla gorilla. Next base: position 23,261,156 of record NC_073241.2, read on the forward strand.
TGGGTGACCAGTGCGGAATTATGATGTCACAATGCCCCCTTAGGCAGATCACAGACAAGGATCTGTCACCTGGGTGACCAGTGTAGATTTATGATGTGACAACGCCCCCTTAGGCAGATCACAGACAATGGTCTGTCACCTTCGTGACCAATGCAGTGTTATGATGTCACAATGCCCCCTTAGGCAGATAACAGACAAGGGTCTGTCACCAGGGTGAGCAGTGCAGGGTTATAATGTCACAATGCCCCCCTAGCAGATCACAGACAAGGGTCTCTCACCTGGGTGACGAGTGCAGAGTTATGAAGTCACAATTCCCCCTTAGGCAGATCACAGAGAAAGGCCTGTCACATGGGTGCCCAGTGCAGACTTATGATGTCACAATGCCCCCTTAGGCAGATCCAGAGAAGGGTCTGTCACCTGGGTGACCAAAGCAGAGTTATGATGTCACAATGCCCCCTTTGGCAGATCACATTCAAGGGCCTGTCACATGGGTGACTCGAGCAGAGTTATGATGTCACAATGCCCCCTTAGGCAGGTCACAGACAAGGATCTGTCACCTGGGTGCCCCGTGCAGAGTTATGATGTGACAATGCCCCCTTAGACAGATCAAAGACAAGGGTCTGTCACCTGGCTGACCAGTGCAGAGTTATGATGTCACAATGCCCCCTTTGACAGTTCACAGACAAGGGTCTGTCACCTGGGTGGCCAGTGCAGAGTTGTGATGTCACAATACCAATTTAGGCAGATTTCTGTCAAGGGTACGTCACCTGGTTTACCAGTGCTCAGTTATGATGTCACAATGCCCCCTTAGGCGGATCACAGAGAGGTGTCTGTCATCTGGGTGACCAATGCAGAGTAATGATGTCACAATGCCCCTTAGGCAGATCACATTCAAGGGCCTGTCACATGGGTGACTCGAGCAGACTTATGATGTCACAATGCCCCTTAGGCAGATCACAGACAAGAGTCTGTCACCTGGGTGACCCGTGCAGAGTTATGATGTAACAATGTCCCCTTAGACAGATCAAAGAAAACGCTCTCTCACCTGGCTGACCAGTGCAGAGTTATGATGTCACAATGCCCCCTTAGGCAGATCAAAGATAAGGATCTGCACCTGGGTGTCCATTGCAGAGATATGATGTCACAATGCCCCCTTAGGCAGATAACAGACAAGGGTCTGTCAGCAGGGTGAGCAGTGCAGGGTTATATTGTCACAATGCCCCCCTAGTCAGATCACAGACAAGAGTCTCTCACCTGGGTGACGAGTGCAGAGTTATGAAGTCACAATTCCCCCTTAGGCAGATCACAGACAAAGGCCTGTCACCTGGCTGCCCAGTGCAGATTTATGATGTCACAATGCTCCCTTAGGCAGATCACAGAGAAGGGTCTGTCACCCGTGTGACAAATGCAGAGTTATGATGTCACAATGCTCCTTTAGGCAGATCACATTCAAGGGCCTGTCACATGGGTGACTCGAGCCGAGTTATGATGTCACAATGCCCCCTTAGGTAGATCACAGACAAGGGTTTATCACCTCTGTGACCTGTGCCGAGTTATGATGTGACAATGCCCCCTTAGACAGATCAAAGACCAGGGTCTGGCACCTGGCTGACCAGGTCAGAGTTATGATGTCACAATGCCCCCTTAGGCAGATCAAAGACAAGGATCTGTCACCTGGGGGTCCATTGCAGGGTTATGATGTCTCAATGCCGCCTTAGGCGGATCATAGAAAATGGCCTGTCACCTGGGTGACTAGTGCAGAGTTGTGATGTCACAATGCCCCTTTAGGCAGATCATAGACAAGGGTCTGTCACCTGGGTGACCAGTGCAGAGTTATGATGTCACAATGCCACCTTAGGAAGTTCACAGACAAGGGTCTGTCACCTGGGAGACCAGTGCAGAGTTGTGATGTCACAATGTCACCTTAGGCAGATCACTGTCAAGGGTACGTCACCTGGGTTACCAGTGCTCAGTTATGATATCACAATGCCCCTTTAGGCACATCACAGTCAGGGGTATGTCACCTGTGTTTCCAGTACACAGTTATGATGTCACAATGACCCCTTAGGCAGATCACAGTCAAGGGTACGTCACCTGGGTTACCACTGCACAGTTATGATGTCACAATGCCCTCTGAGGCAGATCACAGACAAGGTTCTGTCTCCACGGTGACTAGTGAAGAGTTAAGATGCAACAATGCCCCCTTAGGCAGATCTCAGAAAATGGTCTGTCACCTGGGTGACCAGTGCAGAGTTATGATGTCTCAATGCCCCCTTAGGCAGATCACAGACAAGGGTGTGTCACCTGGGAGACAAGTGCACAGTTATGAAGTCACAATGCCCCTTAGGCAGATCACAGACAAGGGTCTGTCACCACGGTGACCAGTGCAGTGTTATGATGTCAAAATGCCCCCTTAGAGAGATCAAAGACAAGGGTCTGTCACCTGGGTGACCAGTGCAGAGTTATGATGTCACAATGCCTCCTTAGCAGATCACAGACAAGAGTCTGTCACCTGGGTGACTAGCGCAGAGTTATGATGTCACAATGACACCTTAGGCAAATCACAGACAAGGGTCTGTCACCTGGGTGACCCGTGCAGAGTTAAGATGTCACATTTCCCCCTTAGGCAGATCAAAGACAATGGTCTGTCACCTGGGTGACCAGTGCAGAATTATGATGTCACAATGCCCCCTTAGGCAGACCACGGACAAGAGTCTGTCAGCAGGGTGACCAGTGCAGAGTTATGATGTCACAATGGCCCCTTAGGCAGATCACAGACAAGGGTCTGTCACCACGGTGACCAGTGCAGAGTTATGATGTCACAATGCCCCCTTAGGCAGATCACAGGGAAGGGTCTGTCAGCTGGGTGACACGTGCAGAGTTATGATGTCACAATGCCCCCTTAGGCAGATAACAGACAAGGGTCTGTCACCTGGGTGACCCGTGCAGAGTTAAGATATCACAATGCCCCCTTAGGCAGATCACAGACAGGGGCCTGTCACCGGGTACCCAGTTCAGAATTATGATGTCACAATGCCCCTTTAGGCAGATCACAGACAAGAGCATGTCACCTGGGTGCACAGTGCAAGGATATAATGTCACAATGCCCCTTATGCACATCACAGACAAGGGGCTGTCACCTGGGTGCCCAGTGAAGGGTTATGACGTCACAATGCCTCCTTAGTCAGATCACAGATGAGGGCATGACACCTGGGTGCCCAGTGCAGAGTTATAATGTCACAATGCCCCCTTAGGCACATCACAGAGAAGGGCCTGTCACCTGATATATACTGTACATAAAATATAAAAGTATACCTAATATATATTATATACTGTACATAAAATAACCAAGTATACCTAATATATATTATGTACTGTACAAAAAATATCAACATATACCAAATATTTATTGCATACTGTACATAAAATATCAAATTATACCAAATATTTATTTTATACTGGACATAAAATATCAAAGTACACCAAATATATATTATACACTGCACATAAAATATCAAAGCACACCAAATATATATTATATACTTTACATAAAACATCAAAGTACACCAAAAATTGGTTACATACTGTACATAAGATATAAATCTATACCTAATATATGTTATATACGGTACATAAAATATCAAAGTGTACCTAATGTATATTATATACAGTACATAAAATATCAAACTACAACAATAATATATTATATACTGTACATAAAATATCAAAGTACACCAAATATATATTATACACTGAAGGTAAAATATCAAAGCACACCAAATATATATTATATACTGTGCCTAAAATATCAAAGTACACCAAATATATATTATATACTGGACATAAAATATCAAAATTTAAAAAATATATTATACACTGTACATAATATATCAAAGTGTAGCTAATATCTACCATAAACTGTACATAAAATATCAAAGTATACCAAATATTTATTATATACTGTATATAAAATATCAAAGTACACCAAATATATACTATACACTGCACATAAAATATCAAAGTACACCAAATATATTATACACTGTACAAAAAATTTCAAAGTACATCAAATATGAATTATAAACTTTACATAAAATATAAAACTACAGCAAATATATATTATATACTGTACCTAAAATATGAAAGTACACCCACTATATTTATATACTGTACATAATATATCAAAGTACACCAAATATGGATTACATACTGTACATAATATATCAATGTGCAACAAATACATATTACACACTGTACATAAAATATCAAAGTACACCAAAATATATATTATGTACTGTATATAAAATATGAAAGTACACCAAATATATATTGTATACTATACATAAAATATCAAAGTACACGAAATATATATTTTACACTGTATATAAAATAACGAAGTACACCAAATATGTATTATGTACTGTACATAAAATATCAAGGTACAACAAATGTACATTATTTACTGTACATAAAACATCAAAGTACACCAAATTTATATTATATACTGTACATAAAATATCACAGTACACCAAATACATATTATATACTCTCCTTAAAATATCAAAGTACCACAAATATATATTATATACTGTACATAAAATGTCAAAGTATACCAGATATATTATATACTGTACATAAAATATCAAAGTACGCCAAATATATTCTATACAGTACATAAAATAAAATTACAGCAGATATATATTACATAACACACATGTAATAAAAAACTACACCAAATATATATTATATACTATACATAAAATCTCAAAGTGCACCAATTATATATTTTATACTGTTCATAAAATATCAAAGTACAGCAAATATATACTATATACTGTACATAAAATATCAAGGTACACCAAAATATATATTATGTACTGTACATAAAATATGCAAGTACACCAAATATATATTATACACCTCACATAAAATAAAAAAGGACACCAAACATATATTATATACTATACATAAAATATGAAAGTACACCATATATATATTATATACTGTACATAAAATCTCAAAGTTCACGAATTATATATTTTATACTGTACATAAAGTACGAAAGTACAGCAAATATATATTATATACTGCACATAAAATGTCAAAGTACACCAAATATATACTATATACTGTACATAAAATATCAAAGTGCCACAAATATATATTATATACTGTATATAAAATATCAAATTACACTAAATATATATTATATGCAGTACATAAAATGTCAAAGTACACCAAATATATATTATATACTGTACATAAAATATCAAAGTACACCAAATTAATATTATATACTGTACATAAAACATCAAAGTACACCTAATATATATGATATACTGTACATAAATTATAAAATACACCACATATGTTTTATATACTGTACATAAAATTGAAAAGTACACCAAATGTATATTATATATCGTACATAAATTATAAAAGTACTCCAAATATATATTATACTCTGTACATAAAATATCAAAGTACACAAATATATATTATATACTGTATATAAAATATGAAAGTACACCTAATATATATTATATACTGCACATAAAATATCGCAGTACACCAAATATATATTATATACTGTACATAAAATATCAATGTACACCAAATGAATATTATATACTGTACATAAAGTATGAAAGTACACCAAATATATATTATATACTGTACATAAAATATAACAGTTCAGAAAATATAAATTATATACTGCAGATAAAATGTCAAAGTACACCAAATATATTATATACTCTACATAAAATATCAAAATACACCAAATTTGTATTATATACTGTTCATAAAATATCAAAGTACTCCAAATATATATTATATGCTGTACATAAGATATCAAAGTTCACCAAATGAATATTATATACCGTACATAAAATATCAAAGGATATCAAATGTATATCATATACTACACATAAAATATCAAAATACACCAAATATGTATTATATACTGTACATAAAATATCAAAGCACACCTAATATACATTATACACTCTACATAAAATATCAAAGTACACCAATTATATTTAAATAGTGTACATAAAGAATCAAACTACACAAAATATATATTATATACTCTACATAAAATATCAAAGTACACCAAATATATACTATATACTGTACATAATATATCAAAGTACACCAAATATGTACCATACATAAAATATCAAAGTACTACAAGTGAATATTATATAGTGTACATAAATTATGAAAGTACACCAAACATATATTATATACTGTAAATTAAATATGACATTACACCAAATATATATTATATACTGCACACAATATATGAAATTACACCAAATATATATTATATACTGTACATAAAATATGAAAGTACACCAAATACATATTATATACTGTACATAAATATAAAAGTACACCAAATATATATTATATGCTGTATGTAAAATTTCAAAGTACATCTAATATACATTATATACTGTACATAAAATATCAAAATACAGTAATTATATATAATATTGTGTACATAAAGTATCAAAGTATACCAAATGTATACTATATTCTGTACATAAAAGTTCAAAGTACACCAAATATATACTATATACTGCACATAAATTATCAAAGTACACCAAATATATATTTTATACTGTATATAAAATATCAAAGTACACCAAATGTATATTACATACTGTGCATAAAATATCAAAGTTCACCTAATATATATTATTTACTGTATATAAAATATCAAAGTATACCAAATGAATACTATATACTGTACATAAAATGTGAAAGTACACCAAATACATGTTATATACTCTACATAAGATATCACAGTACACCAAATATGTATTATATACTGCAAATAAAATATCAAAATGCAACAAATACTTATTTTATACTGTACATAATATATAGCAGTGCACCAATTATATATTATATACTGTACATAAAATATCAAAGTATAACTGAAATATTATATACAGTACATAATGTATCAAAGTACAAAAAATGTATATTATATAGTGTACATAAAGTATCAAAGTACACCAAACGTACATTATATACTGTACATAAAATACCAAAGTACACCAAATATATATTATATACTGTACATTAAATAACAAAGTACACTGTGTATATTATATACCGTACATAAAATATCAAAGTACACCAAATACGTTATATACTGTACATAAAATTTCAAAGTACAATAAATATATATTATGTTCCTCATATAAAATATCAAAGTGCACCAAATATATATTATATACTGTACATAAAATTTAAAAGTACACCAAATATATACTGTATACTGTATATAAAATATCAAAGTACACCCAATATATATTATATACTGTACATTAAATAACAAAGTACACTGTATATATTATGTATCGTACATAAATTATCAAAGAACACCAAATATATTATATACCGTGCATAAAATTTCAAAGTACAATAAATATACATTATATACTGTACATAAAATATCAAAGGGCACCAAATATATATTATATACTCTACATAAAATTTAAAAGTACACCAAATATATATTATATACTGTACATATAATATCAAAGTACACTAAATGTATATTATATACTCTATATAAAATATCAAAATAAACCAAACATATATTTTATACTGTACATAAAATACGATAGTACACCAAATATATATTATATTCTGTAAATAAAATATCAAAGTACACCAAATGAATATTATATACTGTATATAAATTATGAGAGTACACCAAATATATATTTCATACTGTACATAAAATATAACAATACAACGAATATATATTATATACTGCACATAAAACATCAAAGTACACCAAATATATATTTTATACACTATATAAAATATCAAAATACACAAATATATATTATATACTGTACATTAAATATCAAAGTACACCAAATATATTTATATAGTGTACATAAAGAATCAAAGTACACAAAATATATATTATACACTGTACATAAAATATCAAAGTACACCAAATATATACTATGTACTGTACATAATATATCAAAGTACACCTAATATGTATTATATTCTGTACGTAAAATATCAAAGTACAGCAAATATATATTATATACCCTACATAAAATATCAAAGTACAACAAATATATGTCATATACTGTACATAAAATATCAAAGTACACCGAATTAATACTATATACTGTACATAAATTATGAAAGTACACCAAACATATATTATATACTGTACATATAATATGACAGTACACAAAATATATATTATATACTGCACATAAAATATCAAAGTACACCACATATATTTTATATACTGTACATAAAATATCAAAATACACCAAATATATATTATATACTGTATATAAAATATAATAGTACTCCAAATATATATTATAGTCTATAAATAATATATCAAAGTACACAAATATATATTATATGCTGTACTTAGAATATCATTGTACAAGAAATATATATTATATAATGTGCATAATATATCAAAGTACACCAAATGAATATTATATACTGTACATAAATATGAAAGTACACCAAATGTATATTATATACTGTACATAAAATATAACAGTACACCAAATATATATTATATACTGCACATAAAATATCAAAGTACACCAATCATATATTATACACTGTACATAAAATATCAAAGTACACCAAATATATATTATATACAGTACATAAAATGTCAAAGTATACCAAATATCTGTTATATACTGTACATAAAATATAACAGTACATGAAATTTTTTTTATATATTGCACATGAAATATCAAAGTACACCAAATATATATTATATACTGCATATAAAATATCAAAGTACACGAATCATATATTATACACTGTACATAATATATCAAAGTACACCAAATATATTTTATATACTGTACATAAAATATCAATATACACCAAATATATTATATACTGTACATAATATATCAAAGTACACCAAATATTTATTATATACTATACATAAAATATCAAAGTACACCAAATATACATTATATACTTTACATAAAATGTCAAAGTACACCAAATATATATTATATACTGTGCATAAAATATCAAAGTACATCAAATATATATTATATACTGTACATAAAATATCAAAGTACACCAAATTTATATTATATGCTGTAGATGAAATATCAAAGCACACCAAATATCATCTAGGGGCTGAGTGTCCACTTGGGACCCAATATCCACCTGGTGTCTAGGGACCCACCTGGGATCTGGTGTTCACTCAAGATTGGTGTTCATCTGTGGCCTAATGACCACCTGGGTCACGGTGTCTACCTTGGACTGGGTTCTCACCTGGAGCCAGTGTTCACTGGGGACCTAGTGTGCACTTGAGACTAGGGGATGCACCTGGGGCCTGGTGTCTACCTGGTACCTAGGTATGCACTTGGGGCCTAATGTTCATTGGGAATCTGATATCCACCTGGGGCCTTGTAATTACCTGGGTCTTGAGTCTCCTCCTGGTGCCTTGAGTTTTACTGGGAACTCGTGTATGCCTTGGACCTGGTATACATATGTGGCCTAATGTACACCTTGAGAGTGATGTCAACATGGGGACAGATGTCCTCTAGGGGTCTGAGTGTGCAGCTGGTGCTTGATGTCTGCATGGGGACTTGTGCTCACCTGAGACCTGATATCCACCAGGGGACTGGGCGTCCACGAGGGAATGATGTTCAGGTGCACACCGGATATCTACCTGGGGCTTAAGGATCCACCCAGAAATTGATGTCAAACCCCAATTTCCAGGGAGGGTTGAGAGTCTCAGGTTGAGTTGATCACCAATAGCCTATGGTTTAACCCATCATGCCTATAGAATGAGGTCTCCATAAAAACCCAAAAGGACTGGGTTCAGAGAGCTTCTGGATAACACTTCCTGGAAGGTAGTGCGCCCCTCCCCACATGCCAGGCCCCAAATTTATTTCTGAACTTTTTGCAATATCCGCTAAAATACAACGGCAAATGTCAGTGTTTCCCTGCGTGCTGTGAGCTCTTCCAGCAAATGAATTCAACTAAATCTGGGAGTGGTGGCAACCTGATTTCTAGCCAGTTGCTGAGAAGCACAGGTAAAACGATGTAGGGCTTCCCATTGTTATTAGTGTGGGAGGCCTGTCTTGCGGGACTCGGCCGTTTGGAATCTAATGCTATGAGCCTGTAGATAGCTCCACCATTCAATTGGAAGACACACATATGTTGAGAATAATATTTCTGGCCATTTGCTGCACGTCTTATTTACAATATGTAATCAAATTCTTTATCTTGACCTTATGGCACCTGGGTTCAGAACCATGATTTGAACCAAAAATTGGTCTGTCACTTTCTGAGTTTGAAACTTTATTTTGCCTTTAGCGTTTTGCTATTCCTTCTTCGTTTTGTTTTGTTTCGTTTTGTTTCTAAGTTCTGGGGTATATGTGCAGTATGTGCAGATTTGTTACTAAGGTAAACAATCGTGTGCCATGGTGGTTTGCTGCACCTGTCAACCCATAGCCTAGGTATTAAGCCCAGCATGCAGTAGCTGTTTTTCTTAACGCTCTGCCTCCCGAAAGGCCCCAGTGTGTGTTGTTCCCCTTCCTGTGTTCACGTGATCTCATTTTTCAGCTCCCATTATAAGTGAGAATGTGGCGTTTGGTTTTCTTTCCCTGGATTAGTTTGCTGAGGATAATGACCTCATATCACCAGTGTTTTTGTTTTGTATTATAAAGAGTAGTATTTTATTGAATAATATTTGCTCACAGAAAACTAAGCTTAAATCTACAATGAATGCCGGACTCTACAGCAGAAAGCAATTTTCTCACTTTTCCACACACAATGGTTCCTACTAAGTGAAAAAAAGCCATAAAATTTCATTCACAAATGTACTACTCTGTCTCAAAACATCTCACATAATCATGCACTGTACTAAAGCCATTAGATCAGTTCTTCAGTCAGGTTAAAGAAGTATCCCTCTAATAACTGATTTTTATAATGCTATCAATCTCCACTCCCAATCAGTCTGCCATTGTTAATGGCGTACAGCATTATTGAATACAATGGAATTGATGACGCCCATCTCCTCGGACAAACCGTGACTTACGATGGTTTGATATATGATTTTTCAACGTTATGATGGGTTTATTGGAATATTAGATGCGTTTCTGAGTTACACCAGGTTTATGAGTATGCGACCCTATAGTCCAGAAACAGCTGTATAAAGAAAAACAGGTGTACCTAATTAAAATATGCCTAGTGACTTGGGATAAATCAATATATGTTCACAACTGATGGAGAGCCGTGAAAGAGACATAGCGGTAAATAGTTACAATAACACAATTTTCCAGCACCTGTCGAGGATTTCCCCAAAAAAACGCAAAATGTGGGATGCATCTAAGGCATATGAAAGAGAGAGGGCAGAAGGAGTAAGAGAGAAATAGAAGGAAGGAAGGAAGGAAGGAAGGAAAGAAGGAAGGTAGGAAGGAAGGAAGGAAGGAAGGAAGGAGGGAAGGAAGGAAGCAAGGAAGGAAAGAAGGAAAGAAGGAAGGAGAAAACACCCGGTGTTACTAAAACCACAAAAATACTGGTTCCCCCTGTGGGTAAGCCTACAATGTGGATGAATCTTGAAAATATTGTGCTACGTGTTATGTCAGTCATAAAAACTCACCTATTGTGCAATTCCGTTTATAGGAATTGTCCACAATATGGAAATCTATGCATATGGGGTTGATCGCACTATGTAGCTGCCACCTAGGGCTGAGGGTCAGGGAGAGGGTTTGAGACAGAATGAGGAGTGACTAATGTCTACAGGGTTTTTCTCTGGTCGGGGGTGATAAGACGTTCTACAATGGATTGCGAATTAAAATGGAATGTGCACAACCACAGGTATACTAAAAGCCACTCAATTCATGACTTTTAATGGGGGAATCTTATGTGGCGCACTCTCATCGAGACCATGGCAGACATAGTGAGAGAGAAAAAGGTGAGGAAATATATGAAACGGAGGCAGAAACAGAGAGAATGTAAAGCCCTGTGAATGGAAGAGAGAGCGAAAAGGGCAAATGGTCCTATTTACAAATGACAGATGTGAAACTGGGGTTCACATCAACAGTGTCACTGCCAGGAAGGAGGGTCATGCTAGCCATGTCACTGGTAGTGTGGCCCGCAGGGACGCCGACATGCTGGAGCGTCGTGCCAGCATGGGCTCTGGCAGCCACGTGGGCCAGCAGGAGGGTCCCGCTGCACAGCTGTGGGGTGAGGATAGACTGGGTGGTGATATCGGCCATTACAGGGGCCTCTTCTGCTGGCAAGAGTGTGACAGTAGCAAGTAGATGGACAGGCCTGCGTGTGAGGATGGAATGCAGGAGGGGCTCTTCTGGGGCTGGGTGTGGGGCCCTCACCGGTACTGTGGAGAAATGGCCAGGTAACTGCGTCACGTGGGCTAGTAGATTGGCCAGGGCTTCGAACTGAAGGAGAATAACGGGGAGTAGCTGTCAGGCCCTGGGAGTGTCTGAGTGTAAGTTGAGATGGGTTTGGGGTCACTGAGGGATGCGTGGGAGCCATCCCTGTATAGGTCCAGGTCATAGGGAGATAGGCTCATGAGACCTGTGAGTGTCTAGGGTTGTCCTGGGTGCCTGGGGCTGACTGTGGCAGAAATCTGGGGAGGACTGGAGAGAAGCTGGGAGACACAGGAGAGTTCCTGAAGGCAGGGGGTGAAGAGGTGAAAGAAATGGGGGAGGATTGCAGTAAGGTCCGTGAGTTTGTAGGTGATTCCTGGGTGTGGGAAGCTGACTCCAGGTGAAATCTGGAGATGGCTGGAGAGTAGCTGAGAGAGACAGAAGAGTCCCTGAGGGCTGGGTATGAGAACATGAGGGAGACTGGGGAGTGAGTCAGTGAAATTCGCGAGTTCGGTGGTGTATCGTGGGCGCCTGGAACTGACTCCAGCTGGAATCTAGAGAAGTTTTGACAGTAGCTGAAAGAGACACAAGAGTCCCTGTGGGCTGAGGGCAAAGACCTGAGAGAGACCAGGGAGGACCTCAGTGAAGTCTGTGAGTCTGTAGGTGATTCCGGAGTGTGGGAGGCTGACTCCCTCTGAAATCTGGGCGTGGTGGGAGAGTAGCTGGGACAGACAAGAGAGTCCCAGGGGGCTGGGGGTGAAGACATGAGAGAGACTGGGGAGTAACACAGTGAAACTGCTGAGTTTGTAGGTGATACCTGGGAGCCTGGAACTGACTCCCACTGAAATCTGGGCATGGTTGGAGAGTAGCTGGGACACACAGGAGAGTCCCTGAGGGCTGGGGGTGAAGACATGAGAGAGACCGGGGAGTAACTCAGTGAAACTGGTGAGTTTGGTGGTGACTGCTGGGTGCCTGGAACGGACTCCAGCTGAAATGTGGGCGTGGTTGGAGAGTAGCTGGGACAGACAGGAGAGTCCCTGAGGGCTGGTGAAGACATGAGAGAGACTGGAGAGTAATTGAGTGAAATTGGTGAGTTTGGTGGTGATTCCTGGGTGCCTGGAACTGACTCCCGCTGAAGTGTGGGCGTGGTTGGAGAGTAGCTGGGACACACAGGAGAGTCCCTGAGGGTTGGAGATAAAGACGTGCTAGAGACTGGGGAGTAACTGAGTGAAATTGGTGAGTTTGGTGGTGATTCCGGGGTGCCTGGAACTGACTCCAGCTGAAATGTGGGCGTGGTTGGAGAGCAGCTGGGACAGACGGGAGAGTCCCTGATGGCTGGTGAAGACATGAGAGAGACTGGGGAGTAACGCAGTGAAATTGGTGAGTTTGGTGGTGATTTCTGGGTGCCTGCAACGGATTCCCGCTGAAGTGTGGGCGTGTTTGGAGAGTAGCTGGGACAGACAGGCGAGTCCCTGAGGGTTGGAGATAAAGACGTGCTAGAGACTGGGGAGTAACTCATTGAAAGTGGCGTGCTTGGTGGTGATCCCTGGGTTCCTGGAACTGACCCGTGCTGAAATATGGGCATGGTTGGAGAGTAGCTGGGACAGACTGGAGGGTCCGTAAGTGCTGGGGGTGAAGACTTGAGAGTGACTGGCGAGGATCTCACTGAGGTCTGTGAGTTTGTAGGTGTTCCTGGGGTGTGGGGTACAGACTCCCGCTGAAATCTGGGCGTAGTTGGAGAGTAGCTGGGACAGACAGGAGAGTCATGGGTGGCTGGGGGTGAGCTGCTGGATGATGACAGTAAGAACATATGGTATATTGTTGATGAATGAGGTGACTGTGAAGAATCTCCAGAGGAGGACACGGGAGAACACGATGACATGAGTGACTGTCCTGCTTGGTTAGGAAAGGGAAACATAAAGTTGTGGAATTCTGCTGATGATGGATGTGAGAGTAGTGAAGCCCTGTGGGATGATGTAGAGTACTTCCACATCCCTGGTGAGGAGTTGCCCCTTGGGTCTGAGTTTCTGGGAGGGGAGAGGGAGAAGCTGGGTGAGGCAGGCATGAATCTTGAGGAGTCAGGGCTGGGGGATCGCTCATATTCTCCCGAGACCTGTGAGTCTCTTTGGGACTCCTGGGTGCATGGGGCTGACTCCCGCAGGAACCTGGGGATGGCTGGAGAGTAACTGGGAGCCACAGGAGAGTCTCTGAGGCCTGGGGATGAAGAGATGAAAGACACAGGGATGGACCACTGTGAGGCTCGTGAGTTTGTTGGTAATTCCTGGGTGTGGGGGGCTGACTCCAGCTGAAATCTGGGGTTGTTTGTAGAGTAGCTGGGAGACACAGGAGACCCCCAGAGAGCTGGGGGTGAGCTGCTGGGTGATGGCAGTAAGAACATGTTTTATATTATTGATGAACGTGGGAACTCTGAGGAATCCTCAAAGGAGGACACGGGAGAGCCCAATGGCTTCATTGATTGTCCATCACGGTGAGAACAGGGAAATGGGAGCTTGTGGGATTCTGGTGATGATAGAGGTGAGTGTGGTGAAGCCCTAGGGGATGGTGAATGGTAGTTCTGGATCTCTGGTGAGGAGCTTCCCCTTAAGCCTGAGTTTCTGACAGGGGAGAGGGAGAAGCTGGGTGAGGCTCGCATGGACCTTGGGGAGTCCGGGCTGGGGGACCGTTCATAAGAAGAGCCAGACAAGACCCTACTGTTCTTAGGTGCAGACATGATTAGGAAACCTGCAGCTCCCAGGGGCCCCTACTAATTTTCTAACTCGCAGAAGGAAGGAGTGTGTGTGTGTGTGTGTGTGTGTGTGTGTGTGTGTGTGTGTGTGTGTGTGTTTGTGTGTGTGTTTGTGTGTGTGCGGTGTGAGGTATGTGCCCCTTAAGAAAATGGAAATCAACCAACCAACGAGAAAGACAGACAGACAGACAGACAGACAGAGATTCACTTGCCCAAGTGTTCTGTCCTGTCCTCTGAATCCGCTTCCAAGTCGCAAGACGCTGTGAGCTCCAAGTCCACGCAGAGTCCGCCAAACGCTCCGGCCGCTGATCCGCTCTGGGAAGATCTGAGTACAGGCCAGCCAGGGTGGGTTTAAATAGCCTCGGGTGCAGCCTAGCAGTGGAAAGGGAGGAGCTTCACTCCTCCTTTCCATCAGTAACCCCCAACTTTCCCAGGCTACACCTCATAGGAAACTGCTCTCCTGCTTTGATTTCATGCGCCACCTTTGGGACAATCTAAGAACTTACAAGTTTTCTTGGCCAGATATCTTAGGAATTGTATGCGCTGAAACACGGAAAACCAACTAGTGGTTCTGTGCTTCCCACGTTGTGGTTTTGACACCAGCAGCATCCTTGCAACAATCAAACCCCGGAGATCCACAGATCTGCGTTGTAACAAGACCTCCCCTGACCCTGATGCATGGCAGTTTAGGAAGTCTTTCCGTGTAAGCGAAAAGACTTGGAAGAAAAGGTGGAGATATGCGTTGTATAAACATTCTTTTGCTCTGGAACCACGTAGAGACTTGGGAGCCAGTTGGGTGGAGCATTTGTTGGCTGAGGGTGCTCGGATTAGGAATATCAAGGTGTGGCTCCAGGTAATCCAATCATCTAATTAAGATTCCAGTTATGCTCAACTGTTTAAAATTCCGTTTGTGTAAATTCCTTGGGTCAGACTGAGAATGGCAAAGCCTCAACCCCAATTTCCAGGGAGGGTCGAGAGCCTCAGGTGGAGTTGATCACCAATAGCCTATGGTTTAACCCATCATGCCTGTAGAATGAGGTCTCCATAAAAACCCAAAAGGACTGGGTTCAGAGAGCTTCTGGACAACACTTCCTGGAAGGTAGTGCGCCCCTCCCCACATGCCGGGCCCCAAATTTATTTCCGAACTTTTTGCAATATCCCCTAAAATACAACGGCAAACGTGAGTGTTTCCCTGCGTGCTGTGAGCTCTTCCACCAAATGAATGCAACTAAATCTGGGAGTGGTGGCAACCTGATTTCTAGCCAGTTGCTGAGAAGCACAGGTAAAACAACGTAGGGCTTCCCATTGTTATTAGTGTGAGGGGCCTGTCTGGCGGGACTCGGCCCTTTGGAATCTAATGCTATGTCCCGGTAGATAGCGTCACCATTCAATTAGAAAACACACATATGCTGAGAATAGTACTTCTGGTCATTTGCTGCATGTCTTATTTACAATATGTAATCAAATTCTTTATCCTGACCTTATGGCACCCGGGTTGAGAACCGTGATGTGAAGCAAACATTGGTCTGTCACTTTCTGAGTTTGAAACTTTATTTTGCCTTTAGCGTTTTGCTATTCCTTCTTCGTTTTGTTTTGTTTCGTTTTGTTTCTAAGTTCTGGGGTATATGTGCAGGATGTGCAGATTTGTTACTAAGGTAAACAAACGTGTGCCATGGTGGTTTGCTGCACCTGTCAACCCATCACCTAGGTATTAAGCCCAGCATGCAGTAGCTGTTTTTCTTAACGCTCTGCCTCCCAAAAGGCCCCAGTGTGTGTTGTTCCCCTTCCTGTGTCCATGTGATCCCATTTTTCAGCTCCCATTATAAGTGAGAATGTGGCGTTTGGTTTTCTTTCCCTGGATTAGTTTGCTGAGGATAATGACCTCATATCACCAGTGTTTTTGTTTTGTATTATAAAGAGTAGTATTTTATTGAATAAGGTTTGCTCACAGAAAACTAAGCTTAAATCTACAATGAATGCCAGTCTCTACAGCAGAAAGCAGTTTTCTGACTTTTCCACACACAATGGTTCCTACTAAGTGAAAAAAAGCCATAAAATTTCATTCACAAATGTACTACTCTGTCTCAAAATATCTCACGTAATCATGCACTGTACTAAAGCCATTAGATCAGTTCTTCAGTCAGGTTAAAGAAGTATCCCTCTAATAACTGATTTTTATAATGCTATCAATCTCCACTCCCAATCAGTCTGCCATTGTTAATGGTGTACAGCATTATTGAATACAATGGAATTGATGACGCCCATATCCACGGACAAACCGTGACTTACGATGGTTTGATTTATGATTTTTCAACGTTTAATGGGTTTATTAGCATATTAGATGCGTTTCTGAGTTACACTGGGTTTATGAGTATGCGACCCTATACTCCAGAGACAGCTGTATAAAGGGAAACAGGTGTACCAAATTAAAATATGCTTAGTGACTTGGGATAAACCAATAGATGTTCACAACTGATGGAGAGCCGTGAAAGAGAGATAGCGGTAAATAGTTACAATAACACAATTTTCCTGCACCTGTCGAGGATTTCCCTAAAGAAACGCAGAATGTGGGATGCACCTAAGGCATATGAAAGAGAGAAGGCAGAAGGAGGAAGAGAGAAATAGGAGGAAGGAAGGAAGGAAGGTAGGAAGGAAGGAAGGAAGGAAGGAAAGAAGGAAGGTAGGAAGGAAGGAAGGAAGGAAAGAAGGAAGGAAGGAAGGAAGGAAGGAAGGAAGGAAGGATAATCTGTGATTACCAGCCCGTGTGAAGCCAACAAATGCCCTGAGTTAGAATGCAAACTTTCACCAAAGCTTGCAGGAGCTCTTAGGAGGTGAACTCAAGGTAGTTAACCCGGTAATTAGAAACTCTGATTGGCAGGTTTAGACTTCCTGATCGAGAACCTAAATAAGCTGATTAAGGTGTCGCCATTCTTTCACAGGGGTTTTTGGTGAAAAGATTGGGATTGATTCTTTGCGGTGCTTAGTTAAAGTATTTTGACTTAAGGAACGTAGCAGTTGTTAGCATTTATGTATGAAATCCAAAGTTCCTTTCTTCAAATAAACAGCAGGTTTCTTTGAGATGTGCTCCGCTAGTGTCACCCAGGCTGTAGTGCAGTGGAATGAGGAAGGGTCACTGCAGCCTCCGCTTGCCCAGCTCAGGCGATCCTGCCACCTCAGCCCTCTAAGAAGTTGGGACCACAGGGGCCGTGCCACCACGCCGGGCCCATTTCGGTATCTTTTGTGGAGACGGGGTTTCTCTGTTTGTCCCAGCCTGTTCTCCACCTCCTGGGCTGAAGCGATCTGCTTTCCTCGGCCTCCCAGAGGAGGATGGCTGACGATTACAGGATCATGCCCGGCCTTTTCTCTAAACGAAAACACCAACGACAACAAAACATTTTGCATAGTCAGAGTTATCAGTGTCAACTGATGGATTGAGAGTTTGTGTGTAAGAAGTCCTTCCTTATGTACTCGATGATTTCAAAAGAAAGGAAAAATGACAAAAGGGAATCTCACATCTTGTACCTGATTTATGATTGCAACTAGGGCGTTATTTAAAAGACGATCAGTGAACCACCAAAGTAGAATTGATCTGAATGCGTTCATAATATCTTGTGAATTCTGAGGTGTCCTCCAAGCAGTGAGGCAGTGGCTGGGTGTGGGAGGCAGAAATCACAGGGCCAGCACTTGACACCTGCAGGATTCGGAGGCTCAACTTTGCTCCAAGCCAAAGGTTCTGGTGTCCATCGGAAGTTTCATTCCCCAACCCGCACTGACTTTGCATTGGCCCTCCTCCCCCCAGATTTTATCTGTAAGGCAAGTCCTGAGATTATCGTCGGGAGAATCTTCCCTTGTAGTTTCGAATTGCCTTGGCCATCAGCGGGGCCACTTTCTTGACAGCCTGTTTTCGGGTTTTGTCCGCGGGCGCTGCGTGCTCGTTGCTGCTGCCGCCGCTAATGCTGCCGCCGCCGCCGCCGCTGTCCCCGAGGCAGGAGGGAGTCTGGCTGCTTACTGCGGGCTTGGGGGCTGGCTCGATCTCTCCATCTCCGGGGTCAGCGGCTCCTGCAGACTTCTCTTGCCTCCTGGAAGCATCATAAGGCGTCTTGGCCACAGAGTTGAAACAGATCATCTTTGTCTGTCGGCCGCTGTGTTTGTTTTCACGTGCGGATCGGAATTTCGTGGTCACTACTCGCAGCCGCTGCTCTCGGGCGTCCCGAAGCCACAGGTAGAGCTCCCGCCAAGACTCGTGCTCCTGTGGCTTTTCTTCCTTGAAGTCCTGGAGACAATGAATCCTCCATAATTCATCTGTGTCTCGAGAGAGTGCGGGATTGTCTTTCTCTGTGCGGTACAGCTGATCGGGCGTCCACCCTTCCAGAACGGGTTCAAGAACCGAGTAGGGGACCCCTTCCACGTCGCCGAGGTGAAGCCCTAGGGGAAGGAGAATGGTAGCTCCGGATCCCTGGTGAGGAGCATCCCCTTAAGCCTGAGTTTATGAGAGGGGAGAGGGAGAAGCTGGGTGAGGCTAGCATGGATCTTGGGGAGTCCGGGCTCGGGGACCGTTCATAAGAAGAGCCAGACAAGACCCTACTGTTCTTAGGTGCAGACATGATTAGGAAACCTGCAGCTCCCAGGGGCCCCTACTAATTTTCTAACTCGCAGAAGGAAGGAGTGTGTGTGTGTGTGTGTGAGTGTGTGTGTGTGTTTGTGTGTGTGCGGTGTGAAGTATGTGCCCCTTAAGAAAATGGAAATCGACCAACCAATGAGACAGACAGACAGACAGACAGACAGAGATTCACTTGCCCAAGTGTTCTGTCCTGTCCTCTGAATCCGCTTCCAAGTCGCAAGACACTGTGAGCTCCAAGTCCACGCAGAGTCCGCAAAACGCTCCGGCCGCTGATACGCTCCGCGAAGATCTGAGTACAGGCCAGCCAGGGTGGGTTTAAATAGCCTCGGGTGCAGCCTAGCAGCGGAAAGGGTGGAGCTTCACTCCTCCTTTCCATCAATCACCCCCAACTTTCCCAGGCTACACCTCGTAGGAAACTGTTCTCCTGCTTTGATTTCATGCGCCACCTTTGGGACAATCTAAGAGCTTACAAGTTTTCTTGGCCAGATATCTTAGGAATTGTATGCACTGAAACACGGAAAACCAACTAGTGGTTCTGTGCTTCCCACGTTGTGGTTTTGACACCAGCAGCATCCTTGCAACAATCAAACCCCGGAGATCCACAGATCTGCGTTGTAACCCCCTGACCTCCCCCTGACCCTGATGCATGGCAGTTGAAGAAGTCTTTCCGTGTAAGCGAAAAGACTTGGAAGAAAAGGTGGAGATATGCGTTGTATAAACATTCTTTTGCTCTGGAACCACGTAGAGACTTGGGAGCCAGTTGGGTGGAGCATTCGTTGGCTGAGGGTGCTCGGGTTAGGAATATCAAGGTGTGGCTCCAGGTAATAAAATCATCTAATTAAGATTCCAGTTGTGCTCATCTGTTTTAAAATTCCGTTTGCATAAATTCTTTCAGTCAGACTGAGAATGGCAAAGCCTCAACCACAATTTCCAGGGAGGGTTGAGAGCCTCAGGTGGAGTTGATCACCAATAGCCTATGGTTTAACCCATCATGCCTATAGAATGAGGTCTCCATAAAAACCCAAAAGGACTGGGTTCAGAGAGCTTCTGGATAACACTTCCTGGAAGGTAGTGCGCCCCTCCCCACATGCCGGGCCCCAAATTTATTTCTGAACTTTTTCAATATCTGCTAAAATACAATGGCAAATGTAAGTGTTTCCCTGCGTGCTGTGAGCTCTTCCAGCAAATGAATGCAACTAAATCTGGGAGTGGTGGCAACCTGATTTCTAGCCAGTTGCTGAGAAGCACAGGTAAAACAACGTAGGGCTTCCCATTGTTATTAGTGTGGGAGGCCTGTCTAGCAGGACTCGGCCCTTTGGAATCTAATGCTATGTCCTGGTAGATAGCGTCACCATTCAATTAGAGGACACACATATGTTGAGAATAATATTTCTGGTCATTTGCTGCACGTCTTATTTACAATATGTAATCAAATTCTTTATCTTGACCTTATGGCACCTCGGTTGAGAACCGTGATGTGAAGCAAACATTGGTCTGACACTTTCTGAGTTTGAAACTTTATTTTGCCTTTAGCGTTTTGCTATTGCTTTTTCGTTTTCTTTGCTTTCGTTTTGTTTCTAAGTTCTGGGGTATATGGGCAGGGTGTGCAGATTTGTTACTAAGATAAACAAACGTGTGCCATGGTGGTTTGCTGCACCTGTCAACCCATCACCTAGGTATTAAGCCCAGCATGCAGTAGCTGTTTTTCTTAACGCTCTGCCTCCCGAAAGGCCCCAGTGTGTGTTGTTCCCTTTCCTGTGTCCATGTGATCCCATTTTTCAGCTCCCATTATAAGTGAGAATGTGGCGTTTGGTTTTCTTTCCCTGGATTAGTTTGCTGAGGATAATGACCTCACATCACCAGTGTTTTTGTTTTGTATTATAAAGAGTAGTATTTTATTGAATAAGATTTGCTCACAGAAAACTAAGCTTAAATCTACAATGAATGCCGGACTCTACAGCAGAAAGCAATTTTCTCACTTTTCCACACACAATGGTTCCTACTAAGTGAAAAAAAGCCATAAAATTTCATTCACAAATGTACTACTCTTTCTCAAAACATCTCACATAATCATGCACTGTACTAAAGCCATTAGATCAGTTCTTCAGTCAGGTTAAAGAAGTATCCCTCTAATAACTGATTTTTATAATGCTATCAATCTCCACTCCCAATCAGTCTGCCATTGTTAATGGCGTACAGCATTATTGAATACAATGGAATTGATGACGCCCATCTCCACGGACAAACCGTGACTTACGATGGTTTGATATATGATTTTTCAACGTTATGATGGGTTTATTGGAATATTAGATGCGTTTCTGAGTTACACTGGGTTTATGAGTATGCGACCCTATAGCCCAGAAACAGCTGTTTAAAGAAAAACAGGTGTACCCAATTAAAATATGCCTAGTGACTTGGGATAAATCAATATATGTTCACAACTGATGGAGAGCCGTGAAAGAGAGATAGCGGTAAATAGTTACAATAACACAATTTTCCTGCACCTGTTGAGGATTTCCCCCAAAAAAAACGCAGAATGTGGGATGCACCTAAGGCATATGAAAGAGAGAGGGAAGAAGGAGTAAGAGAGAAATAGGAGGAAGGAAGGAAGGAAGGAAAGAAGTAAGGTAGGAAGGAAGGAAGGAAGGAAGGAAGGAAGGAAGGAAGGAAGGAAAGAAGGAAAGAAGGAAGGAAGGAAGGAGAAAACTCCCGGTGTTACTAAAACCCGAAAAATACTGGTTTCCCCCTGCGGGTAAGCCTACAATGTGGATGAATCTTGAAAATATTGTGCTACGTGTTATGTCAGTCATAAAAGCTCACCTATTGTGCAATTCCGTTTATAGGAATTGTCCACAATATGGAAATCTATGCATATGGGGTTGATCGCACTATGTAGCTGCCACCTAGGGCTGAGGGTCAGGGAGAGGGTTTGAGACAGAATGAGGAGTGACTAACGTCTACAGGGTTTTTCTCTGGTCGGGGGTGATAAGACGTTCTACAATGGATTGCGAATTAAAATGGAATGTGCACAAGCACAGGTATACTAAAAGCCACTCAATTCATGACTTTTAATGGGGGAATCTTATGTGGCGCACTCTCATCGAGACCATGGCAGACACAGAGAGAGAGAAAAAGGTGAGGAAATATCTGAAACGGAGGCAGAAATAGAGAGAATGTAAAGCCCTTTGAATAGAAGGGAGAGTGAAAAGGGCAAATGGTCCTATTTACAAATGACAGATGTGAAACTGGGGTTCACATCAACAGTGTCACTGCCAGGAAGAAGGGTCATGCTAGCCATGTCACCGGTAGTGTGGCCCGCAGGGACGCCGACATGCTGGAGCGTCGTGCCAGCATGGGCTCTGACAGCCACGTGGGCCAGCAGGAGGGTCCCGCTGCACAGCTGTGGGGTGAGGATAGACTGGGTGGTGATATCGGCCATTACAGGGGCCTCTTCTGCTGGCAAGAGTGTGACAGTAGCAAGTAGATGGACAGGCCTGCGTGTGAGGACGGAATGCAAGAGGGGCTCTTCTGCGGCTGGGTGTGGGGCCCTCACCGGAACTGTGGAGAAATGGCCAGGTAACTGCGTCACGTGGGCTAGTAGATTGGCCAGGGCTTCGAACTGAAGGACAATAACGGGGAGTAGCTGTCAGGCCCTGGGAGTGTCTGAGTGTAAGTGGAGATGGGTTTGGGGTCACTGAGGGATGCGTGGGAGCCATCCCCGTATAGGTACAGGACATAGGGAGATAGGCTTGTGAGGCCTGTGAGTGTCTAGGGTTGTCCTGGGTGCCTGGGGCTGACTGTGGCAGAAATCTGGGGAGGGCTGGAGAGAAGCTGGGAGACACAGGAGAGTCCATGAAGGCAGAGGGTGAAGAGGTGAAAGAAATGGGGGAGGGTTGCAGTAAGGTCCGTGAGTTTGTAGGTGATTCCTGGGTGTGGGAAACTGACTCCAGGTGAAATCTGGAGATGGCTGGAGAGTAGCTGAGAGAGACAGAAGAGTCCCTGAGGGCTGGGGGTGAGTACATGAGGGACACTGGGGAGTGAGTCAGTGAAATTCGCGAGTTCGGTGGTGTATCGTGGGCGCCTGGAACTGACTCCAGCTGGAATCTAGAGAAGTTTTGACAGTAGCTGAAAGAGACACAAGAGTCCCTGTGGGCTGAGGGCAAAGACCTGAGAGAGACCAGGGAGGACCTCCGTGAAGTCTGTGAGTCTGTAGGTGATTCCAGAGTGTGGGAGGCTGACTCCCTCTGAAATCTGGGCGTGGTGGTAGAGTAGCTGGGACAGACATGAGAGTCCCAGGGGGCTGGGGGTGAAGACATGAGAGAGACTGGGGAGTAACACAGTGAAACTGCTGAGTTTGTATGTAATTCCTGGGTGCCTGGAACGGACTCCTGCTGAAATGTGGGCGTGGTTGGAGAGTAGCTGGGACACTCAGGAGAGTCCCTGAGGGCTGCTGAAGACATGAGAGAGACTGGAGAGTAATTGAGTGAAATTGGTGAGTTTGGTGGTGACTCCGGGGTGGAAGGAACTGCTTCGATCTGAAATCTGGGCGTAGTTGGAGAGTAGCTGCGACAGACAGTAGAGTCCCTGAGGGCTGCTGAAGACATGAGAGAGACTGGAGAGTAATTCAGTGAAATCGGTGAGTTTGGTGGTGACTCCGGGGTTCCTGGAACTGACTCCAGCTGAAATGTGGGGGTGGTTGGAGGGTAGCTGGGACAGACGGGAGAGTCCCTGATGGCTGGTGAAGACATGAGAGAGACTTGAGAGTAATTGAGTGAAATTGGTGAGTTTGGTGTTGATTCCGGGGTGCAAGGAACTGCTTCCAGCTGAAATCTGGGCATGGTTGGAGAGTAGCTGGGACAGACCGGAGAGTCCCTGAGGGCTGGTGAAGACATGAGAGAGACTGGGGAGTAACGCAGTGAAATTGGTGAGTTTGGTGGTGATTTCTGGGTGCCTGCAACGGACTCCCACTGAAATGTGGGCGTGGTTGGAGAGTAGCTGGGACAGACAGGAGAATCCCTGAGGGTTGGAGATAAAGACGTGCTAGAGACTGGGGAGTAACACAGTAAAAGTGGTGAGCTTGGTGGTGATCCATGGGTTCCTGGATCTGACCCGCACTGAAATGTGGGCGTGGTTGGAGAGTAGCTGGGACAGACAGGAGAATCCCTGAGGGTTGGAGATAAAGACGTGCTAGAGACTGGGGAGTAACACAGTAAAAGTGGTGAGCTTGGTGGTGATCCCTGGGATCCTGGATCTGACCCGCGCTGAAATGTGGGCGTGGTTGGAGAGTAGCTGGGACAGACTGAAGGGTCCGTAAGGGCTGCGGGTGAAGACGTGAGAGAGACTGGCGAGGATCTCACTGAGGTCTGTGAGTTTGTAGGTGTTTCTCGGGTGTGGGATGCCGACGCCCGCTGAAATCTGGGCGTAGATGGAGAGTAGCTGGGACAGACAGGAGAGTCATTGGTGGCTGGGGGTGAGCTGCTGGATGATGGCAGTAAGAACATATGGTATATTATTGATGAATGGGGTGACTGTGAGGAATCTCCCGAGGAGGACACGGGAGAACACAATGACATGAGTGATTGTCCTGCTTGGTCAGGAGAGGGAAACATAAAGTTGTGGAATTCTGTCGATGACGGATGTGAGAGTGGTGAAGCCCTGCGGGATGATGTAGAATACTTCCACATCCCTTGTGAGGAGCTGCCCCTTGGGTCTGAGTTCCTGGTAGGGGAGAGGTAGATGCTGGGTGAGGCAGGCATGAATCTTGAGGAGTCAGGGCTGGGGGACCGCTCATATTCTCCCGAGACCTGTGAGTCTCTGTGGGACTCCTGGGTGCATGGGGCTGACTCCCGCAGGACCCTGGGGATGGCTTGAGAGTAACTGGGAGCCACAGGAGAGTCCCTGAGGCCTGGGGGTGAAGAGATGAAAGACACAGGGGAGGAGCACCGTGAGGCTCGTGAGTTTGTAGGTGATTCTTGGGTGTGGGGGGCTGACTCCAGCTGAAATCTGGGGTTGTTTGGAGAGTAGCTGGGAGACCCAGGAGACTCCCCGAGAGCTGGGGATGAGCTCCTGGGTGATGGCAGTAGGAACATGTGGTATATTACTGATGAACGTGGTGACTCTGAAGAATCCTCAGAGGAGGGCATGGGAGAGCCCAATGGCTTCATTGATTGCCCATCACAGAGAGGACAGGGACATGGGAGATTGTGGGATACTGGTGATGACAGAGGTGAGTGTGGTGAAGCCCTAGGGGATGGTGAATGGTAGCTCCGGATCCCTGGTGAGGAGCTTCCTCTTAAGTCTGAGTTTCTGAGAGGGGAGAGGGAGAAGCTGGGTGAGGCTAGCATGGATCTTGGGGAGTCCGGGCTGGGGGACCGTTCATAAGAAGAGCCAGACAAGACCCTAGTGTTCTTAGGTGCAGACATGATTAGGAAACCTGCAGCTCCCAGAGACCCCTACTAATTTCCAAACCCACAGAATGAAGGAGTGTGTGTGTGTGTGTGTGTGTGTGTGTGTGTGTGTGTGTGTGTGTGTGTGTTTGTGTGTGTGGGGTGTGAGGTATGTGCTCCTTAAGAAAATGGAAATAAACCAACCAATGAGACAGACAGACAGACAGACAGACAGACAGAGTTTCACTTGCCCAAGTGTTCTGTCCTGTCCTCTGAATCCGCTTCCAAGTCACCAGACGCTGTGAGCTCCAAGTCCACGCAGAGTCCGCCAAACGCTCCGGCCGCTGCTCCGCTCTGCGAAGATCTGAGTACAGGCCAGCCAGGGTGGGTTTAAATAGCCTCGGGCACAACCTCGCAGCGGAAAGGGCGGAGCTTCACTCCTCCTTTCCATCAGTCACCCCCAACTTTCCCAGGCTACACCTCGTAGGAAACTGTTCTCCTGATTTGATTTCATGCGCCACCTTTGGGACAATCTGAGAGCTTACAAGTTTTCTTGACCAAAGGTATGATGAATTAAATGCACGGAAACACTGAAAACCAACTAGGGGTTCTGTGGTTCCCACGTTGTGGTTTTGACACCAGCAGCATCCTTGTCACCCTCAAACCCCGGAGATCCACAGATCTGTGTGGTAACAAGCCCTCCCCCTGACCCTGATGCATGGCAGTTGAAGAATTACCCGTGTAAGCGAAAAGACTTTGAAGAAGAGGTGGAGATAGGCGTTGTAGAAACATCCTTTTGCTCTGGAACCCCGTAGAGGCTTGGGAGCCAGTTGGGTGGAGCATTCGTTGGATGAGGGTGCTCGGGTTAGGAATATCAAGGTGTGGCTCCAGATAATTCCATCATCTAGTTAAGTTTCCAGTTATGCTAATCTGTTTTAAAATTCCGTTTGTGTAAATTCTTTTACTCAGACTGAGAATGGCAAAGCCTCAACCCCAATTTCCAGGGAGGGTTGAGAGCCTCAGGTGGGGTTGATGACCAATAGCCTATGGTTTAACCCATCATGCCTATAGATGAGGTCTCCATAAAAACCCAAAAGGACTGGGTTTAGAGAGCTTCTGGATAACACTTCCTGGAAGGCAGTGCGCCCCTCCCCACATGCCGGGCCCAAAAGATTTTCTGAAGTTTTTGCAATATCCGCTAAAATACAGAAAATGGGAAATGTCAGTGTTTCCCTGCGTGCTGTGAGCTCTTCCAGCAAATGAATGCAACTAAAACTGGGAGTGGTGGAAACCTGATTTACAGCCAGTTGCTGAGAAGCACAGGTAAAACAACGTAGGGCTTCCCATTGTTATTAGTGTGGGAGGCCAGTCTTGCGGGACTCGGCCCTTTGGAATCTAATGCTATGTCCCGGTAGATAGCGTCACCGTTGAACTCGAAGCCACACGTATGTTGAGAACAATTTTTCTGGTCATCCGCTGCATGTCTTCTTTACAATACGTAATCAAATTCTTTATCCTGACCTTATGGCACCTGGGTCGAGAACCATGATTTGAACCAAAAATTGGTCTGTCACTTTCGGAGTTTGAAACTTTGTTTTGCCGTTAGCGGTTTGCTATTGCTTTCTCGTTCTCTTTGCTTTCGTTTTGTTTCTAAGTTCTGGGATACATGGGCAGGGTGTGCAGATTTGTTACTAAGGTAAACGTGTGCCATGGTGGTTTGCTGCACCTGTCAACCCATCACCTAGGTATTAAGCCCAGCATGCAGTAACTGTTTTTCTTAACGCTCTGCCTCCCGAAAGGCCCCAGTGTGTGTTTTTCCCCTTCCTGTGTCCATGTGATCCCATTTTTCGGCTCCCATTATAAGTGAGAATGTGGCATTTGGTTTTCTGTTCCTGAATTAGTTTGCTGAGGATAATGACTTCACATCACCAGTGTCTTTGTTTTTTATTATAAAGAGTAGTATTTTATTGAATAAGATTTACTTCCAGAAAAATAAGCTTTAATCTACCGTGAATGCCAGACTCTACAGCAGAAAGCAATTTTCTCAGTTTTCCACACTCAAAGGTTCCTACTAAGTGAAAAAAAGCCACAGAATTTCATACACAAATGTACTACTCTGTCTCAAAACATCTCACATAAGCATGCACTGTACTAATACCATTAGATCAGCTCTTCAGTCAGGTTAAAGAAGTATCCCTCTAATAACCGATTTTTATAATGTTATCCACATCCACGCCCTATCAGTCTGCCATTGTTAATGGTGTACAGCATTATTGAAGACAATGGAATTGATGGAGCCCATATCCACCGACAAACCGTGACTTATGTTGGTTTGATTTATGATTTTTCAACGTTATGCTGGGTTTATTGGAATATTAGATGCGTTTCTGAGATACACTGTGTTTATGAGTATCCGACCCGATACTCCAGAAACAGGTGTATAAAGAAAAACAGGTGTACCTAATTAAAATATACTTAGTGACCTGGGATAAACCAATAGATGCTTACAACTGATGGAGAACCATGAAAGAGAGATAGCGGTAAATAATCACAATAACACAATTTTCCAGCACCTGTTGAGGATTCCCCAAAAGGACGCAGGACGTAGGATGCACCTAAGGCATATGGAAGAGAGAGGGCAGAAGGAATAAGAGAGAAGTAGGAGGAAGGAAGGAAGGAAGGAAGGAAGGAAGGAAGGAAGGAAGGAAGGAAGGAGAAAACACCCGGTGTTACTGAAACCACAAAATGCGGTTTCCCCCTGTGGGTAGGGCTGCAATGTGGATGAATCTTGAAAATATTGTGCTAAAAGTGTTATGTCAGTCATAAAAGCTCACGTATTGTGCAATTCCGTTTATAGGAAATGTCCACAATATGGAAATCTATGCATATGGGGTTGATCGCTCTATGCAGTTGTTACCTAGGGCTGAGGGTCAGGGAGAGGGTTTGAGACAGAATGAGGAGTGACTAATGTCCACAGGGTTTTTCTCTGGTCGGGGGTGGTAAAACCTTCTAAAATGGATTGCGAATTAAAATTGAATGTGCACAAGCACAAATATACTAAAATCCACTCAATTCATGACTTTTAATGGGGCAATTTTATGTGGCACACTCTTCTGGAGACCACGGCAGACATAGAGAGAGAGAAAAAGGTGAGTAAATCTCTGAAACGGAGGCAGAAACAGAGAGAATGAGAAGCCCTGTGAATGGAAGGTAGAGAGAAAAGGGAAAATGGTCCTATCTACAAATGACAGCTGTGAAACTGGGGTTCACATCAGCAGTGTCACTGCCAGGAAGGAGGGTCATGTGGGCCATGTCACCGGTAGCGTGGCCCGCAGGGACGCCGACATGCTGGAGCGTCGTGCCAGCATGGGCTCTGGCAGCCACGTGGGCCAGCAGGAGGGTCCCGCTGCACAGCTGTGGGGTGAGGATAGACTGGGCGGTGATATCGGCCATTACAGGGGCCTCTTCTGCTGGCAAGAGTGTGACAGTAGCAAGTGGATGGACAGGCCTGTGTGTGAGGACGGAATGCAGGAGGGGCTCTTCTGCGGCTGGGTGTGGGGCCCTCCCCAGAAATGTGGAGACATGGCCAGGTAGCTGCATCATGTTGGCTAGTAGATTGGCCAGGGCTTCGAACTGAAGGACAATAACGGGGAGTAGCTGTCAGGCCCTGGGAGTGTCTGAGTGTAAGTGGAGATGGGTTTGGGGTCCCTGAGGAAAGCGTGGGAGCCGTCCCTGTATAGATACAGGTCATTGGGAGGTAGCCTGGCGAGGCCTGTGAGTGTCCAGGGTTCCCCTGTGTGCCTGGGGCTGACTGTGGCAGAAATCTGGGGAAGGCTGGAGAGAAGCTGGGAGACACACGAGAGTCCCTGAAGGCAGGCGGTGAAGACGTGAAAGAAATGGGGGAGGGTTGCAGCAAGGTCCGTGAGTTTGTAGGTGATACCTGGGTGTGGGAAGCTGACCCCAGGTGTAATGTGGAGATGGTTGGAGAGTAACTGAGAGAGACAGAAGAGTCCCTGAGGGCTGGGGGTGAGAACATGAGAGAGACTGGGGAGTAAGTCAGTGAAATTCGTGAGTTCGGTGGTGTGTCGTGGGTGCCTGGAACTGAGTCCAGCTGGAAAGCTGGAATCTAGAGAAGTTTTGAGAGTAGCTGAAAGAGACACAAGAGTCCCTGTGGGCTGAGGGCAAAGACCTGAGAGAGACCAGGGAGGACCTCCGTGAAGTCTGTGAGTCTGTAGGTGATTCCAGAGTGTGGGAGGCTGACTCCCTCTGAAATCTGGGCGTGGTGGTAGAGTAGCTGGGACAGACATGAGAGTCCCAGGGGGCTGGGGGTGAAGACATGAGAGAGACTGGGGAGTAACACAGTGAAACTGCTGAGTTTGTATGTAATTCCTGGGTGCCTGGAACGGACTCCTGCTGAAATGTGGGCGTGGTTGGAGAGTAGCTGGGACACTCAGGAGAGTCCCTGAGGGCTGCTGAAGACATGAGAGAGACTGGAGAGTAATTGAGTGAAATTGGTGAGTTTGGTGGTGACTCCGGGGTGGAAGGAACTGCTTCGATCTGAAATCTGGGCGTAGTTGGAGAGTAGCTGCGACAGACAGTAGAGTCCCTGAGGGCTGCTGAAGACATGAGAGAGACTGGAGAGTAATTCAGTGAAATCGGTGAGTTTGGTGGTGACTCCGGGGTTCCTGGAACTGACTCCAGCTGAAATGTGGGGGTGGTTGGAGAGTAGCTGGGACAGACGGGAGAGTCCCTGATGGCTGGTGAAGACATGAGAGAGACTGGAGAGTAATTGAGTGAAATTGGTGAGTTTGGTGTTGATTCCGGGGTGCAAGGAACTGCTTCCAGCTGAAATCTGGGCATGGTTGGAGAGTAGCTGGGACAGACCGGAGAGTCCCTGAGGGCTGGTGAAGACATGAGAGAGACTGGGGAGTAACGCAGTGAAATTGGTGAGTTTGGTGGTGATTTCTGGGTGCCTGCAACGGACTCCCGCTGAAATGTGGGCGTGGTTGGAGAGTAGCTGGGACAGACAGGAGAATCCCTGAGGGTTGGAGATAAAGACTTGCTAGAGACTGGGGAGTAACACAGTAAAAGTGGTGAGCTTGGTGGTGATCCCTGGGTTCCTGGATCTGACCCGCGCTGAAATGTGGGCGTGGTTGGAGAGTAGCTGGGACAGACTGGAGGGTCCGTAAGGGCTGGGGGTGAAGACGTGAGAGAGACTGGCGAGGATCTCACTGAGGTCTGTGAGTTTGTAGGTGTTTCTGGGATGTGGGATACCGACGCCCGCTGAAATCTGGGCGTAGTTGGAGAGTAGCTGGGACAGACAGGAGAGTCATTGGTGGCTGGGGGTGAGCTGCTGGATGATGGCAGTAAGAACATATTGTATATTATTGATGAATGGGGTGACTGTGAGGAATCTCCCGAGGAGGACACGGGAGAACACAATGACATGAGTGATTGTCCTGCTTGGTCAGGAGAGGGAAATGTAAAGTTGTGGAATTCTGTCGATGACGGATGTGAGAGTGGTGAAGCCCTGCGGGATGATGTAGAATACTTCCACATCCCTTGTGAGGAGCTGCCCCTTGGGTCTGAGTTCCTGGTAGGGGAGAGGTAGATGCTGGGTGAGGCAGGCATGAATCTTGAGGAGTCAGGGCTGGGGGACCGCTCATATTCTCCCGAGACCTGTGAGTCTCTGTGGGACTCCTGGGTGCATGGGGCTGACTCCCGCAGGACCCTGGGGATGGCTTGAGAGTAACTGGGAGCCACAGGAGAGTCCCTGAGGCCTGGGGGTGAAGAGATGAAAGACACAGGGGAGGAGCACCGTGAGGCTCGTGAGTTTGTAGGTGATTCCTGGGTGTGGGGGGCTGACTCCAGCTGAAATCTGGGGTTGTTTGGAGAGTAGCTGGGAGACCCAGGAGACTCCCCGAGAGCTGGGGGTGAGCTGCTGGGTGATGGCAGTAGGAACATGTGGTATATTACTGATGAACGTGGTGACTCTGAAGAATCCTCAGAGGAGGACATGGGAGAGCCCAATGGCTTCATTGATTGCCCATCACAGAGAGGACAGGGACATAGGAGATTGTGGGATACTGGTGATGACAGAGGTGAGTGTGGTGAAGCCCTAGGGGATGGTGAATGGTAGCTCCGGATCCCTGGTGAGGAGCTTCCTCTTAAGTCTGAGTTTCTGAGAGGGGAGAGGGAGAAGCTGGGTGAGGCTAGCATGGACCTTGGGGAGTCCGGGCTGGGGGACCGTTTATAAGAAGAGCCAGACAAGACCCTAGTGTTCTTAGGTGCAGACATGATTAGGAAACCTGCAGCTCCCAGAGACCCCTACTAATTTCCTAATCCGCAGAATGAAGGAGTGTGTGTGTGTGCGTGTGTGTGTGCGTGTGTGTGCGTGTGTGTGTGCGTGTGTGTGTGTGTGTGTGGGGTGTGAAGTATGTGGTCCTTAAGAAAATGGAAATAAACCAACCAATGAGACAGACAGACAGACAGACAGACAGACAGAGATTCAGTTGCCCAAGTGTTCTGTCCTGTCCTCTGAATCCGCTTCCAAGTCGCAAGACGCTGTGAGCTCCAAGTCCACACAGAGTCCGCCAAACGCTCCGGCCGCTGCTCCGCTCTGCGAAGATCTGAGTAC
The DNA here is from genome assembly GCF_029281585.2 of Gorilla gorilla gorilla. Lineage (NCBI taxonomy): Eukaryota > Metazoa > Chordata > Mammalia > Primates > Hominidae > Gorilla > Gorilla gorilla. The sequence goes on from NC_073241.2 coordinate 23,293,926, forward strand.
AGGCCAGCCAGGGTGGGTTTAAATAGCCTCGGGCACAACCTCGCAGCGGAAAGGGCGGAGCTTCACTCCTCCTTTCCATCAGTCACCCCCAACTTTCCCAGGCTACACCTCGTAGGAAACTGTTCTCCTGATTTGATTTCATGCGCCACCTTTGGGACAATCTGAGAACTTACAAGTTTTCTTGACCAAAGGTATGATGAATTAAATGCACGGAAACACTGAAAACCAACTAGGGGTTCTGTGGTTCCCACGTGGTGGTTTTGACACCAGCAGCATGCTTGTCACCCTCAAACCCCGGAGATCCACAGATCTGTGTGGTAACAAGCCCTCCCCCTGACCCTGATGCATGGCAGTTGAAGAATTACGCGTGTAACCGAAAAGACTTTGAAGAAGAGGTGAAGATAGGAGTTGTAGAATCATCCTTTTGCTCTGGAACCCCGTAGAGGCTTGGGAGCCAGTTGGGTGGAGCATTCGTTGGATGAGGGTGCTCGGGTTAGGAATATCAAGGTGTGGCTCCAGATAATTCCATCATCTAGTTAAGTTTCCAGTTATGCTAATCTGTTTTAAAATTCCGTTTGTGTAAATTCTTTTACTCAGACTGAGAATGGCAAAGCCTCAACCCCAATTTCCAGGGAGGGTTGAGAGCCTCAGGTTGAGTTGATGACCAATAGCCTATGGTTTAACCCATCATGCCTATAGATGAGGTCTCCATAAAAACCCAAAAGGACTGGGTTTAGAGAGCTTCTGGATAACACTTCCTGGAAGGCAGTGCGCCCCTCCCCACATGCTGGGCCCAAAAGTTTTTTCTGAAGTTTTTGCAATATCCGCTAAGTACAGAAAATGGGAAATGTCAGTGTTTCCCTGCGTGCTGTGAGCTCTTCCAGCAAATGAATGCAACTAAAACTGGGAGTGGTGGAAACCTGATTTATAGCCAGTTGCTGAGAAGCACAGGTAAAACAACGTAGGGCTTCCCATTGTTAAGAGTGTGGGAGGCCAGTCTTGCGGGACTCGGCACTTTGGAATCTAATGCTATGTACACCTGCTGTGCAGCTGCTCCTGGCTCTGTGGGCTGCCAGGTGGCAAAGCAGCACGTGCGGGACGGCCGCAAGGAGAGCCTCGATGGCTTCGTGGAGACCTTCAAGAAAGAGTTGTCCAGAGACGCTTATCCAGGAATCTATGCCTTGGACTGTGAGATGTGCTACACCACGCATGGCTTAGAGCTGACCCGCGTCACCGTGGTGGACGCCGACATGCGAGTGGTGTACGACACCTTCGTCAAGCCCGACAACGAGATCGTGGACTACAACAACAGGTTTTCCGGAGTCACCGAGGCCGACGTCGCCAAGACGAGCATCACCTTGCCCCAAGTCCAAGCCATCCTGCTGAGCTTTTTCAGCGCCCAAACCATCCTCATCAGGCACAGCCTGGAGAGCGATCTGCTGGCCCTGAAGCTCATCCACAGCACCGTGGTGGACACGGCCGTGCTCTTCCCGCACTACCTGGGTTTCCCCTACAAGCGCTCCCTCAGGAATCTCGCGGCCGACTACCTGGGACAGATCATCCAGGACAGCCAGGACGGCCACAACTCCAGCGAGGACGCAAACGCTTGCCTGCAGCTGGTTATGTGGAAGGTCCGACAGCGCGCCCAGATCCAGCCACGCCACCGGTCCGCCTATCCCGCCGCCCTGGCCTGTCCTTAGCCCCAGGCCTCTTCCAAAACTGCCATCAGTCCCGAGAGCTCACCCTGTCCACCGCGCCGCAAAGCAAAAGAAACTGGAGCAGCCGGCGGCAGGAGAGGGCAAAAAGCCAAGAGTAACCCCAACCCCCCACTCTCAGTCCCCCGGAATCCCCGCCGCTGCCCCTCGGGCCTGTCTCCATCAATAATAATGGATTCTATACGTGGGATGGTTTTAAAGTATGTGGAAAACTTCTTTGATGGATTTTCCTTGGAAAAGTGAAACCTAAATCCACTCCGTTTGGATGTGCGACTATTTACAGTTGTTGCTTACTAAACATAAACTACGTTTAGGCTGATATTTCAGACAATGAAACCTTTGAGGGCCGTAGGGGGAAGACCTCGGTGGCTGAGTGCAGGGAAGGAGGATGTAATTCCATCACATATACTCTCTGTGCCTACCGCATTTTGAAAAATGCCAGTGATACCTATTTATAAAATAAAATCAACCAAGGTGAAGTACGAACTTAGCAACACTAAATATAAATATAGTGTTGCTAAATGTAGCAACAGTATATTTAGTTATTACAATGGTATCTTGTATTTCTTATGTCCAGGTATACTTATAAATGCCAAGAGGGATTTCACCACCTCAGGATGGAGAGACTGAATGCTTCTGAGGGAATTAGGATGGTGGAATATTGGTGGTAACAGTGAAGGGGGAGAGATGTTTGAAAATACTATGTTTGCTCGTTCTTGGCTTCCTATAAAGAGGAAAGAGGGAACAGGAGTCGGAAGGACTAGTGGCAATAGTGATGAAGGGACCTTCTTATCATGCTGGCAATGTTAATTACCCAGGTGTAGGATGCCATACACTGAGGCGGAAGATCGCAAGTCAGAGTGGCCGGCAGGCACATCTTCCTGGCACACCAGAGGCAGGTCTTCAATACCCACTGGTTTCCCCACCAGGCTGCATAAGCGAACCTGAGCCACAGGGAGTTGGTCAAATCCTCCTGACAGTGTGGAGAAACCAACAGGCAAAACGTGGGGGCAAAAGTGATGAGACCCCACACTTTTCACTAGTGGTCACAATGAGCTATGAAGTAACAGCTTCTCAACCTGTGCTGTTTCCTGTTGGATGCACATAATCCATTTGCATTGCAGACAATTTTAGGATGTGCTTTACAGTAAGGTGGAAAGTACCTTATGGCAAAAAACACTCAGAAATTTATGTGTGGATTTCAAGTCATTCCAGTCCTAGAACGTTGTGCTTTTTAGAGACGCCATAGCTGTTTTTCCCTTTGTAATATCAGAGCAGTAATATCTTCTCTGGAGGCCTGTTGGGTGAATTTCATGGAATCAAGTTAAGTAGGTGCCAGAAGCATTGCCGTTTTCCCGCCATAGCCCTGCCACCCACTGAAAAATGTTTGATGAGATTACTTAATGATTTCCAATTAAGTCGTATTTCCAAATATCATGATTTCCATTTTAATGTAGTTGGTACGGAGCTTTGTGAGTGTGTGCTTCTTTTATTATGGATCACGTTCAGCTCCTTTTTATTTGCCTCCCAGTTATAATAGTAAAACTCTACTCCTCTACTCCGAGGAGTCCCTACCACCCATATCATCACTTTCCAGCCCAGCACTCTTCACGCTCCTTCATTTAAAGCATTCAACATTGTGTAAATGAATCTTGGAAGGCAAAAGCTACTGAATTTAGCGAATTTGTGGAGGCATTCCCACAAATCAGCCAGGTGAAGTTTCACACACCCGAAGACTGCACAACTCCTCTAAGGCAGCACTATGCTGCAAACTCAGACGGCCACTTTTCTCACCCCTCGTCCGTTTGCTGTTCTGGGTAATGAGGTTCAAAAGTCACCTAGGCAACTGCAAAAATAGCTGAAATGGAGAAAGGGCTTCAGGCTGGTGACCAGCAGAGGTCCACCTGACCCCCGTAAGCTGCTGAACAAGAAGGGCTGCCAGAAATGTCCCCCTAGGGAATTTGGTGGAGACGAAGACCTGCTCACTGGACAAGGGTTCCTCCCAGGATACGCCCGAGCGGAAGAAGCGGGCTCTGAGCCACGCCCTTTCACCCACCGCTACCCTGCCCTGGGCTGGTGAAGGTGCGCGTAAGGATGTGGACTACTGAGCCCTGAAGAAATAAGTCCTTCCCCTTTGACCCCATGGAGGATTGCCTGTGAGGATCTTAAATGAGTCTACCCGTGTCTAGACACGGGAGTAGGTCTGTCCGGTACAGCACCTCCCTCAAGGAGGAGAAGAGTGAGGAGAAAGGAAACTCAAGTCTGACCATTCTGTCCTGGGAGAGAAGAGGAGGATCTCATCTCTCATCTGTCCCAGCAAGGCAAGGAGACTTTCTCTCATCTTTCCAAGCAAGGCAGGGTGACTTATTATAATTAGGAATCAAAAAGAGTCTAGAAGGAATGAAAGCAGCCCGTAAGGTGAATTCCTAAGGACTGCCCATTGAAACTGACAAAATTGCCCTTGTTTGATGAGAGGAATGAGCAGAGCACTGAGGTGGTGAACAAGGATCTGGTGAGACTTTCCCAGCATGTTTCTACCAAAGCTTTATCTAAGCTTCTCAGATCACTCTCCTAAAAAGCAGATGTTTGGCCCTTCAGAAAGTCAGCAAGCAAAATGCCTTGAGTGTCCCAAAACACTGATGCCATGATGTTGGCTCCTGACTGGCCTCCTTTTCCTTTGACTGGACCACTGCCACCTCTTGGTAGCCACCGCTTTGATGATGCCTTGCCCTCGAGATCATATTGGTAAAGCCATGTTCCAACTTCCGGTTATAATCTGTCAGAGGGATGCGTCAGGATCGTGATCCCTCCTGTTTAAAATTTCCACTGATAGCTCTCGTCGTAACTGCAGCTGATCTGGGCACAGTGGTTTTCACAGCCACTGCAGGATTCATCTTCCACATCTTCTCACCTCTTCTTGAAACAAGCTATACATTCGTAGAGAGTTCATTTCTTTGGAGTAGTGTCCTTATCAGCTTTTCTGAAAACATCAATGATTTCTTCATTCTTCCACCCAAGCTTCACCAGAAATTTGATGTTTGCTCTTGCTGCAGTTTTCGTGGAATTCATGTTGCTCTGATAGGAGTCCTTTTCAGTGGATGTCTCATCCTTCTCAGTGCCTCAAACTAGATCTAGTTCAGAAAGGTGATAAGAAGTTAGGACAAGTTTATTTGAGTGCAAACCAGTGGAAATCCATGCATACATTCTTCAGCATGTGCATTTTCTATGAACCTTTGGAAGACCCCCTGTGTTGAACATTGCCCGAGTCCTGGGAGAGAAGTGGGTGCGGTCCACTTCCTGTCCTCAATTTGCCCACAGCGGAGGAGTGCACAGAGCAGGGAAAGGCAACCCCAGAGAGATCCTGCCCTCCAGCATGCAGCAGACTGCTGGATCAGTCCTGGCTCCATGGGGTGCTGTGTGGGCCCAAGCAAGTTGCCCAACCTCCCTGAACCTTCATTTAATCCTAGGTAGCCCAATTCCAGTAGCCATTATAGGACTGCCCTGCACGGACAGTTAATTAACTCAGGAAAAGCAACCTAGCTCCAAGGTTAGCAACCAGGAGTTCCAGTTGATTCCGCTAGCGCACCCCCTGGGGCATTCCCAAGCTGGAGTCTGGTGGAAGATGAGGCTCAGTGTGATTGGATTGAAGCAGCAACCTATCAAGGAGAAGTCCCACCCACTCTGCCCTGTGCGTCTATAAAGGCGACGCGTGGCGGCCGCAGCACTCAATGAAGCCGCCAGTTGGGAGAGGAGCAGAGCCAGGCCGGTGCTCCCGAAGGCAGCAAGATGTTGCGAGCCACAGCTCCCTGCTGGTTCCCACCTGGGTACCCAGAAGCTAAGAAGGTGGCCGAGGAGGCGGCCCTGGAGGCTCCAGAATTCCCACTGCCCTCTCATCAGCCTGCCCAGAGCTTCGGGCTCCGGGTGCCCCAGATGCACAGCCAGGCCTCAGCTTCTGTGGACATCCAGGCGGAGCCCCAGAACAGGGGTCCGGCGGTGCCCCCAGAGTGGCCCAAGATGGTGACGGAGGCATGCTACTTCCCTGCGCAGAGGGGATCGGCCTGCTGCTTGCCAGGCGCCCCAAGGCTGTCAGAGAGGCCCTCGGGAGTCCGCATCGCAGCCCCCAGGAAGAGGAAGACGATCGCCCACTCTTCCAGCCCTTGCTTGGTCACAGGTTACACAGATGCCAAGAGAACCCGGGTGGCCAGCAGCAGCCAACGCTCCAGTGGCTCCAAGGTCGGCAGACAGCCAGGGAAGACGCGCAACAGGTCAGGGATGGCATGCAAGATCACCACCACCATCAGCTCTAAGCGAATCGTCCGTCGTCCATCCTTACCGAGTTTGAAGAAACCCATTATCCTCCGAAGGTCTGGGTGCCAAGTCCCCACCGTCATCCGCCGAGGCTATCTCCAACTGTTCACAGAAGAGTGTCTCAAGTTCTGCGCCTCCATGCAGGAGGCCGAGAAGAAGGCGCTGAACGAGGAGAAGGTGGCCTACGACTGCAGCCCCAACAAGAACAGGTACCTGAACGTGGTCCTGAAAACCCTCAAGAGACTCAAGGGCCTGACCCCCAGCTCCATGCCCGACCTCAGCAGGGCCGCCCTGTACGGCCGCCTCCAGGAGTTCCTGCTCACCCAGGACCAGCTCAAGGAGAACGGCTACCCCTTCCCGCACCCCGAGCGGCCCGGAGGCGCCGTCCTCTTCACTGGCCAGGGGAAGGGGCCCGGCGACTCCTGCTGCAGGGTCTGCTGCCGTTGTGGCACCGAGTACCTGGTGTCCTCCTCGGGCCGCTGTGTACGCGACCAGTTGTGTTATTATCACTGGGGGCGGGTCCGCTCGAGCCAGGTGGCTGGAGGCCGGGTTAGCCAGTACACCTGCTGTGCAGCTGCTCCTGGCTCTGTGGGCTGCCAGGTGGCAAAGCAGCACGTGCGGGACGGCCGCAAGGAGAGCCTCGATGGCTTCGTGGAGACCTTCAAGAAAGAGTTGTCCAGAGACGCTTATCCAGGAATCTACGCCTTGGACTGTGAGATGTGCTACACCACGCATGGCCTAGAGCTGACCCGCGTCACCGTGGTGGACGCCGACATGCGAATGGTGTACGACACCTTCGTCAAGCCCGACAACGAGATCGTGGACTACAACACCAGGTTTTCCGGGGTCACCGAGGCCGACGTCGCCAAGACGAGCATCACCTTGCCCCAAGTCCAAGCCATCCTGCTGAGCTTTTTCAGCGCCCAAACCATCCTCATCGGGCACAGCCTGGAGAGCGATCTGCTGGCCCTGAAGCTCATCCACAGCACCGTGGTGGACACGGCCGTGCTCTTCCCGCACTACCTGGGTTTCCCCTACAAGCGCTCCCTCAGGAATCTCGCGGCCGACTACCTGGGACAGATCATCCAGGACAGCCAGGACGGCCACAACTCCAGCGAGGACGCAAACGCCTGCCTGCAGCTGGTGATGTGGAAGGTCCGACAGCGCGCCCAGATCCAGCCACGCCACCGGTCCGCCTCTCCCTCCGCCCTGGCCTGTCCTTAGCCCCAGGCCTCTTCCAAAACCGCCATCAGTCCCGAGAGCTCACCCTGTCCACCGCGCCGCAAAGCGAAAGAAACTGGAGCAGCCGGTGGCAGGAGAGGGCAAAAAGCCAAGAGTAACCCCAACCCCCCACTCCCAGTACCCCGGAATCCCCGCCACTGCCCCTCGGGCCTGTCCCCATCAATAATAATGGATTCTATACGTGGGATGGTTTTAAAGTACGTGGAAAAATTCTTTGATGGATTTTCCTTGGAAAAGTGAAACCTAAATCCACTCCGTTTGGAGGTGGGACTATTTACAGTTGTTGCTTACTAAACATAAACTACGTTTAGGCTGATATTTCAGACAATGAAACCTTTGAGTGCCCGTAGGGGGAAGATCTCGGTTGCTGAGTGCAGGGAAGGAGGATGTAATTCCATCATATATACTCTCTGTGCCTACCGCATTTTGAAAAATGCCAGTGATACCTATTTATAAAATAAAATCAACCAAGGAAAAGGACGAACTTAGCAACACTATATTTAGTTAATACAACGGTATCTTGTATTTCTTACGTCCTGGTATACTTATAAATGCCTAGAGGGATTTCACCACCTCAGGATGGAGAGACTGAATGCTTCTGAGGGAATTAGGATGGTGGAATATTGGTGGTACCAGGGAAGGGGGAGAGATGTTTGAAAATACTATGTTTGCTCGTTCTTGGGTTCCAATAAAGAAGGAACAGGGCACAGGAGTCGGAAGGACTAGTGGCAATAGTGATGAAGGGACCTTCTTATCATGCTGGCAGTGTTAATTACCCAGGTGTAGGATGCCATACACTGAGGCGGAAGATCGCAAGTCAGAGTGGCCGGCAGGCACAACTTCCTGGCACACCAGAGGCAGGTCTTCAATACCCACTGGTTTCCCCACCAGGCTGCATAAGCGAACCTGAGCCACAGGGAGTTGGTCAAATCCTCCTGACAGTGTGGAGAAACCAACAGGCAAAACGTGGGGGCAAAAGTGATGAGACCCCACACTTTTCACTAGTGGTCACAATGAGCTATGAAGTAACAGCTTCTCAACCTGTGCTGTTTCCTGTTGGATGCACATAATCCATTTGCATTGCAGACAATTTTAGGATGTGCTTTACAGTAAGGTGGAAAGTACCTTATGGCAAAAAACACTCAGAAATTTATGTGTGGATTTCAAGTCATTCCAGTCCTAGAACGTTGTGCTTTTTAGAGACGCCATAGCTGTTTTTCCCTTTGTAATATCAGAGCAGTAATATCTTCTCTGGAGGCCTGTTGGGTGAATTTCATGGAATCAAGTTAAGTAGGTGCCAGAAGCATTGCCGTTTTCCCGCCATAGCCCTGCCACCCACTGAAAAATGTTTGATGAGATTACTTAATGATTTCCAATTAAGTCGTATTTCCAAATATCATGATTTCCATTTTAATGTAGTTGGTACGGAGCTTTGTGAGTGTGTGCTTCTTTTATTATGGATCACGTTCAGCTCCTTTTTATTTGCCTCCCAGTTATAATAGTAAAACTCTACTCCTCTACTCCGAGGAGTCCCTACCACCCATATCATCACTTTCCAGCCCAGCACTCTTCACGCTCCTTCATTTAAAGCATTCAACATTGTGTAAATGAATCTTGGAAGGCAAAAGCTACTGAATTTAGCGAATTTGTGGAGGCATTCCCACAAATCAGCCAGGTGAAGTTTCACACACCCGAAGACTGCACAACTCCTCTAAGGCAGCACTATGCTGCAAACTCAGACGGCCACTTTTCTCACCCCTCGTCCGTTTGCTGTTCTGGGTAATGAGGTTCAAAAGTCACCTAGGCAACTGCAAAAATAGCTGAAATGGAGAAAGGGCTTCAGGCTGGTGACCAGCAGAGGTCCACCTGACCCCCGTAAGCTGCTGAACAAGAAGGGCTGCCAGAAATGTCCCCCTAGGGAATTTGGTGGAGACGAAGACCTGCTCACTGGACAAGGGTTCCTCCCAGGATACGCCCGAGCGGAAGAAGCGGGCTCTGAGCCACGCCCTTTCACCCACCGCTACCCCGCCCTGGGCTGGTGAAGGTGCGCGTAAGGATGTGGACTACTGAGCCCTGAAGAAATAAGTCCTTCCCCTTTGACCCCATGGAGGATTGCCTGTGAGGATCTTAAATGAGTCTACCCGTGTCTAGACACGGGAGTAGGTCTGTCCGGTACAGCACCTCCCTCAAGGAGGAGAAGAGTGAGGAGAAAGGAAACTCAAGTCTGACCATTCTGTCCTGGGAGAGAAGAGGAGGATCTCATCTCTCATCTGTCCCAGCAAGGCAAGGAGACTTTCTCTCATCTTTCCAAGCAAGGCAGGGTGACTTATTATAATTAGGAATCAAAAAGAGTCTAGAAGGAATGAAAGCAGCCCGTAAGGTGAATTCCTAAGGACTGCCCATTGAAACTGACAAAATTGCCCTTGTTTGATGAGAGGAATGAGCAGAGCACTGAGGTGGTGAACAAGGATCTGGTGAGACTTTCCCAGCATGTTTCTACCAAAGCTTTATCTAAGCTTCTCAGATCACTCTCCTAAAAAGCAGATGTTTGGCCCTTCAGAAAGTCAGCAAGCAAAATGCCTTGAGTGTCCCAAAACACTGATGCCATGATGTTGGCTCCTGACTGGCCTCTTTTTCCTTTGACTGGACCACTGCCACCTCTTGGTAGCCACCGCTTTGATGATGCCTTGCCCTCGAGATCATATTGGTAAAGCCATGTTCCAACTTCCGGTTATAATCTGTCAGAGGGATGCGTCAGGATCGTGATCCCTCCTGTTTAAAATTTCCACTGATAGCTCTCGTCGTAACTGCAGCTGATCTGGGCACAGTGGTTTTCACAGCCACTGCAGGATTCATCTTCCACATCTTCTCACCTCTTCTTGAAACAAGCTATACATTCGTAGAGAGTTCATTTCTTTGGAGTAGTGTCCTTATCAGCTTTTCTGAAAACATCAATGATTTCTTCATTCTTCCACCCAAGCTTCACCAGAAATTTGATGTTTGCTCTTGCTGCAGTTTTCGTGGAATTCATGTTGCTCTGATAGGAGTCCTTTTCAGTGGATGTCTCATCCTTCTCAGTGCCTCAAACTAGATCTAGTTCAGAAAGGTGATAAGAAGTTAGGACAAGTTTATTTGAGTGCAAACCAGTGGAAATCCATGCATACTTTCTTCAGCATGTGCATTTTCTATGAACCTTTGGAAGACCCCCTGTGTTGAACATTGCCCGAGTCCTGGGAGAGAAGTGGGTGCGGTCCACTTCCTGTCCTCAATTTGCCCACAGCGGAGGAGTGCACAGAGCAGGGAAAGGCAACCCCAGAGAGATCCTGCCCTCCAGCATGCAGCAGACTGCTGGATCAGTCCTGGCTCCATGGGGTGCTGTGTGGGCCCAAGCAAGTTGACCAACCTTCCTGAACCTTCATTTAATCCTAGGTAGCCCAATTCCAGTAGCCATTATAGGACTGCCCTGCACGGACAGTTAATTAACTCAGGAAAAGCAACCTAGCTCCAAGGTTAGCAACCAGGAGTTCCAGTTGATTCCGCTAGCGCACCCCCTGGGGCATTCCCAAGCTGCAGTCTGGTGGAAGATGAGGCTCAGTGTGATTGGATTGAAGCAGCAACCTATCAAGGAGAAGTCCCACCCACTCTGCCCTGTGCGTCTATAAAGGCGACGCGTGGCGGCCGCGGCACTCATTGAAGCCGCCAGTTGGGAGAGGAGCAGAGCCAGGCCGGTGCTCCCGAAGGCAGCAAGATGTTGCGAGCCACAGCTCCCTGCTGGTTCCCACCTGGATACCCAGAAGCTAAGAAGGTGGCCGAGGAGGCGGCCCTGGAGGCAAGCCGCTAGCTGGGAGTGGAGCAGAGCCAGGCCGGTGCTCCCGAAGGCAGCAAGATGTTGCGAGCCACAGCTCCCTGCTGGTTCCCACCTGGGTACCCAGAAGCTAAGAAGGTGGCCGAGGAGGCGGCCCTGGAGGCTCCAGAATTCCCACTGCCCTCTCATCAGCCTGCCCAGAGCTTCGGGCTCCGGGTGCCCCAGATGCACAGCCAGGCCTCAGCATTTGTGGACATCCAGGCGGAGCCCCAGAACAGGGGTCCGGCGGTGCCCCCAGCGTGGCCCAAGATGGTGACGGAGGCGTGCTACTTCCCTGCGCAGAGGGGATCGGCCTGCTGCTTGCCAGGCGCCCCAAGGCTGTCAGAGAGGCCCTCGGGAGTCCGCATCGCAGCCCCCAGGAAGAGGAAGACGATCGCCCACTCTTCCAGCCCTTGCTTGGTCACAGGTTACACAGATGCCAAGAGAACCCGGGTGGCCAGCAGCAGCCAACGCTCCAGTGGCTCCAAGGTCGGCAGACAGCCAGGGAAGACGCGCAACAGGTCAGGGATGGCATGCAAGACCACCACCACCATCAGCTCTAAGCGAATCGTCCGTCGTCCATCCTTACCGTGTTTGAAGGAACCCATTATCCTCCGAAGTTCTGGGTACCAAGTCCCCACCGTCATATATATAATTTATACAACATATATTATTTACATGTCATAAATTATAAAATATATTGTATGTCTTTACATAACAAATATTATGTAATATATTTTGTCGTATTGTATATATTATATATTATATAAAATATAATATACATAATACATTATATATTATATATAATAAATATTATATGTAATATATAATGTATAATTAAATGTAATATATTATAAATTATACGAAATAAATATTACATATAGTACATATTTTATACAATGTTACAAAATATATATTAAATATTATTTATATTATGGTATATTATATATTATATATGTATTATATACGACATCTATAATATATTATAGAATATATAATGTATATATGGTATATATTACATATATGTAATTTATTTTTAGACAGAGTCTTTTTCTGTTCCACAGGCTGGAGTGCAATGGTGCCATCTTGGCTCAGTGCAACCTCTCCCTCACGGGTTCAAGTGATTGTCCTGCCTCAGCCTCCCAGGTAACTGCGACTACACCGCACTGGGACTACAGCAGCTGCCACCATGACTGGGTAATTTTTTGTATTTTTAGTAGAGACACGGCTTCACTGCCTTGGCCACGATGGTCTTGATCTCCTTTCCTTCTGATCCTCTTGCCTTGTCCTACCAAAGTGCTGGGATAACAGGCCTGAGCCAAGATACATATCTTTTAAATGAAGAAAAATTTCAAAGGTACTCTGCTTGGTACAATAATCAAATATATAAGTTCAGGAATAAAACTTAACCATGAAACATATTTATAACTGCAGATGGAAAATACAGAGGACAATTTTTAAAATAACATATTTGGAAAGCATTAAATAGTAATTTGAAGAGTTCGCATTTGACAGGCTAGTATGAACATACCTTGAATGCAGCAACACAGGCTCCCCAAAAGGAAAATCAAAATCAGGGAAAATGAAACCACAATCTGCTCTGACCTTTGAAAAACTCAGCACTGACAGTGGCACTGAGGACCAAGAGCAGGAGATCCCTAACCCCTTCACCATGGCGATAGGGCATAAACATTCCAGGGTGAAGGTACAATCCACATTGTGATGTGCAACTGCTGCCAGGCAGACAGCAGTGCTTTTACATGTACAGGAAGGTCACTGAATGCTCAGTGTTTTGTTCCAAAAACTGAATCCCAAGCCCACATATTACTAAGCTGTGCTTCTTGAAATAAGTTATGAGATTGGAAATAGGGCAACCCCAAATATATATATAGATATATTTATATATGTGTGTGTATGTATATATAATTATACAAAACGTATTATATACAACATATATAATATGTATCAAATATATATAATTTCCTTTTAAATCCTGCATACTTATATTACATATAATATATTATGTATAATATAATACATAATAATATATTATGTATAATATAATATATAATAATATATTATGTATAATATAATATATAATAATATATAACTATTATGTATAATATAATACAGGTAAAAATATATAATTATTATATATATTACAACATATATAATTACATATATAATTGTATGATTAGATATTATTATATATAATATTTTAATATATAATTTATATAACATGTAACATATAATATATCATTCATTATATAATGTCTAATAGCTACTATTTAAAATATCATATAATATATGATATCTAATATATAATATACTATATAATATAATATATAATATATAATATATATTTCATATAATATGTAATATATTATATATTTCATATAATATGTAATATATTATATATGATATATAATATATTATACACTATATATTATTTACTAATATATTATATGTTATATCATAATATAATATATAAGATTATATATAAGACATATATTACATTATATATAATAGGATACATAATGTTATACAATGTATACTAATGTAATGTAATATAATATATTATGATATATTATCTGTAATCTGTTATGATATATTATATATAACATATAATATAATCGTTTATAATAGATTATATAATTATCTATAATATATAATACATATAATGTATATCATATATTACATAGTGTATACCACATATTATATATCATATATTATATATAATATATATCATATGATATATAATACATATCATATATAATATATATCACACATGATATATAATATATATCATATACGATAAATAACATATATCATATATAATATATAATATGTAATATTATAATGTATGTCATACTTTATACATAACATATATCAGATATTACAAGATATATATCATATGTTTTATGTCATATATTATATATAATATATAATATGTTAAATATATATCATATATTGTATAATACATATCGTATATTACATTATATATCATATATTACATATTTATCACATATATTATATGTATAATGTATTAAATATATATCATATATTATATATGATATATATTGTATACGGTATATATTACATATAATATATAATTTACACATATAATATTTTTATATTACATAGTAAATTGTTTATATTTTTTAACATATATGTAATCTACGTCATATGTTGAATATATATAATCTATATTAAATATATAATATATATAATATGCTATATATAATGTATGTATCATGTATTTAATATATAATACATAATTAATATGTAATATGATATATTATATATAATTTATGTATTTTAAATGTCATAAAATATAATAAATATTATATGTCATTACATAGCATATATTATATGTTATATATTTTGTCATATTATATATTATATGTTTTATAATATACAATATGACATATATATTATATATTCTGTATATTATATATGATATAATATATAATGGAGATAATATATTATATATTATACCTATTAAATATATATAATATATATTATACCTATTAAATATATATAATATATATTATATATATTATATATAATATATATTATATATATTATATATAATATATATTATATATATTATATATAATATATATTATATATTATATATAATATGACATAATATATATTAAATATTATATATGTTATCATACATCACATATATATGACATATATATTATATATGATATATAATATATGTGATATATTATATATGATATATAATATATGTGATATATTATATATGATATATAATATATGTGATATATTATATATGATATATAATATATGTGATATATTATATATGATATATAATATATGTGATATATTATATATGATATATAATATATGTGATATATTATATATGATATATAATATATGTGATATATTATATATGATATATAATATACGTGATATATTATATATGGTATATAATATACGTGATATATTATATATGGTATATAATATACGTGATATATTATATATGGTATATAATATACGTGATATATTATATATGGTATATAATATACGTGATATATTATATATGGTATATAATATACGTGATATATATTATATGATATATAATATACGTGATATATATTATATGATATATAATATACGTGATATATATTATATGATATATAATATACGTGATATATATTATATGATATATAATATACGTGATATATATTATATGATATATAATATACGTGATATATATTATATGATATATAATATACGTGATATATATTATATGATATATAATATATGTGATATATATTATATGCATATAATTCTTTTTCAGACAGAGTATTGTTCTGTTACACAGCCTGGAGTGCAATGGCGCCATCTTGGCTCACTGCAACCTCTCCCTCAAGGGTTCAAGTGATTGTCCTGCCTCAGCCTCGCAGTTAGCTGTGACTACACCACACTGGGACTACGGAAGCTGCCACCATGCCTGGCTAATTTTTTGTGTTTTTAGTAGAGACAGGGCTTCATTGTATTGGCCATGATGGTCTTGATCTCCTTTCCTTGTGATCCTCTTGCCTTGTCTTCCCAAAGTGCTGGGATAACAGGTCTGAGCAAAGACACATATTTTTTAAATGAAGAAAAATTTCAAAGGTACTCTGCTTGGTACAGTAATCAAATATATAAGTTCAGGAATAAAACATAACCATGAAACACGTTTACAACTGCACATGGGAAACAAAGACGACAATTTTTTAAATAGCATATGTGGTAAGCATTAACTAGTAATTTGAAGAGTTCGCATTTGAAAGGCTGGTATGAACATACCTTGAATGCAGCAACACAGGTTCCCCAGAAGAAAAAACAAAATGAAGGAAAATGAAACCACAAAGGTCCAATCTGCACTGACCTTTAAAAAACTAAGCACAGACAGTGGCACTTAGGACCAAGGGCAGGAGATCCCTAACCCCATCACCATGGCGATAGGGCATAAACATTCCAGGGTGAAGGCACAATCCGCATTGTGAGGTCCGAGTGCTGCCAGGCAGACAGCAGTGATTTTACATGTACAGGAAGGTAATAGAAGGCTCAGTGTTTTGTTTCAAAAACTGAATCCGAAGCCCACATATTACTATGCTGTGCTTGTTGAAATAAGTTATGAGATGGGAAATAGGGCAACACTAAATATATGTTTATATATATATATGTATATATACATATATATGTGTGTGTATATATATATAACTATATATAATATAATATATATAATATATATCATATGTATAACATATATATAATTTCCTTTAATATCCTGCATCATTATATTACATATATTATGTATGACATATAAAAATATATAATTATTATATATAATATATTACATATTATAATAAATAATTATTATATATAATACTATATATAATTACTTATATAATTATATAATTATATATATAATTGTATATGTAATATAATAACATAATATACAACATATATCCGTTATATAACATATTATATAATGTATAAAACCTAATATCTAATGTATAACACATAATATAGAATATATTACATAATATATAATATATAATATATTATGTAATATATAACATACATATTATATATCTTATAGTATAGGTAATACATTATATATTATATATTAAGTAATATGATATATGATATCATAATATAATACATATTATAATAGTATATATGACAGATTATATTATATATAACATGACACATAATATACTATGTGTACTAATATAATATAACATAATATATTCTGATATATATAATCTAGTATGATATATTACATATAATATTTAATATAATTATTTGCAGTACAATATTATATAATTGTATATAATATATGACATATATGATATATGTCATATATTATATATCATATAAATCATATATGATATATCATATATCATATACATGATATATCATATATCATATACATGATATATCATATATCATATACATGATATATCATATATCATATACATGATATATGATATATCATATACATGATATATCATATATCATATACATGGTATATCATATATCATATACATGATATATAATATATCATATACATGATATATAATATATCATATACATGATATATAATATATCATATATATGATATATAATATATCATATATTTAACATTCATCATGTATTATATATATCATATGTTTTATATAATACATATCATATGTTATATACAATGTTTATCATATGTTATAGATAACATATATCTTATGTTATATGTAATAAATATATATTATATGTTATATATCGTATATTGTTTTATATCATATATAATATATATCATGTTACATAATATATATCATATATTATGTAACATAGATCACATATTATATTATATATCATATATTATGTTATATTATATATCATATATTACATCATATATCATATGTATCATATATTAAATATATATCATATATTATATATCATATATTATACATATTGTTGATGGTCTATATTACATATAATATATAATTTACAAATCATGTAATATTTACATATTATATAATAAATTTTATATATTATTTAACATATATTATGTATAATATGTATCATATATTTAATATATAATGTATATTCAATGTTTAATATGTATAATATATTAAATGCAATATATATCATATATTTAATACATATAATATATATTTAATACATTATATATAATATATTATATACAATGTATATTATTTACATGTCATAAAATATAATATATATTATATGTCATTACATAATTTATATTATGTAATACGTTTTCTCATATTATATATATTATATATTATGTAAAATGTGATATACTATATATTATATAATATATGTAATAAATGTTATCTATAATACATAATATATGAGTGTATATAATACATTGTATATTACATGTAAGAAATATTATATATAGTATATTATATATATTACATATAATGTGACATACTATATATTATATATTATAGATATTATTATATATATGTATTGTATATGACATATATTACATAATATATTTTATATATTATATATATTATATATGTAATTTATTTTTAGACAGAGTCTTGTTCTGTTGCACAGGCTGGAATGCAATGGCGCCACTTGGCTCACTGCAACCTCTCCCTCACGGTTTCAAGTGATTGTCCTGCCTCAGCCTCCCAGGTAACTGCGACTACACCGCACTGGGACTACAGCAGCTGCCACCATGCCTGGCTAATTTTTTGTACTTTTAGTAGAGACAGGGCTTCACTGTGTTGTCCATGATGGTCTTGTTCTCCTTTCCTTGTAATCCTCTTCCCTTGTCCTCGCAAAATGCTGGGATAACAGGCGTGAGCCAAGATAGATATTTTTTAAATGAAGAAAAATTTCAAAGGTACTCTGCTTGGTACAATAATCAAATGTAAAAATTGAGTAATAAAACCTAACCATGAAACATATTTATAACTGCAGATAGAAAATACAGAGGACAATTGTTTAAATAACATATTTCGAA
Organism: Gorilla gorilla gorilla; assembly: GCF_029281585.2. NCBI lineage: Eukaryota > Metazoa > Chordata > Mammalia > Primates > Hominidae > Gorilla > Gorilla gorilla. The sequence goes on from NC_073241.2 coordinate 23,312,557, forward strand.
ACTATTAACTAGTAATTTGAAGAGTTCGCATTGGACAGGCTAGTATGAACACACCTTGAATGCAGCAACACAGGTTCCCCAGAAGAAAAATCAAAATGAGGGAAAAGAAATCACAAAAGTTCAATCTGCTCTGACCTTTGAAAAACTCAGCACAGACAGTGGCACTTAGGACCAAAGGCAGGAGATCCCTAACCCCATCACCATGGTGATAGGCGTTAGACCTTCCAGGGTGAAGGCACAATCAACATTGTGAGGTCCAACTGCTGCCACGCAGACAGCAGTGCTTTTACGTGTACAGGAAGGTAATTGAAGGCTCAGTGTTTTGTTTCAAAAACTTAATCCCAAGGCTACATATTACTATGCTGTAATTGTTGAAATAAGTTATGAGATGGGAAATAGGGTAAACCCAAATATATATATATATAGATGTGTGCATATATATATGTAATTATATATAACGTAATATATATAACATATATCATATGCATAACATACAGATAAATTCCATTTACCTCCTGCCTCCTTATATTACATATAATACATTATGTGTAATATAATATATAATATATCATTATATATAATAAAATAAGTATAATAATATAAAATCATTATATATAATGCAATATATAATTACATATATAATTACATATGTAATTATTTATAATATAACAACATATAATATGTATAATATATATCTAATATATAATATATTATATAATGTATATCTAATATCTAATATATTATATGATATATATATAATATTGAATACATAATAGGTTATGTAATATATAATATATTATGTAAGCCATAATATATATTATATATTTTATATTATATGTGATATACTATATTATATTATATATAATATATTATATTTTCTATATTATAAGTAATATATTGCATATGATATAAAATATATTATACATTATATGTTATACATTAAATAATATATTACATACATCATATGATATATATTATAACATTACATACATGACATATATTATACTATATATGATGTATATTATAGAATGTATACTAATAATGTAATATAATATAAAATATATTATCATATATTATATATAATCTATTATGATATATTATATATAATAATAATATAATCACTTTTAAAAGAATATTATATAATTATATATAATATATAACAAATAAAATACATATCATATATGATATATAATATATATCATATATGATATATAATGTATGATTTTTAATATATATCATATATGATATATCATAAGTGATATATAATATATATCATATATGACATATCACATAATGTATATAATATATACCATACATTATATCTAATATATATCACATATTATAAGATATATATCAGATATTATGTTTTCTATCATATATTATCTATGGTATATATCATATATTATGTAATACATATCATATATTATGTAATTACCATATATTATATTACATATCATCTGTTACATAATTTCTCACATATTATATTGTATGCATCATGTTTTAAATATATATCATGAATTATATAATGTATATCATATATTATATATTATATATGGTATATATTACAAATAATATATAATTTACATATCATATAATATAATATTTATAGATAATATAATAAATTACATACTTTATTTAGCATATATTATATATAATATATATCATATGTTTAATATATATAATCTATATTTAATCAAAAATAACTATAATATATTATATATCATATATATCATATATTTAATATATATAATATTAAATATATAATATATAATATGTTATACATATAACATATATATTTTACATGTCATACTATATATATTATATGTCATTACATAATATATTACATGTTATATATTTTGTCATGTTGTATTATGCAACATATAATATATACAAAATATTATATAAGAAATAATATATACAATATATTATATAACGTATAATATATACAATATATTATATAACGTATAATATATGCAATATATTATATAACGTATAATATATGCAATATATTATATAACGTATAATATATGCAATATATTATATAACGTATAATATATGCAATATATTATATAACGTATAATATATGCAATATATTATATAACGTATAATATATGCAATATATTATATAACGTATAATATATGCAATATATTATATAAGGTATAATATATTATATCATATATACAACTTATTACATTATATATATATTATATAACATATAATATATATAATATATTATATATTATGTAATATATATGTTATATAATATATAATATATATTATAATTTATATAGTATATAATATATAATATTTTATATATAATATATATAAAATATTATATTATATATAATATGACACAATATATATTATATATTATATGTATTATGATATATTATATGTATTACATATGTATTATTTATGACATACAACATATTAATATATACTATATATGATATATATTATCTACATATAATTATTTCTTAGAGTCTTGTTCTGTTGCACAGGCTGGAGTGCAATGGCGCCACCTTGGCTCACTGCAACCTCTCCCTCACGGGTTCAAGTGATTGTCCTGCCTCAGCCTCCCAGGTAACTGCGACTACACTGCACTGGGACTATAGCAGCTTCCACCATGCCTGGCTAATTTTTTGTATATTTAGTTGAGACAGGGCTTCACTGCATTTGCCATGATGGTCTTGATCTCCTGTCTTGTGATCCTCCGGCCTTATCCTCCCAAAGGGCTGGGATAAGAGGCCTGAGCCAAGATAGATATTTTTTAAATGAAGAAAAATTTCAAAAGTACTCTGCTTGGTACAATAATCAAAGATATAAATTAAGGAATAAAACATAAACATGAAACATATTTATAACTGCAGATGGAAAATGCAGAGGACAATTTTTTAAATAACATATTTGGAAAGCATTAACTAGTAATTTGAAGAGTTCGCATTTGACAGGCTAGTATGAACACACCTTGAATGCAGCAACACAGGTTCCCCAGAAGGAAAATCAAAATCAGAGAAAATGAAACCACAAAGGTTCAATCTGCTCTGACCTTTGAAAAACTCAGCACAGACAGTCGCACTTAGTACCAAGGGCAGGAGATCCCTAACCCCATCACCATGTCGATAGGGCATAAACATTCCAGGGTGAAGGTACAATCCATATTGTGATGTCCAACTGCTGCCAGGCAGACAGCAGTGCTTTTACATGTACAGGAAGGTCATGGAAGGCTCAGTGTTTTGTTTCAAAAACTGAATCCCAAGCCCACATATTACTATGCTGTGCTTGTTCAAATAAGTTATGAGATGGGAAATAGGGCAATCCCATATATATATAAATATATATATATATATATATGTGAGCGTGTATATATATATAATTATATATAACGTAATATACATAACATATATCATACACATAACATATATATAACATATATACTATATAGCTTATAATATATTATACATGTTATATAAAACATATAATATACAATATGTCATAATATATACAATATATGTAATATATACGATGTCATATTTTATATAATATATATTATATGTATTATATATATTACATATAATATATAATATATATAATATGACATCATATATATTACATATTATATATTATTTATATAATATATAAAATATATAATATATATTTAATATTATATATGAAATCTATACTATTATAAATATTATATAACATATATTATGTATCATATAATGAACTATAATATATATTATATTTTATGACATGTATATAATATATATTGTATATAAAATATTAAATATATAAAGTATATATTACATATTAAGTGTACACTATATAAAATATAATATATATTATGTATAATATATGTTAAATAAAATAATGTATTATATAATATATAAATTATATATTATATGATATGTAAATAATATATTATAGGTAATATATATCATCTACATTAAATATATGGCATATACTATATAATATATGATATATATAATGCAATGTATAATGTATATTATATGATTTATGTTATATAATATGATATATGATTTATATTATGTAATACGCTATATACTATATAATGATATATAATATATAACATGCTGCATATTATATAATGTATAATATATAGTATATATAACATATGATATATATCATTGATAATATATGAAAAATAACATCTGATATATAACATATATGATATACATTTTATATAATGTAAGATATATATAATATGATACATATAATATATATGATATATATTATATATTATATATATCATATATTATATAATATATGATATATATTATATATAATATATGATATATATTATATATGTTATATAGTATATATAATTACATAACAATCTATTGTATATGATCATACTCTATATTATATATCTTAATATATACTATATATTATATCATAATATATTATATATGTCATAATATATCATATATTGTATATTATTACTCTACATAATGTAAGATATTATATGTTTAATCTAATATATCATATACGTAATATAATATATATTATATTATGATATAATATATAATATGTTATTGAGTATATAATATCTTATACACATTATATAATTTATATCTATTATATATTATGTATATTACATATTATATGTAATATACAGTACATTATATATTATATATGAAATATTACATGTCATATAATGTTATACATATATTACATATTATATAATATATTACAAATTATATATTATGTATTATAGATATTTATTCTATTACATGTAATTATGTAATTTTATACTTATATATATAATTATATATTATGTTATATATAATAATTATGCATTATTATATGTATTATATTGTATATAATAATAATATATCATACTATTTTATAATATACATAATATATAGAAGGATGCAGGATGTAAAAGTAAATTATATATGTTATACATATTATATATGATATATATATTACATTTTATATAATTATATATATATATATATACACCCATATATATTTACATATATTTGGAGGTGCCCTATTTCCATTCTCATAACTTATTTTAAGAAGTACTGCATAGTAATGTTTGGACTTGGGATTCAGTTTTTGAAACAAAACACTGAGCCTTCCATGACCTTCCTGTACATGTAAAAGCACTCCTGACTGCCTGGCTGCAGTTGGACCGCACAATGTGTATTGTGCCTTCACCGTGGAATTTTTATGCCCTATCACGATGGTGATGGGATTAGGGATCTGTTGCCCTTGGTCCTAAGTGCCACTGTCTGTGCTGAGTTCTTCAAAGGTCAGAGCAGATTGAACCTCTGTGGTTTCATTTTCTCTGATTTTGATTTTTCTAATGGGGAGCCTGTGTTGCTGCATTCAAGGTATGTTCATACTGGCCTGCAAAATGCAAACTCATCAAATTACTAGGTAGTGCTTTCCAAATATGTTATTTAAAACATTACACTCTGTATTTTCAATGTGCATTTATCAATATGTTTCATGGTTGTTTTATTCCTCAATTAATACATTTGATTATTGTACCAAGTAGAGTACCTTTGAAATCTTTCTTCATTTAAAAAATAGGTATCTTGGCTCAGGCCTCTAATCCCAGCACTTTGGGAGGCCAAGGCAAGAGGATCACAAGGTGAGGACATCAAGACCATCCTGGCAAATACAGTGAAATCCTGTCTCTACTAAAACTAAAAAAAATTAGCCAGGCATGGTGGCAGCTGGTGTAGTCCCAGTGTGGTGCAGTCCCACCTACTTGGGGGGCTGAGGCTGGACAATCACTTGAACCCGTCGGGCAGAGTTTGCAGTGAGCCAAGATGGCGCCAATGTACCCCAGTCTGTGCAACACTAAAAGACTCTGTCTAAAAACAATTATATATATATAATATAAATTATATATACGTATTATATATAATATATATAATATGCAATATATAATATATTATCTAATAATATAAACAATATATATAATATATTATGTCATATTATATATAATATATATTATATGTATTATATATATTGCATATATTATATAATATATAATTTATATATGACACAATATATATTATAATATGTATTAAAATTATATATAATATAAATAATAAGTACATTATATATATTATATAATATATGAGATGCATACTATATAATGAACTATAATATATATCTTCTTTATGACATGTATATAAGTTATATTATATATTAAATATTATATAGATATATTATATATTTTATGTATATTATATATATTATATATTATATATTATGTATATATTAATTATATATTACATATATTATATATTAAATACATCATATATAAAATATATAATATATATTATATATATCATATTTTAAAACATATATTATATAATACTTAAATTATATATTATATATGTAAATAATGCATTATAGGTAATACATACCATATATAATAAATATAATATACGATATATAATATAACATATGATATATATATGAGGTATGATGTATATTATATGATATATGGAATATAATATGATGTATGATATATATTTTATACTATATACTGTATATTATATAATATGATATACATTATATATCATATGCTACATATTATACAATGCATGATATATATTATAACATATGATATATATTATGGATATAATATATGATTCGTATAATATATGATACATATTATATATATGATATATCTTCTATACGTTATCAATTATACATAATTATATAATATTCTGTTATGTATGATTATATTATATATATATTATATAGATATATAGATATATATAATACATCTTAATGTATAATACATATGTCATTATATAGTATAAATAATATATCATAATGTTTTATATATTATATTATATTATTACTAAACAAAATATCATATGTAATCTAATATATGTCATATATATTATATATATTATATTATGATATATGTTATATAATGTTATATATTATATGATATATATTATATACTATATAATATATTATATATTATATACTATATAATATATAATATATTATATACTATATAGTATATAATATATTATATACTATATAATATATAATATATTATATACTATATAGTATATAATATATTATATATTAATATATTATATACTATATAATATATAATATATTATATACTATATAATATATAATATATTATATACTATATAATATATTATATATTATATACTATATACTATATAATATATTATATACTATATAATATATTATATATTATATACTATATAATATATAATATATTATATACTATATAATATATAATATTATATACTATATAATATATAATATATTATATACTATGTACTATATAATATATTATATACTATATAATATATTATATATTATATACTATATAATATATTATATAGTATATACTATATAATATATTATATATTATATTTTATGTATAATATATTACGTGTTATATGTGATATATAATACATCACATATTATATTTATTATATATTATATGTTATATATTATACATATGATATTATATATTATATCATATATCATATATTATACATGATATATATTATATATTATGTGATATATAATTATATGTAATTATATAATAATATATATACTCATTTAGTTATATAAATAATTATATATTATGTTATATATAATAATTATACATTATATGTATTATAGTGTATATCATAATTACACATTATTATACATTATATTATAGATAATATATTATATAGAATGTAAGGATTCAGGATGTGAAAGGAAATTATATATGTTATACCTATTATACATGTTATACGTATTACATTATATATAATTATATATATATATATGCACACATATGTATATATGTATGTATATTTGTGGGTGCCCTATTTCCCATCTCATAACTTATTTTAAGAAGTACAGCATAGTAATGTGTGGGCTTAGGATTCAGTTTTTGGAACAAAACACTGAGCCTTCCATGACCTTCCTGTACATGTAAAAGCACTACTGCCTGCCTGGCAGCAGTTGGACCTCACAATCTGGATTGTGCCTTCACCCTGGAATATTTATGCCCTATCGCCATGGTGGTGGGATTAGGGATCTCCTGCCCTTGGTCCTAAGTGTGACTGTCTGTGCTGAGTTTTTCAAAGGTCAGAGCAGATTGAACCTTTGTGGTTTCATTTTCCCTGATTTTGATTTGTCTTATGGGGAACCTGTGTTGCTGCATTCAAGGTATGTGCATACCGGCCCGTCAAATGCAAACTCTTCAAATTACTAGTTAGTGCTTTTGAAATATGTTATTTAAAACATTATCGTTATCGTCTGTATTTTCCATATGCAGTTATCAATATGTTTCATGGTTATGTTTTATTCCTCAATTTATATATTTGATTACTGTACCAAGGTGAGTACCTTTGAAATTTTTCTTCATTTAAAAAATATGTATCTTGGCTCAGGCCTCTAATCCCAACACTTTGGGAGGCCAAGGCAAGAGGATCACAAGGTGAGGAGATCAAGACCATCTTGGCCAATACAGTGAAATCCTGTCTCTACTAATACTAAAAAAAATTAGCCAGGCATGGTGGCAGCTGGTGTAGTCCCAGTGTGGTGTAGTCCCAGCTACCTGGGAGGCTGAGGCAGGACAATCAGTTGAACCCGTGAAGCAGAGGGTGCAGTGAGCCTAGATGGAGCCATTGCACCCCAGCCTGTGCAACAGAACAAGACTCTGTCTAAAAACAATTATATACATATAATATATATTTTATATATGTAATATATAATATATAATATATATTATATATAATATATATAATATATGTAATATATATTATATATATTATGTTATATTATATATAATATATATTATATATATTATGTATTATGTTATATTATATATAATATATATAATATATTATATATTATGTTATATTCTATATAATATATATTATATATATTATATATTACATATAATATATAATATATATTACATTTATTATATATATTACATATAATAAATATATATTATATTTATCATATATTACATATTATATGTAATATAAATATAATATGACATAATCTATATTACATATAATATATATTATTTATATTATATAATGAACTATAGTATATATTATATTTTATGGCATGTATATAATATATATATTATATATTATATATTAAATATATAATATATATAATATGTATTATATATTATATATAATATATAATATATATAATATATATTATATATAATATATGTTACATAAAATATATATTATATTAATATATAAATTATATATTATATGATATGTAAATAATTTATTACAGGTAATATATACCATATATAATAAATATATGAAATATATTATGTAATGTATGATATATGTAATATAATGTATGATATATATTATATGATATGTGGTATATAATATGACATATGATATATATTATATATTATTCGCTATATATTACATAATATATGCTATATATTATGCAATATATGATATACATTATATAATACATGCTATATATTATACAATATATGTTATATATTATATATAACATATGATATATATTTTTTTAATATATGATATATCCCAGCACTCTGGGAGACCCAAGATGGAGGATTGCTTGAGGCCAGGACTTTGTAACCAGCCTGGTCTACACAGCAAGACCCCCATCTCTATAAAAAAATAAAAAATATTTTTAATTGCTGAAAAATGAAATACTAAATTATTTATGAATATATAAGTTCAATAAAAGATGAGAAAATGCACCTAGGTCATTAGGACAATTTGTATGAAACAATATCCAATTTGCTGTCTGTTACTTCTCCTACCTTATCGTGTCTAATTTTTTCTCATCTTTGTGAATTCCTGCATCTACAGTAGGCAAAAAAACAAAAATCAAAAGGAATCTTATTCTATTCACAGCCATCAGAAAAATGTGTTACTATTCCTGTAGTCAGTTAGGTTCTAAATCATACATTTGAGAAATATTTGAAACACGTCATAAAGAAAATAAGCATCATATTTCTCACTAAATAGCACCTGAAATATTCCATATGAAAGGAAAAATACAAAAAACTTAACTTTTAATTACTAACCTCCTTAAAGAAAAAGAATTCTATGCGATTAGATATTTGATAATGGATGTCCTATACCTGAGATTTAAATCCCATTTTCTGTGTCCTAACATCTCACCTTCAGAAAATCTCCAATATTGGGTTATTTGGATTATATATTTAAAACTGAATATACTTGAAGATGTGAATGATTTGTTGCTGCAACAAATGGTTTAGCAATTATCTGCATTAAAATGTGTTCCATGAAGAACAGAAAAAGAATATTTCTACTTCAGTCCTTAAAAATTGTGAAAGCACAGCCACAGTCTTAGTTTGTCAATCTTGAATTCTTTTGGTATTTTAATTTCACCAATAGTTCTGGAACTGCTCTTTTTGTATTTCTCAAAATGTTTTGTCTTGCATCGTGCAATAAGGCAGCCACCATCATATGTGACCACTGAGCACTTCTAATGCAGCTAGCCAGAACAGATGTTTTAAGTATAAAGCATCTTGTTCATTTTTATACTAAATCCTTAAATATTGTTTTGAATATACCAGGTTAAATAAAATAGATTAAAATTTATTTCACCTGTTTTTTTTTAAGTGTAACTACTGGAAAATTTAAAATTACACATATGGTCTGCATCATATTTCTATTAGACAGCACTGGCTCACCGTTCTACTGGTTGGCTAGCTTGTACCTCCAGATAACATCTGATAATCCAATCACTAGCTATCACAAAATAGATCTTTCAGATGTTTCCTATTAAAATGTTCGTTTAATTTTGAAATGAATTCCTAGAAAAGCTCATATAATACTATTATAGAAAATCATTAAAATCAACTTAATAATTTTCCCAACATGAAACAGAACTTAAGGTAAATCTACATTTGTTTGGTTAGTATTTATTGTACTGGTAAAGACCAAAGAATTGGTAATGTTCAACAAAATATGAAAATGCCAGTGACGTTAACAAAAAATAGCTGGAAACCAAAGAATCTTGCTTACGTCACAATCACAGCCAGGAAAATGCAGCTTATTTTACAGCCAGTCCCCAATGTGAAGAATACGTAGAAGCAACAGTAAATAAAAAAAGAAGTATAATACAGAAATGCCTAATATCAAAGAAATTCATGTAACAGAATACTGAACTTCAGTATTTCTAATACATGTATATACACATTCCTGCTAACTGTAGAATATTTCCTGCAAGTTATGGTCCCAGTGCCTCACCAATGGAAGATCTATCTTGTACTATTCAATTCATACTCTCTCTAATAACAGCACTATACTAGCAGGTTCATCATCAAGTGAAGGCTGTTTGCTAGATAACCAAAACCAAGATTGGAAAACTAAAAAGCTGGAGGGAGGGAAAACACAGCCTACAAAATGCTTACAAGATTAGCAGCAAATGATGAAGTAGTAACTAGAGGGGCAGAAAAATAGAAAGATTATCATCGGACTTGGGAATTCAAAGAGAGCTCAGCAAAATACTAGGACATGGCTCATATAAGATGGAATAAGCCTGGAAATACACCCCCCTCCCCAATATTTCAGAACATAAAATCTACAGAAAGAGAGTCCTAATGTATTGAACCTGGTTTCTCCATTGAAACAAAAGTCTTCAAGGAAGGAGAGATACATAAAATTTAACAGGAATACATATGAAGCAGTATCTTTAAAGAATGTAAATATATCAACCAAAAGTAAATTTGAGATTCAAATTTCCATTGCTAAAGTCTTTTCAGAGTCAGAACGACATAATTATTATATAGCAATTCAAAACAAAACCAAAAACTTACTGGAAAGGAGAACAACTGGTTTGAGACGAAAAACTTTTCGTGGTAGAGCAGAAATAACTGTCAAGGAAAATACTTAGAAAAAGGCATATATAAAGAGTGGCCTAGTTTTACTGCACACGTCTTTGCCATGCAGAAACAGCTAAATCCCATCTGACAACTACTTTCCCTTTCGTGTACCTTGTCTTTAGAGAATAAAATATATCTGGGTTTGATATAGAGGAGACTAATTTTCACATTAAAAAATGATTTTCTTAAAAGCCTGGCCTTACAGTTTAAAAATTATACGATTAAAATCAAGATATTATTCCTATAAAAAGCCAAACTTTAATCCATTTAAATCATGAAACTTAAAACTTAACTTGAAGCGATTTCAATCATGAAACTTAAAACTCCAAATTACTATTGTGAATTAACACTTCTCCACTATTTATCTTGCAATTTTAAAAACACTTCAGAAAGTAGCAAATTTGTAAAACAATAAATAATTCGTACCTATAGTATCCTCATTTTGCCATGCAGTTTTATTTAAATCTCACTTAAAAAGAAATGGAACTCATTCTTAAAGGGTAGAATGTACATGATGTAAAGCAGACACAGGAAGATTTATCTTTACTTACTGAAAATCAATAGTATAATTCTAAGATTTTTTCCATGAAACTATTGAAATAAGTCCTACTTGAAAAGAGAAATCCCACAAGAGTTAGCAATTAATAAAAACACCAAAATGAGAAATTCCCCAGCATGGAAAATTCCTGTCATAAATGTTGATGTTTATCCAGTTAAAAATATATACAACGAATAATATCAATAAATAAATGTATTAGAAGGAAATAATAGATGTTAGTTACGTATACCCAAAACTATACGTATTTTAGGCTCTATATTTACTGAGGCACAGAACTAAAAGAATTTTTAAAGTTCTTTCTATTAGAAACTATTATCAATAGGTTGCATCTTTATGGCCCAACTGAGTTGAAATTCCAAATAAGATCCCTTCAAATTTAATAAATGGCATTCTTCATTAACAGCATTTAAAAAATAATGGCTGAAACACATAATCAACATTACACTGAAGTTCTATCTGAAGACAGAAAAAGTTGCCATCCACACCAAAACTACACATATACCTTCTGATTTTATAGAATTGTTCCAATGTCTTTTCTCTCAGTATCATTAAAATCACCCTACCTGTTTGGACCGAGGTCTACCAGGAGAAAATTTTCTCTTAGTAATAGCTGGTTTACCCATGCCAATTTTTGGAGTGACTGAGATGTAAGTTGTTGGCATGATGTTTCCAGCAGAGGAACTAAGAGCTGAAGGGTAATTATGCAGCATGTCATGTGAAGGCGAGTCTGAAGAAGGTGTTGGGGAGGAAGACACATCTGCCTTGCTTATGTCTGCTGATGATGAAAATGATGACTCTGTCTCAGATGATAACTTTATAGATTTGCCTCCTTGGTATGAAACATCTTTCAAACAACCCTCAATTTTAGGAGTCATTTCAGAGTCCATCAATCCAGTAGAAAGCTCAGAATTTTCTTTATGTTCCTTTTCTCCTTGTAGCCTTTCTATAACCAACTGTTCCTCAGGACATAATGAAGTGCTTTCCTCATGTGGGGACACTAAGGTTTCTAGTGGAAGAGTGACAGATTCAATGACTAATTTTGGAGGCCTTGATTCTTCTTTGGATACCACTGTTTTAGGTTCCTCTAACAACTGCAGTTGCTCTTGCTGCACAGTGATCTGGTGTGTAACGACTTCAATGTTTTCTGTCACTTCCATTTTATCTTCAATTTGATCTTCACCACAAATATGCTTCACTTCAGAAGACATTTTCATTTCTTCACTATCAACCTCATTAGAAATCTGTTTTTCCAATTCGGTATTCACTGTATGTTGGGATGATACTACAAAATTCAGAACATTTGTTATGGTAAGGTACAAACAAATTTTAAATTTTCTAACTATAGATATATAAAACATTTGGCTACACTAGAACTTAAATCAGAAGGTATTCATCAAAGCAGACAATTATTAAGTGAATGAAAGCCAAAGTATACAAGGATTTATGGATTAGAATTAGCCACATACCAGAAAACCTAATGAAAACATGTTTTATAACTTAAGTACTTCCAAATGGATTGAAAATTACACAGGAAAAGTTCTCATACTCATTTTTTAGTTAAGAAAATGAGGATCAATCATGTTATGTGAGGTACCTAAGTTAAAAAGTAAAGACTGATCTAGAATGTGTAGGCATTTTCTAATAGTAGATACCCAGATGTAACAAAGTTACTATAGACTCAAAAGCACAGACAGAAAAGATTTGCTAACCACCAATATTTATTTTGCTTAACCATACCTGCCAACCTAGCCAAAATATTCTTTGGATATAATCCTTGCTCTTCATCATTGTCTATAAATTAAAAGACTAATCTCAGAAAATCTAGAAACTTAGATATCAGAAACATAGTCACTGGTAAATTTTAAATCAGGATACCAGTATGTTAAACCTTTAACTCAATCTCATCAAGGTAATTTTTAAATTATAGTAAAAAGACACTGCTAGCCTCATTTACCAATCAGTGACTAAAATTTATCTATTTATCTATGTTCTTTTTTTTTTTTGAAACAGGATCTCAATCTCACTCTGTGACCCAAGCTGGAGTGCAGTAGCACAAACATGGCTCACTGCAGCCTCAACCTCGTGGGCTCAAGTGGTCCTCCCACCTCAGCCTCCCAAACTGCTGGGACTGCAGGCATGTGTCACCATGCCCAGATTTTTTTTATTTTTGTAGAGACAGGGTCTCACTATATTGCCCAGGCCTATACATGTTCTGATACCAAACTGAAATCTCATCTTCTTTCCCACTTTATTGAAAGACTACAGGTAAGGATAAAAGAAAACTACCAAATAACAGATCTGATAGTACAAAATATTTTTAATCATGACCTCCCCCCTCCAAAAAAAAAAACTTTCAAGAGAAACTAACCTACTTTAGATCCATTGTCAATTCTTTTCCAGAATCTCTTAACTAAAAGATTTAGTTACTGTAATGTATATACATACAGCAATTGCAAAAAAATCTTTGGGATAAAGACATTATCTTATGACTCAAACAAATTAGACAATATGAACATACTGCTTACCAGCAATGAGAAGACTATCTGTGTCCTCTATACCCTCAGTGTAGGGAAAGGCTTTCTGAATATGACTCAAAAATCCAGAAGCAAAAGAAGATTAATAAATCAACTCCATAAAAAAGAAACTTTTGCATGGCAAAAAAAATAATAAAAACAAAGTCAAAAGACACATAATACAGCCTGGATAACATGGTGAGACCCTGTCTCTACAAAAGTAAAAAATTAGCTGGGCTTCGTGGTACACATAACTCCTAGCTAACTCGGGAGGCTGAGGCAGGAATATTGCTTGAGCCCAGGTCAAGACTACAGTGAACTATGACCATACCACTGTACTATGGCCGGGGTGACAGGGTGAGACACAGTCTCACACAAATAAGCAAAAAAAAAAAAAAAAAACAAGAACAAATAAGCTAGCAGAAAGTATCTGCATCATGTAACACATATAAGGGCTTACATCCCTCACTTATAAAGAACTCTTAAATTTAGGGAAAAATGCCAAAATCTTCAATAACAGGCAAAACACATGAACAGACAATTCATGAGAAGAAATAAAAACTGACCCTTAAACACATGAAAAAATGATCAACTTCACTCTTAGGATAAACAAAAATTAAAACTACATTGATACACTACTTTTCACCCAGAAGGCAGACAAACATTCAAAAGCTGAACAAGTCATCCTGTTAGCAAAGACGTAGGAAAAGTTCTCTCACACATCTCTGGTGGCAATGCAAAGTACCGTAAGCCCCAAAAAAGGGAATTTGACGGTATCTCACAAAGCTACATATGTGTACACTCCTGAGGCAATAATCCTAGGAATTTACCCTACAGATTTGTCCCTGAGAATTCAAAAACACACATGCACAAAGCCAGGGAGTGTAAAATCATTTATAATGCAAAATATCATAAACTACTGAAATACCATGGGTTACTGAGTAACCCATAGCACAGATACACAATGGAGTGCTATGCAGCTGTTTAAAAGGAGAATGAGATCTCTTGAACTTGCCTAACTTGCCTGGAAGTGATTTCCAGATTTTATTACATGAAAAAAGCAACATGCAAAAGAACATATACAACATGCTACCTTCACTGAAAGAGCAATATATCCTCTTATTCTTAGATGAAAAATAACAGGAGGTTTAAAACAGAAAACAATGAAGTTAGTTACTTCCAAGAGGCTGGGGAAAATGCGGTATAAGTAATAAACAAGAGACAGTGACAATTCTGAGTAAAACTTCATATAGTTTTGAGTTTTGAAAGTATACTCATACCTTCTATATTTAAAAAATTAAATCACTAAGAAAAGAAAGGGGAATAAAATCTATTACTGAGAGCAAACTGAAGCAGACTTGCTTTTTAGATTGAGCAACTGAATAAATGTGCTGTTCTACAACCCAGAATTTTTACTGTAGAAGAACAGACATGCAAGAATGAAAAGGCAAAGAACTCAATGGAGAAGGATAAGAACTGGAGGTGCTGGTATAAATTCATTATTTCTAAGTTATGTATATGTATATGAATATTTATGTGTATATACATAACATGTAGGGGTGTTCAATCTTTTGGCTTTCCTGGACCACATTGAAAGAAGAATCGTCTTGGGCCACACACAAAATACACTAATACTAATGATAGCTGATGAGCTACACACACACACACACCCACACGCACACACCCCCCAAAAAAGAAACACCTCATAATGTTTTAAGAAATTTTATGAATTTCTGTTGGGCCACATTCGAAGCCATCCTGGACCACATGTAGCCTGCGGGCCATGGGTTGGACAAACTTCTGTAAGTGTATACACATGCATGTATTTCCTGACGTCACCTACTGAAAGGGTGAAGAAGCAAACACCCTCCAGTAGCAATGAGCACACCCAGCACCCATTCCCCACTAAAGGAATGTGGATTACTTATTTAACAATGGACTTATTCCAGGACTGGGGCACGGGAGGTATAAGATGAGCTTGTAACATCTTGTTACACCAAAAAGTATGAAGTGTTCAAATAAGCAGTGAGAGCAGAACACCAGTGCCAGCTTGAAGGAGCAACTGACAGCAAGTATGGGACTATTTGAGCCAAAAAATAATTAGGTAATGAGTTGTAAATGATTGAAGATAATAGGAGTTCATGAGCCAATATTAATAGTAAGTAAGTTTAACATGTGAAAGAAGTGTTCTTGCTTACGAAAGAAAGCAGAGGGCTAACTGGTAAATGTGGTGGGAGTGCGAGAGCTGGAAATGCATCATTTGCAATCAAAAGAAAGCATGTTATAATGGCATCATCAGGCAGTAAGTTTGTTGTTGTTGTTGCTGTTGTTGTTGTTGCTGTTGTTGTTGTTGCTGTTTTTTGAGACAGAGTCTATCTCTGTCACCCAGGCTGGAGTGTAGTAGCATGAGTTCGACTCACTGCAACCTCTGCCTCCCGGGTTCAAGCGATTCTCCTGTCTCAGCATCCTGAGTAGCTGGGATTACATGGCACCCACTACCATGCCTGGCTAATTTTTGTATTTTTAGTACAGACAGGGTTTCACCATGTTGGCCAGGCTGATCTTGAACTCCTGACCTCAACTGATCCACCCACTTCAGCCTCCCAAAGTGCTGGGATTACAGGTGTGAGCCACCACACCCGGGCTAGGGAGTAAGTTTTTCAAATCTAGAAGGAAATTCTGAGGAAAAGCAAGATATTTGCATGGTCTTAAAGTATCCTCACATACTGCTTTATTAGATACAAAGGAGTGGGGAATAGAAATTGGGCAACAGCCTGACCACGTGATTCTCATGAGGGAAAGTGGAATAATGTGTGCTTCCAGCTGTGATACCCTGAGGATGGATCAGCACTTTGCAGTATTCTGGCCAATAATGCATGCCTCTCATCTAATTGTAAGGGGTTATCAAAAACAACATGGGGAAATTTCTGTTTGAAAAAAGAAAAAAGAAGTATATCGAGAAGAACTCTATTCTTCAAAAATACCAATGACAAAAACTAAATCCTAGAATCTACTTGGAGGAAGGGGTAGGCTATGAAGGACATAAGATCAAATGACATAACTGGAACATGGCTAGTACATTAGATAAACATACGACATTGATGTAAGTTTAGGAAGTTGATAGCAGGATGGTGATTTTTTTAAAGAATATTCCTACTATTAAGAAATACATACTGAAATGGTGGTAAAAAGGCACAATGTATGTAATTAACCCTCAAATAGTAGGGGGTTGGGGGAATAAAGACACACACACAGACACACACACACACACACACACACACACAGAAAGCGAGAGAGGGCATGCCCAATGATAATGAAATGCTAACAACTGATAAATCTGAGTAAATGGGATACACGTATTATTTTTATTTTTTCCAACTTTTAGAGTTTGAACTTATTTTCAAGTAAAAACTTTCTAAAAACGCATAATATACCAACGAACAGACATTCCTGAGATAAAAATAGGAAAAAGAAACCCATCTGACAATGACTGTTTTACAATAAAGATCCTGAAAAGATCACCCCCACTCCAGCTCACCAGGGAGCAGCCCCAAACTAGACTGACAGCCCTGTGGGGGCACACTGATTTGCCCCAACATCTCCAGCCTTCACTACAGTGATGTTCGCACACAGTAAACACTCAAATGTTAAATGCAAACAAATGAGTAAATTATGACTCAAGACTACAGAGAGAACTACAGAAGAATTCAACAGCAGAGAAAGATGATCATTCTTCAAATGGTTCAAAGGACAAACCTTTCAATCCATGAAAAACTCTATGGTAACTGTTTCTGTACTTACTTTGTGTTAGGCATTGTGCTGGGCACTTTATAGATACCACTTCAGTAAATCCAACATCCCTGTGAGGTAAGTACCGTTAACCTTCTGTACACTGACTTAGGGAAGTTCAACAGGTAGCCAAAGATCATCAATTTAGTAACTGAAAAAACTGCAGTTTGACTCCACAGCATAAGCTTTGAACCACCACACTATAGTGCCTTCATAGAGCAGAATAAAAAGATTAAGTATCCAATAGTATTCCCAGAATTTATGTAATTCTGTCACTCTCAAAAGAGAATAGCAGATTACAAAGAGCAAATCGAAAAGAAGCACACCAAAGGGGAGACAGAACAAGCTGAGAAAGACACCCAGAATTCTCTACCAGTTCTCAAGACAATGAAAACCATAATAAAGAAGATTAAGAGCAAGAGACAAAAATTATCCAGTAGTTACTAGACTAGATATTATTAGAGAGTGTAAAGAAGGTAATTTTTTAAGTGAATATATTTTTTTAAAAAGGTGCTGGGGCAGGGGGTGGGGGCGGGGATGGGGATTCACACATCTCCCAAAGCTTTCAGGAAGAAAAAAAGGATTATGATTACATTTTTTCAAGTTAAGATTTTTCTCGTGACAGCATAAACTGAAAAAACTGAAGAAAATGTTTTCAGAGTATAAAAAAGAAAAATTTGTAATATGAAACATTATACTGTGCCAAGTTCTTATAGCCTAAAAGGAACAGTCTCTTTCCGACATGTAGGGTTTCAAAAAATTTATAATTATTTTTAAAGGATCACAACCAAGACTCCAAAAGATTGAGGGTAAAGTTGGAATTAACAGAGGAAATATATTTTTGCAAGAAAATTGTGACAAGGTTTACAATCTAGGTTAATCGAATCAGAGAAAAGGGGAATAAAAACTTCATTTTCAGTGGGGAATGGGAGAAAATTTATATCTTTAATATTTATAATCATTTACATTCACAAAATGAGATTCTGAATTATAAATCATTGCAGGAAGTAAAAGAAGAGAAAAATAGAAAGAAATTATAAGAAAAATTTTGCCTCAAAACAGCCAAGCATTTCAATTGCAACCATCAATCCAAACAGTGACCTCTATTAAGCTTTCAAAAGATACATTTTTATAACACAAAAGAATCCAAAATAAGATGTGAAAAGATAACCATTCAACTGTTAAACTAACACCCTACGTGGCCATAGTGTCAGGCAAAGCAAAATACCTGCCCTTCCTGATCCCTCAACAAAAAACACATTACATAGAATAAAGAACAATTTTATACTGGTAAAAAGCACAACATATTAACACTGTTGCTAAATAACAGCCACAAGTTATTTGTTTAAAAATATGATAAATTGATAGGAACAATTAATAGTGGTCAGTTGTAACTTGTTGAATCAACAAGTCAAAAAATAAGGTAAAAGGACTTCATCTAACTAAATGAAATTAATAAACACAAATGCTACACCTTTAAAAAGTCAATACTTCAAGTATCAAAACATTTATTTTAAAAAACCTACCTTAGTTAAATTCTCTGTTTAAATGAAATGAAAGCATAAATTAACATACTTCAGCACAACTTAAAAAAACATAAAGTTATTAGCTAAGGTATATACATACATAAAGTTACAAATACAATAAACTTGGCTTCAGCCAAAGCTATAGCCTAAGGTAAACTTATAGTCTTAAATGTCCTTTTTCCTTAGGAAAGAAAATGAATTACAAATTCAACTTCATATTAAAGTAAAAAGGCAAGTAGAGGAACTGAGTGAAGATAAGAGTGTAAATATACAAATCAGTCAAACAGCAGAGTTTTTCCTTTCCAATGATAAGTCATTCAGCAAGAGAAGGAATCTGAACTACCTGAGGAAGCAGGCCAGAGTTCATCACAATCCTTCAGCCCTCAGGCCCCACTTCCCAGGTAGCCACAGCTGAGCACAGTTACCCAGCAGCTCTTTTTCCCCCAAGGAGAGAAAGCCCCTCCCCTCAACCCCCACCACTCAGGCAGACGTCTAGTAGAACTTGCTGAAGACCACAGCAGAACCTGGTAATACTGCTTGCAGTTCTAGGTGCCAAACCTCACTGGCGAGGACAGGGTGCAGGTACAGGATCTCTCTGCGTCTGCTCCCACCTCCTCCCCACGCCAGGGACCAGGGGTTCTGGCCACATCACCCTCCTTTCCCAGGCCCTCCACCTCCTCCCTAGAGAAAGCAGTTCCGAGAAGGGCAATGACAATGCTGTGCCTTCCACTCCCGCACACGGGCCATCACGCCCTCTCCAGCTCCAGGGAAAACCCGCTCCAGGCCCATGCAGCACCTGAGGGTCAACTCCATCCCTCAACCTCGCGACACCAGCAGCCCAGGAAGACTAAGCTTAAAAGCTAAACCGCACCTTGGATTCCAAGGGCTATCTCCACTACCCCACTGCCCCCAACCCGGCTCTGAACACCTCACCCTGAAGGGGCAGAAGCCAAGTGAGGTAGGAAGTTAGTTAATGAGTTCATCGGCATTTTTTATAATAGCTCAAAATTTTAACGACCCAAATGTTCACCAACAGGTGATTCAATACACAAATTGTGGTATCTCCAGCACTCAGTAATACAAAAGAATCACTACTGATCTGTGCAGCAATAGGGATGAATTTCAAAATAATTACACCGAGTTAAAGAAGCCAGACCAAAAACGAGTATATACTATATGAAGCTTTTATTAAAAATTCTAGGAAGTGAATACTAATCTATAGTGAAAAAGCAGACTAGGAAGACAGAGGGTTTGGGTTTGAACAGCCACAAAGCAAGCCAAGAGGCACCAGGAAACTTTGACGGTGATGACTATGTTCATTATCTTGAAGAGTGTACAGTTTGCTGTATGTCAGTTATATGTCAATAAAGCTGCTTTTAAAAAGGTGATGGTAATATATAGATTTGAATAGATATCCGATTTGTCTGTTCTCCATATAAAACGTACAGAGGATTTAAAAAAGTAAATAAACAACTTACTTTGCATTTCCAACCATTGGTTGGTACAGATTTCATAATTCGTTGAAGACAAAAAGTATGATACCCTTTGTCACACGTGTCACACACTAGCATCTTGCTATCTTCTCCCGATTGTCTAAAAAGTAAGATAGCATTAATGATGGCTTATCTTTAAACTTATGTTTTGCAACATAAGTAATCATGAAAATCATCAGTCCTGGGAACTGCACAGTTCATAAATACCTCAGTATCTGTTTCGTCTCTGCAGATAGTAACAGAGGTAACCCTGCTATAAGGATTGCCTCCTAAATGGTGATCTTTACTCAATGCTCACCTACGGTTAACTTGCTCTAGCCATTTTAGGATTCCTGCAAAGGAGGAAGGGTTGAGGCAAGATGAATAGCCTCTGATCTTTACTTTTAAAATATAATTTTTGAGAGGAAGGCGCTATAACTGCTAGGTGCTACTGTGTGGAAAGAACAAATCTTGGCACAGCAAATTGAAAAGACTGTCATATAACGTAAAGAGGATCAAATTTGGCATCAGATCTCTATTTGTATTCAGGCTGCTGTTTTCTAGCTGTGTCACTAAACAACTTAGACTAAAGCTCTCTGAGTTTCAGGTATAAAACGGGAATAATAAACATTACTGTGATAATTAAATGTAATGCAGTTTCAAGTGCTTAGGATGTCTATTAAGCAATTAAACGCTGAATAATTATTACAAAAGATGAACCTTGTCATAATTATTAAGAATTATAATTGAAAACCTAAAACCTTTCTTTAAACACTCTTCTGCCCCCAAAGATTGGGCCCCTGTCCTACAGCGTTATCTCTGTTGAGATTTTTGACTATAATCACTTTCAGATACTATGATTTTAAATTCAAGAGGAGGGGAAGAGAAAAAACGGGGAAAGCAAGAAGAGCTGAGAGAGGAATCTCTGAATGAAATCTGTGGGATAAACAGAAGTCAACAGGAAGATGGGTCAGTTGGCCTCCAATTATTATTCAGTTCAACCTCTCCATAAAAAGTCACATGTTTTATCTCTTCAGCTACATGGAAAGATCTTGGAGGACAAGTACTCTTCCTTCAAGTTCTTTTAATCCTTCCCAAGAAACTGATTGCAGATACAAGGTATTGAATAAATGTTTACTGAATATTTTATCTAATTTTTACCAAAATATGAAGGTACATATTCCTATTTATGTCACGTAACTCTAAGATATTGATGCTTATTTCTTATAAAACTAAATAATAAAAACAGGCTGATCATGGCAGTTGGGCATAATTCTTGCTGGTTTCAACAAAAATTCTCAGCCTGTAAATGAAGATGCTGGTAACATCCCCAAATTATCATGCTCATTAGAATCATGGGGGTGCAAGCGGAAATCACAGAAAAGACTGGAGAAATGACCAAGAGATGAAATACAATAGGAAAAGATAACCCCCTTACAAATTTTTAAATGCTACATATTTCATTTTCGAATTATGCTGACCAGGATCTATTCAAGGTGCCTTTTAGAGAGATGCAGATGTACATTAAAATAATAGTAGAAATTGTCCTTCCTGGAATGGAAATTCAAACACATGACTGACGTTTTGGCTCAACTCTAATTCTTCTACGTCTGTAGTAACAGGTTTAAATCCTATCACATCCCCTCCCCGGTGCCCCTGAAGACAAGCTACTTTATTCTTCTCATGCTTGTTTTAAATTGTTAATATCGCTTATTTTTTAAACTGTTGGTAAATTTAAATTAGCTCTTTAGACTACCAGAGCAATTTAAATGATTAAAATCAGTTTTGTTTAGACTTCTTTCAAAATAATATAAACGTTAATATCCAGTAATTTTCTTAAGTATGATGAAGTTACTCTGAATGAATACAGCCAAAATATGAACAACCTCTATTATATTACACAAACCTTTAGCGCCTAGTAATAGGGTCCCTCTTAAACCCAATACACAGCTTTGAATTGAAATGAAAACTTACTTGCAATTCTGGCACACTTTGCACTCAGGACATTGCCAACCTGCACGTTTTAATGGAGTAACCGCTATATCCAGGCACATTCCTTGATAGTGCTGACCACAAGTAATACAAAAGAACTGATCTAAGAGGTCTCCCGGGCTGTCGCACACTGCACAGTTTGCATCTTCCTTCGCTATAATTAACAGTAAAACAATGAAATTGTTGTATAAGAATTTAAATTTTTTCTGACTATACAGTAAAATCATTTGAAAGGATTTGCATCATGAACCTTTCAGACATTTGAAGTTATTCACCTTGAATTGTCATCTAATCAGAAAGAGGCATCAATAAAAACACTGTAGGGTATTTAATCTAAATGTAACCACATTAAATTTAATCGTATAGTTTTGCAATTATTTGTGGCTATATCTACTTGAGACCATAAGCAGGTCTTCTTTAATTTTCTATTCCTAATGCCAATGATAATGCTGGACACCTAATTAATGCTCAATATATGCTCACTGGAAAGAACCAAACAAGGAAAATACCAACTAAGAAATGCTTTGCAGTGTAACATAAACATTTTCTTTGAATGTTAAATATATTTTGAAATTACAAAATCAGACAAGAGACAAAATTAAGAAACGTTAATATCAATTAGACTAAGATGCTTCTTAAGCATAAACAGACTATTCAAATCACATAAGGGCTTTTTTTTAATTACTGGAAAATGTCTTATGTGGAAGAACATTAAAGACAGAAGCTACATATTCATACACAAACACATTACTTAATATACTAATTATATATTCTTCTATATTAATTTCTAGTTGTAAAAGCATTAAAATCCACATCATTATGGGCATCATCCATCCCTAAATGTGGATTAAAAGAAAATGTACTAACAGTTCTTTTACCATAGAAAACAGAAAATATAAGGATAAACTGCCCTGCGAAATATACAGTTAAACTTATGCATATTGCAAAATAAGAAGGAAAATAATGTATTCTAAAATCATACCAATCTTAGATAATGTATAAAAAATATGCCTGTATATAACAAGTATCACAAAGTATATGAATCTTTTCATTTTTCGAAGGTTTGATCATTCCTATCTACTATTCTGACTCATATGTTCTTTCTTTTCCAGTCAAGCTTATCATACCAACCTTCGATAATATATATAAATATGCCTGTATTTAACAAGTATCACAAAGTATATGAACCATTTTTTTTCCTTTTTTTTTTTGAGACAGTTTCACTCTGTCACCAAGGCTAGAGAGCAATGGCGCGATCTAGGCTTACTGTAACCTCCGCCTCCCAGGTTCAAGGGATTCTCACGCCTCAGCCTCCCCAGTAGCTGGGATTACAGGCGTGTGCCACCATGCCCACCTAATTTTTATATTTTTAGTAGAGACGGTGTTTCGCCACATAGCCCAGGCTGGTCTCAAACTCCTGAGCTCAAGCAATCCTCCTGCCTCACCCTCCCAAAGTGCTGGGATTACAGGTGTGAGCTACCGCACTCAGACTTTTTTCCATTTTTTGAAAGTTTGGTCAATCCTATCAATTTCTCTCTGACTCATACATTCTTTCTTTTCCAGTCAAGCATCTTGAAACAGAGTAAAAATATATTTCTTTTATTTGTACCGGAGTCTGCAAACTTTTCCTGAAAAGGGCCAGATAGTAAATATTTTAGGCTTTGTGAGCCATAGCAGTCTCTGACAAAAAGTCAGACCTTTTGTTTTTATTTACACTCTTTTAAAAATGTAAAAATAATTCCTCGCTTGAGGGCAGTACAAAAACAGGCTTCAAAATGTGGACGCTGGCTGGACCTCTGACATACTTCACGAAGGCTGGCTTAGCACCTAATACTCATCTGAAGCTACATTAGTGAGGCTGCCAATGCCCATAGGAAACCCGATTTAGTCTTTGGCTTTTTTGCACTTTGCAGCATTTGCATTGTTAGCCACTCCCACATTAAAACGCCCCTTTCCTTAGTTTCTATCATGGCAACTCTCTCCTAATTTCTCCTTAGTTTTCCCCCACTTTCATCTCATCCTCCTTTGTTGGCTTTTGTACCTATACAATCTTTCTAAATGCTGGAGTTTCTTAGGATTTCATCCTTTTCCTTCTTTCCTAATCCCCCATAGTTTCCCTTTGTGATCACATCAACTCTCATGCCATAAAATGCCACCATGATTCCTAAATCTGTATTATTGGCCCTAGAATTCTTTCATAAACCCCAAACCTTTATTCTTCAAGTCTTACTGGATCTCAATAGCCAGGTGTTCTAAACACTCAATCTCAACTGCTCTAAAGTGAAACTTTTTTAAAAACCCGAAACATCATCCATTTTTCTCAAGAATAGATAAAGGCAGAAACCTTAGTATCATTGTTGACTCTGAACTCAGCCCTGACCCAACACATCCAGCCAGATCCCAATTCTCATGTATTAAACTTCCTACACATAATTCTTCCTTATATGTTTATAGTTTAGTCTATCATATTAGGTTGGTGCAAAAGTAACTGCAGTTTTTGGCATTACTTTTAATGGCGAAGACTGCAATTAGCTTTGCACCTACCTAATACTCTGTCTCGCTAACTGCAGTATCTTCTGCATCAAATCATCTCTACTTACGGTTCTGACATCCTCTCTAAATCATTTTCTACACATCCAGAACAATCTTTCAAAAATGTAAATCTAACTGTTAACCTCTTTATAAATTAAAACTCCACCAATACCTCATTTTTCACCTAAAAGAAAATCAGAATTTTCAAGTATGAGGCAAAAAGGTCCTTATCTCCCTTTCCAACTGAATCTCAGAACCACTCACTATTTCGTGGTCATGGTGGGTTGTCTGCCATGCACCTCACATAACATGCTATTCATGTCTGTGTGCTTTTACACATTCTGTTCCCTCTGCTTGAAATTTTCTTTTTCTGCTGTGCTCCCAGCCTTCAAAACTCTGCTCATGGCTGGGAACAGAGGCTCACGCCTGTAATCCCAGCACTCTGGGAGGCCAAAGCAGATGGATAACTTGAGGTCAGGAGTTCGAGACCAGCCGGGCCAACATGGTGAAACCCCATCTCTACTAAAAATACAAAATTAGCAGGGTGTGGTGGCACATGCCTGTCCCAGCTACTCAGGAGGCTGAGGCAGGAGAATCGCTTGAACCCAGGAGATGGAGGCTGCAGTGACTAGAGTTTGTGCCATGGCACTACAGCCTGGGGGACAGAGTGAGACCCTGTCTCAAAAAAAAACTCTGCACATTATTTCCTGAATACCTATTACCACACCCAAATACCCATTTAGTTGTTGAATATTACTTTTACCCATATGCTTACAAGAAACTTCTGTTACATAATCATTTATTTACAGCACAACTCTGTGAATCCTTGAAGGACAGGGGCCTTAACTTTTTTTTTTTATCCCCAACTGCCTAACATGAATCAAGTCTTATTGAACATATTTTAAGTGAAGGACTTACTGCTAAAATCACTTTTAAATGGCTCTTTAAGTGACAGGTATTTAAAATAAATCATTAATCTAACAATGGAAGCATCATAAATTGGTTCATTTTTGATAGAAAAGACATAACTGGGATGTTATGTTTCTTAATATTAAGAGAGTACTAGTATTTATCTTTCAAAATATGTACATTGAAAAATTGATCTCTTTTTGCTCACCGTAAAACTTTTAAAAATTGGGGGAATACTCAACTAATTATCAGAAACTAATTATCAGATAATCAATTCATTTTTCTATTATACTCTCCTAGGAACACTAAAATGCTTCTGTGAAACTTTCTAGAGTTTGCTCCCCTGACACTTCAAGTTGCCATGGTAGCTACTAGCGACATGTGGTTTCTGAACAAGTGAAATGTAATTAGTTCAAATCGAGGTATGCAGTAAGCATAAAATGCACACTGGATTCCAAAATCTTAATGGGGAAAAAGTATCTCAAAATTTGAAATATTACTATTTTGGGTTACTGAATTAAATAAAATTTACTACAATTGTTCCCAAATGTTTCCTTTTCCTCAAATTTTTAACATACCCACTAGAAAAATTACTTATGTTGCTCACATTATATTTATACTGCACAGCACTGTTATATACAACAAAGTTCACTCTGCAACAAGACAACTGTCATTGTCACAAAAATCACTTTTTAGACTATGATGATCTCCACCAATTCCTTACTGACAACCTTGCTGTCTTATCTGATTACTATGGATCATTGGTAATAAATTAGTCAAAGAAAAACATCCATGTAATACATCTGGGGCAAAAGCACTTAATATGCCTTATGTGGAAAACAATATTATTTTTAAAAGCACTACACAAAGAAATGAGGTTGGTTCCAACCCTCCCAGTCAGGGAGAAGATGTGTGGGAATACTGAAACAACCTTATGGAGGTCATGTATAAGAAGATTATCGATACTACTGGATAGGTTTGGTGTCATCACAGAAATTAAATATGAATATTTAGACACACATGTCTGTAAGCCAGAGACATTAAGTTTAAAGCAATAATCAACTAAGAAATTTTTCTTTAAACAGTTGAAAAAGCAAAAAGACAGGCTATAACTAAAGATAACTTAAGAGGGGAGAGGAGTAAAATCCAGGTCTATTTGGCTTCTAAGATCAGGCTCTTGACTACTAATCAAATTGACTCCTCAGTAAACTTTACTAGTGATCAATGAAAGTGATGAGTATTTGAGTATACACAAAAGTAGACATGAAATGCCAACAGTGGCATACAATGAAGCTAAATGGAGTAAAGGGAGCAAGGTTCTTATGGCAGGAGAAAAGTGAGAGGAAACAAAATGATCATCTTTAGAGAAGGTCATTTCCTAAGAGACAGCTGTAAAAAGAGAAGAGATAAATAAAAAAGACAAAAACATTGAGCATAAATTAGAACAGAGCTTATCACAGATCCTTAAACTTGATGAAACTATTGCTTAAGAAAGCCCAGACAACACATAAGAATAAAAGCATTGGTGAACATCAAGAAAAGTCAAAATAGCTGTCATATAGTGTAAATTGAAGAAGGACCAAATCAGCATTGCTTTCTAATTTCCATCACACCCTACCATCTGCCAATTTTCATTACTGGCAGGACACTGGGCTGAGTGATTTGTCTATAAAAGAGAATCTCTGGAAAGAAAAAATAAATCATGGATGTCATCCAAAGAGGCTAGACCATATCATTGGCAGGTAGATAAGAAAGGTCAGAAGACTGACAGAATTTAGGGTAAAAGAAAAGCAGCAGGACTTAATGCCAAGAAATACAAAGATAACCAAAGAAAAGAGGCTGGAGTTAAAGCTTAAGTGAAGTAAAAGGAATTAAAGCTAAATGATGAGTAAATACATTGAGGAACAGGGGGTGAATTAAGATATGTAGCATTTCCATGTTTAAACCTTGCAAAAACTTCTCATTGCAGACTGAACAGAACCCAAACTCCTTCCCTTGCTTACAAGCCTACATGATCTAGCCTTTGTTCACCTTGATGATGTCTCTACTACCCCCACCTAGTAGGCTACTATGCTCCAAGTAAAATGACATGCTGTCTGTTCATGAATCATGCCAAGTCCACTCCTCAAGGTCTGTGTAGTGGTCAGTTCCCTCTCCCTGGAATGTTCTTTCCTCTTATCTTGCATGATTGGCTTCTTACCATTCACTTTTCCTATTCAGGAAGTATATCTGGTTGTATCTCCTAGATGGATTTTTAGTGTAAAATTTCCAGACAAGGTTAATGTATCCTTGTATCATCATGAAAATAATGTTGCAACAATGACCAGCCATTTACCTATGACACAGCACCCTAAAAGTGTTTCCTGATGAAAATCTTGGCCTTCTTCGCAGATACTCTCTTTAGTGGATTTCTTTATAATGAGATGCATGATTTTGTTAAATTTCTCAACTTTTATAAAAAGATGTCAACCTTACTCCTAACTCAGTCAACTATCACAGCTACTGCTCTGCCCTTTAGGAAGCAACAGAAAATACATATACTCAATATGTATTATCATTCTCATAACTTAAGCCTTAGATAGGAGGTAAAATAACTACCCTTTTTAAAGCAATTAATATATACAAGGCACAATGTTATGTGAATTCCATTCATTGTTTTCATTTAACCCTCATAATAACACTATGATTTCAGACAGTATCATTTTAAAAGCATAAAAAGTAACTTCTGCCATGACACACAATTAGGATAGGAAGAAATATTTATAAAAGATGTTAAAAAGGTGACAAAACATCCTATCTGCAATATTCTTTAAATTATATCCTTGGAACTTAATCCAAGATTATGATCGTCTTAACAGATGGGTCAGAACGCTGTGTAGTTAGAATGCACTGTTTAAGATCCCCAAGGAGGCCGGGCACGATGGCTCACACCTCTGTATCCCAGCAGTTTGGGAGGCTGAGACGGGCAGATCATGAGGTCAGGAGTCCGAGACAAATCTAGCCAACATAGCGAAACCCCGTCTCTACTAAAAATACAAAAAATTAGCCGGGTGTTATGGTGTGCGCCTGTAATCCCACCTACTTGGGAGGCTGAGGCAGGAGAAATCGCCTGAACCCGGAAAGTGGAGTTTGCAGTGAGCCAAGGCCATGCCACTGCATTCCAGCCAGGGTGACAGAGCGAGACTCCGTCTCAAAAAAAAAAAAAAAAAAAAAAAACAAAGGAATCTAATTTAGTCATTTAGGCCTTGATTTTATACCACTGACTTAGTTTGAAGGCTGCTATAAGAAACAGCCCTATGAAACTGGTATTTTTCTACTGCAAGTTGGCTACTTTAAGACAATTTTTCATTGCATTCTATCAAGGGATGTCTTATTATTATACCATTATATCAAGTGATGTTATAAATAGTAAGAATCAGATTAAGGGCTCATATGTCCTTTGTATTGACTGTTGAAAAGGTATGGGGCCAAATTTGTGGTTTGTCTGGAATTACATATTTTTGGGGGGTCTCTCTATTATCTTCATATTTATCCTATCTAAATTTTCCATTGCCAAATTTCCTTACTTATTTTTAGTTTTATCCTATTGCTCATGTATTTTTATGAGTCTCCATAAGTCTATTTTGGAAAAAGGCAGAGTACTCATAATTTTAGTATATCTTTTAGCTTTATGTTGCCATAAACCTTTCATTATATACATGATCAACAACAGCAAATTATCTCACCTCAGTATTTAGTTTATTATTTTACAAACTGATTTATGATTGCTAACATGTAACTGAAGGTATACACTATTAGAACACAGTTTTCAGTAGAAAGTAGCACTGCCATTGAGTAAAAAACTGTTCTAACATTAGAGCAACATTCTTATACAAGTTTGCATGTTGTTTACTGAGGTCTAAAGTATGACTACACAAAAGGCTGAATGAAATTCAGATTCTTACATACACATAAAATTGTTTTATTGAGATGACAAAGTATATTTATTATGCCACCCAGAATATAATCCACTCTGATAACTGCCAGTTTATGCACTTGCTGAAGTAACTCAGTACATAAATAGTAGCCACATCAGTCGCTGTGCATGAAAGTTCTTCTCTTCCAGATTGAAGAGTGTACAATCTAAAGCATTTTAAAACTTTAAATCCCTTATTAGCTTAAATATAATTTAAAATTTTAGTTTGCCTTACCTATAATTTGTCTGTACACTAGGTTACTAAGGGTGATATGATTACATATGTGGACACAAAATAATTTTAATGGAAAATGAAATTAGGGTACTCAACAAAGATAAAGGGTAATGATCATGTACACTAACCATATTTGAGATTAGTTTAAGCCTGGGGTAGCTATACTTATGTTTCACAGACCTGGAGAAGATAGGAAAAAAAAGCTTTTATCAACATTGCTAAGGAACAGGTAAAAGCTAACATTAGGTAACTAAGAGGTGACATAAAAAAGACTGAATAAAATATCATGGAAGTTTCATAATAAGATTGGAAATTCAATAGACTAGGAGAAAAAAGATCCCAAAATATACATGCTCATTGGGAAAACACATAGTAAGAAAAAGGAGAGATCTCTATTTAATGATACAATAGTAGAGTTATAATTTCCTGTATAATGTAAATTTCAAGCATTTAAACATTTTCATTGAATTATAAAATACTATTTGGAAAAGAAAGAAAAACAGCACAACTGCAGATTACAGATGACTAAGATAGATGAATCATGAAAATGTGCCAGCAGAGATTTCTATCACACCTATCAGGGATACACAATTTCCAAGAATTTCAGAAGTATTTGGTGTTCCTATTAACGTAAATCCTGAAATAACACCTGAGTGAACTGTCTTCTAATTCTTCAACTGGATGGCTTTTTAGTGTAAAAGATGTTGAATACTGATTGGCTTTTTAATAATTTTATAGTGTATGTCAGAAATACTGCACAGTCCCTATTTACATCTTTATACAGTGGTTTTTAAAATGTTTTAAGAATAAAAAACATGCAAACTTTATTTGATTTTTCTGAGGAAATAACTTTTTGGATTTAATTTCAATGAAACCGTTGATAACATTTCCCTACCCAACAATCTCTGGCAACGATCCCTCAGATTTTAAAGATTATGTATTATTACCTTTTAATACAAGTAGAATAACACTCAGGGAATTTACAACATTTGTTAT
This sequence comes from Gorilla gorilla gorilla, assembly GCF_029281585.2. Lineage (NCBI taxonomy): Eukaryota > Metazoa > Chordata > Mammalia > Primates > Hominidae > Gorilla > Gorilla gorilla. The sequence goes on from NC_073241.2 coordinate 23,344,944, forward strand.
TTTCAGTAAATACATTGGTTGAAGTTTGAAAGTCTATCCGTAGTGAACTTACATCTTTCAGGAGCTTGGTCAATGTGTTCTGGACAAAGCAGGAAGATGTGACTGAAATCCTGAAAGGAGCCGGCTCCCGCAGCACAAGGATAATGATACATCTGGGTACATTTCTCTTCACAGAATTTGATAGTGGCCCCAAAGCGCTTACAAAATGCACATCGCTGAAAGGGGTAAAGGAGAGAAATCTCTTTATAAAACCTTGAAAAGGAATATTCAAATATAAGCTGGGAAGGTATAAAAAACTCTCTGTGCATCACAAGTAAACAAATTGAACCTGCAAAATATTAAACAAAAGATTCGTTAAAAATAATAAAATCTACATTACTCAATTTAGTGCCTCGTGTGCTACGAACTCATCCTTCCATTCAAATTAGAAAGTTAGAATTTCATTCCTTATATTTTCAAAAATAAATTGTGAAGCATTTTTGAAACAAAACCTAAAGATTTTTTTTTTTAAAAGCAAATAGTAATATGGTTAAAGGGGCAGGTTTCTATATTGAGGATTATTATAAAGTTTTTAAATCCCACCAAAACTAGTAATAGGAACATATATTATTTATGAGACATATTACTATTTTTTACCCTGCCTAAAAATAAATACAAAATAAACTCATCAATTATAAGTTAACAGGGACACAAATGGTTAAAGACTCACAAAAAAAAAACAACAAAACTACATACTTCAATGTAGCAATCAACTTCAAATTTCTTAACAAAAGATGGAAATGTGGGGGAAAAAATTAGTCATCTGGTATCTTTCCCATTTCAACCTGCCTCCATTATCTTGCAAGTGGTAAAACGCACAGAAATAAGCCCCAAAGAAGAGGGGCAGTCTAGGGCAAGTGAACACATAAGAAGTCAGAAGAAATTATGTAAAATGTTGCATTTACTTATTCAGTTTTCCCTTAGAATGATTCACAAACTCTTCCTCATTCTCCCAAGCCCATTTTGAGCATTATTTTCTTTGAAGAGAGTCTGATGGGCCCTGTACTATACAGTATTAAATCTCTCTGTGGGAAATGACTAACATAAATTTTTGTTTACACCGTTACATGGTACCTACTTGATTATGCCATTACATGATCAGTTTACCTTTTTCTCATCCTAATCCAAGATCCTTCAATTGAGGCAACATACTATCCTTGTATCCAAAGCACCAAAAATGCTGCTTCAAACAGTCCCTAATAGATAGGTGTTCCTATACATATACCAAAAAGACTTAACTTTTGGTGATCTTGTTTGTGAGTGTGGCTCATAAACAGCTTAGCTGAGATAACTGGAGCCTCACGTAGCAGAGACAGTTGGACCCTGCTAACATTACTGTGGATATCTTCACATGTTACTACACTGACTTTATATTCTGCTAATTAACCAGGGACTACAGTAGTTAAAATTATAATTGTTTTCAATGTTTTCTGCGTAAATCTGTATCTCACATACTATCAAACTCTTCATCACTGTCATCAGTCTACTGCATTGAATCAACGTAACAAAGCTAAATGACTCCTGAGGGCTGAATCAGAAAGAAGAAAAGAAAGAGATACAAAACTTTGGCCGGCCTGGTGGCTCACACCTGTAATCCCGGCACTTTGGAAGGCCAAGGCGGGCGGATCACGAGGTCAGGAGATCGAGCCCATCCTGGCTGACACAGTGAAACTCCATCTCTACTGAAAATACAAAAAATTAGCCGGACGTGGTGGCGGGCACCTGTAGTCCCAGCTACTCAGGAGGCTGAAGCAGGAGAAGCTTCTAAATAACTCATAAACACTAATTACTGTTGTGACACTTTAATTTTATATAATATTTATAAGTATACAGAATAACATTTCAGTGCTATTTTGGCACTCAAGGGTATTAATGCATTAGAAACACAGAAAAAAATAAATATTTGTCTTCATTGATAAAGTGTAATAACCAGCTTTTACAAAACAGGTAATTTTTTATATTGTAACTCCCAAGGTATCTAAATATGTTTAGTGCATTAACAGAACCCAGAATTAACTGCAAATACAACACCTTGGTAGTCTAAATGTCCAAACAGAAAGGTCACATAAATGTCAAAAGAAAAAGTACAATCTGTTGAAAAATGTTTGTAACAACTCATTAACATAACTAATTTCTGCTAAATTGTTAAAATCTAAAATCGCTTATTTTGATACCATATGGCAAGTTTTGCAGAAGCCTTTTGCACTAAAAATAATCTTGGCAGATAAAATATAATGAGAGGTAAGTATATAATAACAGAAAATAATTTAAATTGACCAGCTTCTCAATGTCTTTCTCATTTTAGAAACACCAATATGTTCTCTTAATCATATCTGCAATGAAAAATATTATATTAGCTAAACTATTATGAAAAGTACTGGAATATATCTAACATACTAATTTACAATATCATATAAAAATATCAGTGAATAAAAGAAGGAAAATAAAACACTACATTTAGGGGAACGCCTCAAACCCATATGTTACAATTAAATAGCTAATGAAGAGCACTCGGCATTAAAAGAACATGTTTACTATATATACACAGTCTGGAATGTATCTTCCTACACCAAATAAAAAGGACTTGTAAAATCATAGACAATATCAAAGAATAGATTTCTACAGGGAACTTCTCAAATGTCAACACTCTTATATACTACACATAAAAGAAATCAAGCAAGTTAAGATATTAATAATATAATAAGTAATATATAATACATAAGTAACAATTACAAAGCAAATTAACATTTGGGGAGGAGGGATAAAGTAAACAGCTCTTGGCCGGGCATGGTGGCTCACGCTTTTAACACCAGCACTTTCGGAGGCTGAGGCAGGTGGATCATTTGAGCTCAGGAGTTCGAAACCAGCTTGGGCAACATGGTGAAACTCCATCTCTACAAAAAATACAATAATTAGGTAGGCATGGTGGCATGCACCTATAGTCCCAGCTACTCATGAGCCTGGGGTGGGAAAATTGCTTGAGCCCAGGAGGTTGAGGCTGCAGTGAGCTGTGATCACGCTACTGCACTCTAGCCTGGGCAACAAAAGTGAGAACTTGTCTATAAAAATTAAAAAAAAAAAAAGCCCTTAAATGGTTTATCAACTAAATGGTTTATTTGAATCAATAATGAAAATTCCTAGACAGCATTTTTTCTTTTTACTTCTATTCATCATTAAAAAGACAGGGAGTAAGAAAAGGAAAAAAAGTAACATGTTATAATAATATTTTCCCATATTAATCCAAGAACACAATAACAACAACAAAAATTCAGTGAGAACTCATATTACCAATTTTAAGAATGAGTCTGAGGAATTTTGAAAACTTTTATTTAATAGATTGAAATAATCTGTCAAAATGTATCTATAAAACACAACAGAATGAACAAAATTTCTGAGATTAAAGTTGTATCATAAAAAAATACCAAGAAGTTAAATATTCCACAGTTCATTTAATTAATTATCCAGTATTTATTCTGTACCAACTATAGCAATGGTTTTAAGCTACGTGCTCTAATAAATAAGTATTGTAAGGCTCCCCATGCTCCAAATTTGTTTTTAATCTTCACCAATCTGTTTCCAGTGTTAGGCAACTAGGATTCTCCCAGGATGCAGTAATAAAGAACAAAGATGGAAAGCAAGAGAAAGAGGTAGAATGACATGAAAATCTGATCCAGAAGGTGCAACGTCTGTTTTACATGAGTACCAGAAAGGGAGAAAATAGGAGGGATTATAATCACCAAAATTCTAAAGGAAAAGTTATGTATATATCTAATAATAAAAGCTAACATTTAATTAAGCATAATCCTCATTCAACAGATGAGGGACCTAAAACCCAAAGAGTCATTATCACTATTCCACTTATCTCTATATCCCTACAAAAATACTCACTCTTGATCTGTAACACTGCCTCCTTAAACTCCCTGAATGGCAGCTTCAGGTAAAAACTTCCCAGAAAGTTTGAAATAACAAGGATAAAAGGAAAATTCTTGGAGCCACATAAAAAAGGAAACAGAACATTACAAAAAAAGAAGAATCGGGCATCAGTTCTCATTACCAATACTGAATTAAAAAGAAACCCCCCAAAAATCATTATTTTCCTAGGTCTATAAAAAATTATTTAAAACCAAAATTTTAATGTCTGTTAAGCTAACATTCAAGTCCATGGATAACAAATGTAAATAGGTTAAATTCTCTAGTAAAAGGCAGCAACTTTCAAAATATGCAAAATATACTACTTAACACATACACATATTTTACATGTAACTATACTACAGACTTCATTTATGTATGTGTGTGTGTGTGTGTGTACACATATATAATATAAAATGAATGAAATACTTTGGATATTTGTCCCCACCAAAATTTCATGTTGAAATGTAATCCCCGATGTTGGAGGTGGGGCCTTATGGGAGGTGTTTTGGTCATGGGGGAAAATCCCTCATGGCTTGATGCTGTCCTTGCGATAACGAGTGAGTTCTCACAAGATCTGGTTGTTCAAAAGTGTATGGCATCTCCACCCGTCTCCTTTGCTCCTGTTCTTGCTATGTGAGATGCCTGCTCCCCCTTCTCCTTCCACCATTATTTCAAACTTTTTTTTAAAATTTATTATTTATTATTTTTTTTCTTTTTGAGACAGAGTTTCACTCTGTTGCCCAGGCTGGAGTGCAATGGCCCGATCTCGGCTCACTGCAACCTCCGCCCCCCAGGTTCAAGCGATTCTCCTGCCTCAGTCTCCTGAGTAGCTGGGATTACAGGCACCTGCTACCGCACCCGGCTAAATGATTTCAAACTTCTTGAAGCCCTCACCAGAAGCAGATGCCAGCACCACACTTCCTGTACTGTCTGCAGAATCATGAGCCAATTAAACCTCTTTTTGTTATCAATTACCCAGCGACAGGTATTTCTTTACAGCAACACAGGAGCGGCTATATATATATATATACTCATACATATGCACAATGCACAGTGACATACACAATTCAAAAACAGACTTGAGGGGAAAAAACACAAACGCTATCCAAAAAATGCAGGTACAGCAATAATTTCAAAGAAACAGAATTTAAACTAAAAAGCAGTGAACAAGTCAAAGATAATAATTCATAATAACATAAGTTTTATGTTACAGTGTAAATTCCAAAAGAAGCCATAGTCATTAAAGTTTATACACCTAATAAATATATGTCACATGTAGAAAGTAAAGCTGAGTAGAAATAACATGCACAGATTAGACTTTAACATAGCTCTCAAATCAGGATATTAAGTAGATATGAAATAAATAATAACAATGATCGGGTTTGATTCAAACAGACACATAAAATACACACAGATCTCTGAATTCCAAAAATAGAGAAAGCATTCTATTCAAATGTACATAGAATTTTCAAAAAAAAATTCACATGTATGGTCATAAAGAAATGTCCACATATTTTAAAAAGCAGGTATTTCCTAGGTTATATCCAGTAAAAGCAGATGCGTCCCTAGACCTAATACAATAAAAATTAGAAATTCACAATATAAGGAAAAACTTCCAAATCTATCCACTGGCAAAATTTAAAAGTCCTTTCTATATAACGGCAGAGTTTCAATCAAGAAGAAAAATCATGTATTATTTTTAAATGATTAAGAAACATCAAAAAAATCTCTGAGACGTGGCAAATGTTGTATTCAGAGGAAAAAAATATAGCTTCAAACATGCAAAACTGTAAGACTAAAGAATTACAATAAATAATGCCCGATTCAAAAATTAAGCCAATAAGAATCAACATATAATCCATGAGATTCGCAATCTAGGGAAGTAAACCCACCCTAATACTGTGTTTATTAAAATGCTGTTAATGAGATCCGAGGTTTAAACAACTGCTCACTTTAGAAAGTGAAATAAAGCTGACTGAAATAAAACCTAATCTATGAAATTATTCTGTATATGAATTGACCTGAAGTAATGAACAGTTCAATGACTGACTCATGACTCTTGTTCTGGTCCAGGCTAATCATTCTAGTTGGCATACTATTAAACACACATTTCTGATTGAAACATCTGCTAAAAAATAACATCAAACGACATTACAAAATCAAAATGGAGACTGCTAAGAGTGGGATTTTTCTCCTGCCAGTATCTTTCCTTTCTGCCACATCCTCCTCCCTGCTGCCACAGCAATCTTTCTAAAGGAATACAAATATATTCTGAATCACACGCAAACCCCTCAATACAGAATGTGTGGTAGGCAGTATTCTAAAATGCCCGCATACCACCAACCCCACCAAATTTCCTACCCTAATACAGAGGCTGTAAATATGATGAAATATCATGGCAAGGATAATGCCATTAATATATTATATGGCAAAGGAATTCTGCAGATATGATTAAAGCCACCAATCAACTGCCTTTCAATTAATCAAAAGGGAGATTTGTCTAATCTAATCAAATAACCTCTTTGAAAGTGGAGTTTTCTCCAGCTAGTAGCAAAAGGGAAATTCATAGCAAGGGAACATTTCAATACACTGTTTGAAATACAGTGTATCTTTGAAGATAAAATACAAATCTTTGAAGATAAAAAGAGCCAGGAGCAAAAACCAAAGAGTGGCCTCTAGGAACTGAGAGTGACCCAAGCCAATAGGCAGTAAGAAAATGGTGAGCTCAGCAGGGTGTGGTGGCTCATGCCTGTAATCCCAGCACTTTGGGAGGCCAAGGCAGGCGGATCACGAGGTCATGAGATCGAGACCATCCTGGCTAACATGGTAAAACCCCGTTTCTACTAAAAATACAAAAAAAAGAAAAAAGTTAGCCGGCGTGGTGGTGCACGCCTGTAATCCCGGCCACTTGGGAGGCTGAGGCACGAGAATCACTTGAACCCAGGAGGCAGAGGTTGCAGTGAGCTGAGACTGCACCACTGCACTCCAGCCTGTGCGACAGAGCAAGACTCTGTCTCAAAAAAAAAAAAAAAAAGAAAAAGAAAATGGCGAGCTCAGCCCTATTACTGCATAGAACTGAATTCCTCCCACACCTGAGTGCACCAGAAGAGGATTCACCCCTGGAGCCTCCACCCAGGTAACACCTTGATTTGAATCTTGTGAGACCTTAAACAGAGAGCACAGTTGAGCCTGCCCTGAGTTCTGACCTAAGTAAATGGGTGCTGTTTTAAGATATTAAGTTTATGTTAATTGCTTTATAATAATAGATAACAAATAGAGCAGCATTTCAAGGCCCTCCATGCTTTGGTCTCTGCCAAATCACTATTAGATTTTTAAGATTTTTTTTTTTTTTACACATTATACTTACATTACACAATGTCTTAACACTATGAAGTAAAAATGTAAATATTTTAAACTCTGGCTTGGAAATGAGGAGGCAGAATCTCAGAAATTTTCCTAAAATAAAATAGGAGAGGCAAGCTTTCTGAGTCCACAAAAGTGCCCTCTACCTATTGGGTCAAAGAAAAGTAATTTCTCTATTTGTAACAACATACATAAATTATAAACCCTGAAGAAATAGGTCCCTAATAGCTATAATCTTTAACATAACCATAAATAAAAACATGAATAAATCTGACTACATAAAAATGTAAAAACTTCTATGTGGTGAGAACACACATTACAGAAAAAAAAAATCAAATGACAAAAAATAACCTCCAATTTGAATTACAAATATCTGGAATCCTGGATATATACAAATAAAGCATGTAAGTTATAAAAATGAGTATAATTTTAAAATAGACAAGGATACTTTATACAATTTCATAATTTAAGGAAGACATAAAGTTAGCCAATAAACTATGGGTAATATGCAAGAATCAGTAAGCATTATTATTTGCCAGCAGCTAAGCCAAGTACTTTATAAGAATTACTTTATTCCCATCTATGCCAGGCACAGTGGCTCACGCATGTAATCCCAACACTTTGGAAGGCAGAGGTGGGTGGATCACCTGAGGTCAGGAGTTTTAGACCACCCTGGCCAACATGGTGAGACCCCGTTTCTATTAAAAATACAAAAATTAGCTGGGCCTGGTGGCAGGCGCCTGTAATCCCAGCTACTTGGAAGGCTGAGGCAGGAGAATCAGTTGAACCCAGGAGGTAGAGGTTGCAGTGAGCTGAGATCATGCCACTGCACTCTAGCCTGGGCAACAGAGTGAGACTCCATCTCAAAAACAAAAACAAAAACAAAAAAAAAAAACAAAAAAAAGAAATTACTTTATTCCCATCTAACCACCACCACTTTAGGTAGATATCACTATTTTTCATTTTACAAATGAAGCAGAGAGGTTAAATTTCCTTGTTCAAGTCCATGGAGTCAGGAAATGAAAAAGGAACTGAACTCAAGGAGTTCATAATTATTTATATACAAGTAATAAAGACAAATTCATCGACTATGGAAATGTACTGAGTATTTTGTCTTGTTTACATAATGGCTTTTATTTAGGTTGTAAGAAAATAACATATAACCAGGCACGGTGGCTCGTGCATGTAATCCCAGCACCTTGGGAGGCCAAGGCAGGCGGATCACTTGAGACAAGGAGTTCGAGACCAACCTGGCCAACATGGCAAAACCCCATTTCTACCAAAAAAAAAAAAAATACAAAAATTAGCCAGGCGTGGTGGTGCACACCTGTAATCCTAGCTACTCGAGAGGCTGAGGCAGGAGAATCGCTTGAACCCGGGAGGTGGAGGTTGCAGTGAGCCAAGATTGCACCACTGCATTCCAGCCTGGACAGAGCTGGACTTTGTCTCAAAAAAATAAAAAATAAAAAAGAAAGTAAGAAAAGAAAGTAACCACTTTGGGGTTAGAATCCATAAAATACTCTCAGTGTCAACCAAAAGAAATGTACTGCAATGTTCACAGAACACAATTCATAATGACCTCAAATTGAAAGTCCTCAAAATGCCCAACGGTAAAATAAATAAATTATAGTACTCTTAACAACAGAATACTATATATCAAGGAGAAAAATAAACGACTGGAAGGAACAATTTGGATTTATCTCACAAATATATACGTGAAAGATGACAGATAACAGTACTTAGTAGCTCAATTATACGAAGTACAAAGCCAATTACGCAAAGTACAAACATAGGCAAGACTCACCTATGTTGTTACTAGATGATAGTGCATGTCTCTGGGGAGTTAGGAATAGTAACCAACAGGAGGCTTGAATGGAATGTCTGGGGCGCTATTATTTGTTTCCTGATGTGATTTTGGTATATAGGTTCTAATATTTTGGGTATTCCTAGAAATGTGTACCTATTATTCACTTGCTCTATATATAGCAAAGTGAATTTTATATATAATTCTTCAACATATTTTTAGAAAAATTAAGTTTTTTTAGAAAATTAAGAGAATTTTAGATAAAAACTCAACTTTTAATGGAAAATATTTTCCTTTATCTTTCTCACATGAAATCCTATATCAAGGTTAGTGTCCTACCTGGCATCTCTCCAATACTGGGTTAAGAGTTTTTCTTCTCAAGTAACCTGTATTATATTAAGATGATATTAACTGAAATAATCAGATAGATGAATGCACCATAAAGCTAATTCTAAGATATCTGTCCTTAGCCAAAAGCAGAAAAGGGATACACATAACTTCCACATAAAACATCCACCCCCATTTTTTTGGTTATTCTTAAAAGCTCATAATGTATACAATGATAAAATTTATTGTTTCAAGTTAGGGTTTTTGAAATTGAAATATTAATTTAAACATGTTTGCTTAACACAACTTTAAAGTTAATAAGAAAACACTGCATATTACAGAAGAGTTAAATACTTCAAAAAGTGGGAAAAAATTTAAAAGCTTTCATTTGAGTAGGAGTAAACACAGACACACTAAGAATCTAGTTGGATACACTTAAATTTAAATCATGTCTTTTAAGAACATAAGAACAGATTATTTGCTTCCTCTTTAGTCCAAAACCTTGGTGTAATTTTAGTCCAAATTTGAAACTAACAGAAGAATACTCAGCTTCTTAAAAGTTTTATTTCAAGAACAGTAAAAGAACTTCTGGTCTTACAAACATTACACGATAAAACGAGTTTCTCCAAACAGATGCATGTAAAAATCTAGTACATATACCCCCAAGTTGAGTCAATAAGGTGAACCAGATTCTGGTTGAATGGAATCCTTGAAATATAACTTTGGTGAACAAACTGTTTGTGTTTTCCACTTTTCTTAAAAAAGAAGTGATAAAGCAGATTTCCAGTACCTGCCAGCTGACAAAATGTTACTTACCAGGGAAAAACCACTACCAAAAATCAGAATCACAGAAGGGCTATCAGTAAAATTATTAATGCCACAAATTAACATGATGTTAACAGCTGAATTATGCATCAAAAGAGTATTTATATAATCACAGCAAATAACTCAAATCTTTTACATCACTAGTAAACTCAAAAAAGATAGCAAAAAGCAACAACATTAAATTTCACTATTGATCTACTATCTTTAACTATTTAATACTAGTACACTTAGTTTTGATTACTTTGAAATTGAAACAAAAACAATAATCTTTTCTTCTTTTAATGACTTTTTCAGTTATAGGAAAGATGATATTAAAAGAAAGTATACAACTATAGCTTAGCTACAGGTATAAAATTGTTTTAAAGATATGTAATTGTGCTATTGAATTAAAATGAAAACATAAATATCAACTCATGATTTTGAAAAAAAAGTCTTTTTTATGTTTGGTTTTGGTAAAAGGAGAGACAAATAAGTCAGAAGAACAGAAAATACAGAAATAGTCAAACTTTCCCATATTCAATTAGTTTTTGACCAAGGGGCCAAGATAATTCAAGAGAGCAATAAATAATCTTTTAGAATGATTTTTGAACTGCCAAATAATTCATATGGAAAACAAAGAAACATGAATCTTATCTTGTATTCTCTTATCATGTGTAATTTAACCATAAATGGATTTTTTAAACCTACAAGTAACACTGCGGCAAGCAAAGATTTTTTAATAAAGCATAAAGAGCATAATTTTTTCAACTTCCAAAAAATTAACAAATAACAAATGTCATCAATATGAAACCCTCTGCTGTTCAATAAACATTGCTAAATAAATGAAAACAAGTCACACATTAGGCAAAAATATTTATAAAATGCATCTCCAATAACTGACTTGTGTGAATAATATATAAAAAAAACTCACAACTCAAGAAGATGACAAGCAAATCAACTGGAAAAAAATGGTGGTAGAGACAAAATACTTTAACAGACATGTCACCAAAGATACACAAATGGCAAAAAAACACATAAAAAGAGGCTCAATCTAATTAATCATCAGAGAATGCAAAATCAAACCCACAATAAATTGTCACTAAATGCCAACCAGATGGCTAAAATTTAGAAACAGTGGCAATATCCAGTGCTGGCAACAATGTACAGCAAATGGAACTCTCAGATCTCTAGAAATGGAAAAGTATACAGACATTTTTTAAGAAACTGTGAAACTGTTTTCCAAAGTTAAGAATATTATTTCCAACAAGTCAGAAATTCCAGTCCTAGGTATTTACCCAAGAAACATGAAAAGATACAGCTACAACGAAGCATGTTACATAAATGCTCACAGCAGCTTTATATACTGGCCAAAAATTGAACGAAACTTAACTGTAAGCTAGTGAATGGACCAATCTCAAAACGATTATGCTAAGCAAAAAAAAGGCAGACGGAAAAGATTCTATACTGTACGGTTCCATTCATATATTAGTCTAGAAAAGGCAAAACTATAGGAAAGCAACAGATCGGTGATTGCCAGGAGCTGGAGTGGGAGGTAGGCAGTAACTTCAAAAGGTCATGAGCGAATTTATGGGTAAAGGGTCTATTCTGTATCTTGACTATGATGGTAATTACATGACTGTTCATATTTACCAAATCACATTCAATACACACCTTAGAAAGGGTGAATTATAGTGTATGCAAAATATACCTTAACAAAACAATGACTCTCACACATAAATTTATTTATTTATTGGGTAACAGCATAGGGACCAATATCAGAATAACTTTCCTAAAATGTCTCAAATCTGAAGAAAATGTAAAAGCTAACTAATTGAAGTTACCTGTAAATAACCAAAAACTGGCTGGAATGGGAGGACATTTTACCCTTGGAAAAAAAGCGGAATATCGTTGGCTAAAATCTATATTTAAATGGAGTTTCAGCCTGGGCGCGATGGCTCCTGCCTGTAATCCCAGCACTCTGGAAGGCCGAGGAAGGTGGACCACCTAAGGCCAGGATTTTGAGAGCAGCCTAGCCAACATGGCAAAACCCCACCTCTACTAAAAATACAAAAATTAGCTGGGTGTGGTGGTGGGCACCTTATAGTCCCAGCTACTTGAGAGGCTGAGGCACGAGAATCGCTTGAACCTGGGAGGTGGAGGTGGCTGTGAGCCGAGATCGCGCCATTGCACTCCAGCCTGGGCGGCAGAGACCCTGTCTCAAAATAAAAGAAAAGAAAATTCTACAACTAATAAGTATAGTGATTTCAATGAAAATTTTAGTGGATGGGCTTAACAAGAGATTGGTAGAAAATTGGTCCATCTCCTTGAAAATACATGAATAGTGTATCTATTCTGAGGAACTAAAAGTAAAAACACTGGGAAGAAAATGAACAGACCCTCAGTAATCTACAAAATATCAAATATACTAACATTCATGTAATTAGAGTTACAGAGGAAGAGGAGAGAGAGATGAGACAGAAAAAGAGTAAGAAATAAAAGTCAAGCTTTTCACAAATTTGGTGAAAAATATCGACTTACACTTTCAAGAAGCTCAGCAACCCCCGAGCACGATGAATACAAAGAAAACCACACCTAGGCACATCATAGTCAGACTGCTGAAAACCAAAGATAAAGAGAAAATCCTGAAAGCAGCCAGAGAATATCGAAACATTATTATATACATGGGAATAATGATACTACTGACACCACACCTGACTTCTCATTAGAAACCATGGAAGACAGGAAACAATGCAACATCTTTTAAATGCTTGAAGAAGAAGAACATAATCATCCCAGAACTCTATATTCAGGGAAAAAAAGGCAAAAATGAATGCAGACTTCCACTTCCAGACAAAATGCAGAAAATGTACTTTTCCCTGTTCTTTCCACTAAATACAGCTTTAAAAACCCTTGGCCGTGATACATAAGACAAACAAAGGAAGACAACAAAATGTAGAGAGATGGCAGACCAATTAGGGCTTCAGGTGCCAAGAAACACAAGAGGATGAATTCCCTAGGTTTCCTTTCTGACTCATATATACAAGAAAAGTTTCTAGAGAAGCAGACAACTCAGAAACACCAACAGGCACACGCATATGTAAAACTCCAAGAAAATTCGGCTGTCTCTTGTCAAAAAAGCAGGGAAGCGGCAGGCTACCAAGAAAAAAAAACTCACAGACAACAACCAACCAGTTTAAGCCAAAGGGTACAAATAAAACCCCAAGCCATATACCTTTTGCAAAGACTTAAAAGGAGGACATAGTCAGCCATTCCCCACTCCTACCCACAGACAACATGATACCACAGCAGGCCAAGTGGGGACACAGGACACTCATACCCACTGAGCAGTAAAGTGGCTTCCTCCCTCTAGAGTGTGGGTGGAAAAAAAGTGGGGAGCCTGAGTTCAACACCCACCCAATGATAAGGACATATCCCTATCCCTCCCTCTACAGAGATATGACAGGAGAGGCCTACTGGAGAATCCAAACTCAAAGCACTGCCCAGTGATAACTTAACCACCCCTCCATCCCAGTGTCAGTGGAGGCAAGTGAAAAGCAGGAACCTTTTGAGCCAGGGTGGTATTCACAAAGGTATAATGCAAGTCCAGAGTTTTCATTCCGACTCAGCATTTACTAGGTGTACGTCTCCATCAATGAGTCAACAAAGGCCTACTATGAAACTGGAATCTTCACATACACCTGGGAGTAGTAACAAGGCTGGGCCCCACCTCCACCCCAAAAGCAAAGTTTCAGATAAATCCTACTAAAAGGGGGGATTTAAATAAAATGCAGAGCTTCAAAACACAACACTTAAATGCAAATGATTCAATCAAATATAACATGTCATACCATACTAAGAACCAGGAAAATGTGAACAAGAATTTGAAAATATAGTTGAAACGTGCAAACCATGAGAATTTATAGATGTCATAATTATCTATCAAAGATTTTAAACTATATATTATAAAACTGCTTCAACAAGCAATTACAGCTGGACACAGTGGCTCACTCCTGTAATCCCAGCACTTTGGGAGGCAGAGGTGGTTGGATCACTAGAGGTCAGGAGTTCGAGACCAGCTTGGCCAACATTGTGAAACCCCATCTGTACTAAAAATACAAAAATTAGCCAGGCATGGTGGTTCACGCCGTGATTCCAGCTACTTGGGAGGCTGAGGCATGAGAATCACTTGAACCCAGGAAGCAGAGGTTGCAGTGAGCTGAGATAATTCTACTGCATTCCAGCCTGGGCAACAGAGCAAGAGTCCACCTCAAAAAAAAAAAAAAAAAAAAAAAAAGCAATTACAAACATAATTTTGAAACAAAGGAAACAATACAAAGTTTCGCAAAGAAATCAAGAAAGAAACAAATACCAAGTTGAAAATTAAAAAATATGCCAGCAATAATAAAATACAAACTAAGCTGAACAACAAAATGGGAGAGATTACCCAACCTAGAGAAGAAAATGAACTGATTTAAAAAAAAAAAAAAAAAAAAACAGTGGCCAGGTGCGGTCGCTCAGGCCTGTAATCCTAGCACTTTGGGAGGCCGAGATGGGTGCATCACCTCAGGTGAGGAGTTCAAGACCAGCCTGGCCAACGTGGCAAAACCCTGTCTCTAATAAAAATACAAAAGTTAGCTGGGCATGGTGGCACACACCTATAATTCCAGCTACTCAGGAGGCTGAGGAAGGAGAATCACTTAGACCCAGGGGCAGAGGCTGCAGTGAGCTGAGATCGTACCACTTCACTCCAGCCTGGGCAAAAGAGCAAAACTCTGACAATAAATAAACAAATAAATATATATATATATATTTTTAAAAAGACATTAAAGACACTTGTGGGACTATAATAAATGATGCAACATTCCTGTCACTGGAATCTCAGAAAAGGAACATGATGCAGCTGAACAATTATTTGAAGACCCACAGATTCAAGAAATTGAATAAATCCTAAGAGGATACACACAAATAAATCAATGCTAATATATATCATAAACTTCTGAAAACTAATGACTAAACTTAAAAACCTTGAGATAAATAAGAGAAATGACACCTTATCCACAGATGAAAAACAACTCAAATGACAGCAGATTTCTCACCTGAAACGATGGAGGCCAGAACAAAGCAGCATAACATTTTTGCAAGTCCTAAAAGAACTGACAACAAAGAATTCTACATCCAGCAAAAACATCCATTAGTAATGAAAGGGAAATCAAGAAATTGTGAGATGAATGACAAGTAAAAATTAGTCATGAGACAAAACTACACCAAAAGAATAGTGAGAAAAGTTATTGAACCAGAAAGGAGAATGATAAAAAGAAGGATTCTCAGAACATCCTGAAGGAAGAAAGAACAAACAAATAGTAAAAATATGGGCAATAAAACAGGCTTTACTGTTCCTTGAGTTTCCAAAATAATGTTTAACAATTGAAGCAAAAATTGTTACATGATGCAAAAGCTATGGTGGGTAATACTGTTGATGCATTTCCAAAACTGAAGGCAGCTGGCACCAAGCTGTATTAGAAGTTGTCACATTCTCAACTGGCATTACAACTACAGTAAAAATAATGTAGAGTATCATTGAGCATATCACTGATGAAGCAGCAAAAATCTTTAATGTTTTAAGTCTTGATCCATGAATACACATCTTTTAATTATTTATGTGACAAAACGAGAAATAAAGCGTAAAATAATTGTTACACCATAGTTTTTCTTGAGGAAAGAATTTGTGATCATGTGATTTATAAACTGAAATAACTGCTTTTTTCATGGAACACTGTTTTTACATGTAAGAACAACTAAGAAACCACAATTATTAAAACTTGATTATCTGACATATTTCTTCAAAAATGAATAAAGTGAGCCTGTCACTTCAAGGAAAACAACTTAGAACATGAGTGGACAATAAGAAGATTTGAAAAACTTACAACCAACAATGTAAGCTTAACTAATTCCAATACTTAAAGACTTTTCTGATGAGATCAGTCGATTATAACAAATGTGAATTTTGTTACTTATTAAAAATACGTAGGACTAGGTAAGCTGGCTCACACTTGTAATCCCAGCACTTTGGGATCACTGGAGGTCAGGAGTTCAAGACCAGCCTAGCCAACATAGTGAAACCCCATTTCTACTAAAAATATGAAAATTAGCTGGGCCTGGTGGTGCATGCCTATAGTCTCAGCTACTCAGGAGGCTGAGGCATGAGCATCACCTGAACCCAGGAGACGGAAGTGAGGTGAGATCGCACCACTGCATTCCAGCCTGGGCAACAGAGTGAGATTCTGTCTCAAACAAACAAAACAAAACAAATAAAAACAACTGTATCAATAGTTGGAATATCTGGATCACTCAGTGAACCAATATTTTCCAAAGACCACTTAGTAATCTTATAAAATCATATATGGGTAAAAGATCCCCTGAAATTGCAAGGTAGTCTAATAAATTTTATATACATATATATAATTTTTTTTTTTGTCTGAGATGGAGTCTCACTCTGTCACCCACGCTGGAGTGCAGTGGCACAATCTCGGCTCACTGCAACCTCCACCTCCTGGGTTCAAGTGATTCTCTGCCTCGGCCACCCCCGTAGATGGGATTGCAGGTGACTGCTACGATGCCTGGCTAATTTTTGTATTTTTAGTAGAGATGGGGTTTCACAATCTTGGCCAGGCTGGTCTTGAGCTCCTGACCTTGTGATCCACCCGCTTCAGCCTCCCAAAGTGCTGGGATTACAGGCGTGAACAACTGCGCCCAGCCCATAAATTATAATTTTAAAGGGTAAAGATATAAAGTTCATTGATGGGATTGCAGTCTTCAGATTGCACCAAACCACTTGAAAAACTTGAGAAACTACCACTTCTCAAGCTTTGGTTTAGTATCAAACAGGAATATTCATTAGGGCTTGTGCTTTCATTCTTACAGTATCTTTTAATAAACAGAAGTTATTTCTCAAATGTAGTTGAATGCTCCAATATTTTCCTTTACATTCAGTGCTGTATCTCAAGAACTCTTTTACAAAAATATTATCCTATATTATCTTTTTAAGTATAAATAAAAATAATTATCTTTTTAAAAGCTTATGAGTTTAAGTGGAAATATGAAGGGCCAAAAGGAATTGGAAGACATTTTCCTACTATTTGTTCTTTCTCTTGATTTTCATGATTCATTATTCTTGTAGAAGTGACCTTACCACAGTATAAGGTTCACTTATAATCACAGTTCTGCCTTGTAATTTTAGGTGAATTTGTTACAAAATATTACAAAATCTATAGGAAAAGCCAACTTTCAAAGCTATTAAACATTTGACTTAACAGTTGAGGGCAATATTATTCAGAAAAATTTCAATCTCATTCCTCAGCGCAAAAAAGTGAAATAAAACTTTACCACTGCCAAGTCATTAAATTGCTATGTAGAATGGCAATTCAGTATATTCTGCCTCTATATCTAACAAAAATTCATAGGATTTGATGATAAAGTCCACAAATGCAAGTCAAAATCACTGCTGACACTATTATATAATAGTTCACTAAAACATGACAGATTTAAATATTTTCTGCAAAGTACCTGCTTATAAATAATACAATGAATAATCAGGCTTTAAACACCTGACATTTAACAAGCTTTGTAAATTTGTCCAACTCAAGTCTTTCTGCTCCACAGTTATTTTTGCCACTATCAACTGTAACGCATCTTAGCGGATTCCACTTCAGGTTGTACTAAGTTAGTGTTTGCTCAACTTTTCTGAAAATATTTTCTTTTGTAGTTGTTTCACATAGACTATGCATAAACACTAGTTCTTCAATCACTTCAAACTCAGCACTGACTTCTGGAATATGTAACAACTGAACAGTACTGGTAACACCTATTCATCCATCAAAAGCCTAAGAAAACCATGAAAAATCATTCACCCTTCTTTCCAAAATGACTTGATACTACTCCCAATGTCCTTAACTTTTAGAGCAATTACTCTCACTGAAAGGCTAATAGTCTTTTTTAAAGTTTATTTTCTATGGACACATCTTTGGTTACCATAATAAAACATAATTTAATTAACTACTGTTGGTAATGGTTTTCCTTGCTTGGCTAACAAGCCATTGAAAAACTTACTTTAATTATAGCCTAATTTCCATTTTTTGTTTTTGAGAAGAAATTCTGCTGTGATAAAATTTTGTTTTAATTTACTATTTTTTTTCTGACCTTTAGTTTTATTCCTGTTGGTTGGGAATATTGTGAGAAGTGCCCAGTCTGGCAATGTTGACATATATTATATTCTTTTAGCACAGCCATAGTCTTCTAGCATAACAAATATAATGCTTTGCTATCTAATTTGTTAATAATAATATACATTCCACTATGCCTCTAAAGTGTTACATATAAAGTCCACTTTTCTCCTTTTCTTGTTTTAACATGATAGGTAGGTATGCACTGGTAATGAGAGAAATAAATAAGATGCCAGGGCAATATGTGTGGCACACACACACACACACACATACTGACAAGCAGTAACTATGTCATTGTGATTCGTAGAATGCAGAGCAGCAATTTGAAATATATGTGCTCTCTGCAGCAACCAACTCTGACACTGTAGTGCAACAGAAGTCATATATAATGCCCAAACAATTCACGGAAAGGAAAAGTCACGTGCCTCTCACTTTAACTGAAAAGCTACAAATGATTAATCTTAGTGGGGAAGGAATATCAAAAAGTGAGAAAGGCCTAAAGCTAGGCCTCTTGTACCACTCAGCCAATTATGAATGTAAACGAAAAATTCTTGAATAAAATTAAAAGCACTATGTCAGTGAACATGAAACAATCTTATTGCTAATATGAAGAAAGTTTTAGTGGTCCATATGGAAGATCCAACCAGCCACAACATTCCCTTAAGCAAAAAGCCTAATCCACAGCAAGGCTCTAACCTTCTTCAGTTCTATGAAGGATGAGAGAGGTGAGAAAACTGCAGAAGAAAAACTGGAAGCAAGTAGAGGTTGGCTCATGAGGAAAAATGCTCTTGTCATAACATAAAAGTGGAAAGTGAAGCAGCAAGTGCTGACATGGAAGCTGTAGCAAGTTATCCAGAATATCTATCTAAGATCATTGCTGGAGGTGGCTATACTAAACAAGGTGTTTTATGTAGACAAGAGAGCCTTCCATTAGAAGAAGATGCCATCTAGGACTTTCACAGCTAGAGAGGGAAAATCAATGCCTTGCTTCAAAGGTCAGACTGGGGCCACACCTGTTATTCCAGCACTTTGAGAGGCCAAGGTAAGAGAATCACTTGAGCCCAGGAGTTCAAGGCCAGCCTGGACAACAAGGCGAGACTCTTGTCTCTTTTAAAAATAAATAAATAAATAAATAAATAAATAAATAAATAAATAAATAAATAAAAACTGACTCTCTTGTTAGGGGCTAATGCAGCTGGTAACTTGACATTGAAGCTAATGTTCATTTGCCACTCAAAAAGTCCTAGAGCTCTTAAGAATTATGCTATATCTAATCTGCTTGCTGTCTACATATGGAACAACAGTCGCCTGGATAACAGCACATCTGTTTAGAGGTTGGCTTACTGAATATTTTCAGTCCACTGTCAAGACCTACTGCTAAGGAAAAAACATTCATTTCAAAATATTAGCACTCACTAACAATGGACCAGGTCATTCGAGGGCTTTGATGGATATGTTCAGAAAGAAGAATGTTACTTTCATGCCTGCCAGTACAATACAACATCTATCCTGCAGCCCATGCATCAATGAGTAATTTCAATTTTTAAGTCTTAGTGTTTAAGAAATACATTTCAGCCAGGCACGTCGGCTCATGCCTGTAATCCCAGCACTCTGGGACACCAAGGCAGGAGGATCACTTGAAGCTGGGAGTTCGAGAACACCCTGGCCAACATGGCAAAACCCCATCTCTAGTAAAAATACAAAAATTAGCCAGGCGTGGTGGCACGCACCTGTAGTCCCAGGTACTCGGGGGGCTGAGTCAGGAGAATTGCTTGAACTGGGAGGCAGAGGTTGCAGTAAACCAAGATCACACCACTGCACTCCAGCCACGCCAACAAAGCGAGACTCCGTCTCCAAAAAAAAAGTGATTCCTGTAGTAGATTTGGGCAAAATAAACTGAAAACCTTCTGGAAAGGCTTCACCACCGTAGATGTCATTAAGAACATTCATAATTCATGAGAGGAAGTCAAAATATCAACATGAACAGGTGTTTGGAAGAAGTTGATTCCAACTCTCATGGATGACTTTGAGAGGTTCAAGACTCAAGTGGAGGAAGTCACTGCAGATGTAGTGGAAACAGCAAGAGAATTAGAAGTGGAGCCTGAAGATGTGACTGAATTGCTGCAATCTCATGATAAAACTTGCACAGATTAGGAGTTGTTCCTTACAGATGACCCAAGAAAGTGGTTTCTTAAAGATGGAAACTACTCCTGGTGAAAAGGCTGTGAAATTATTGAATGACAACAAAGGATTTAGAATACTATATAACCTTAGCTGTTAAAGCAGTGGCAGGGTTTGAGCTGACTCCAATTTTGAAAAAAAGTTCTACTTTTGGGTAAAAAATGCTATCAAACAGCATCAAGTGCTACAGAGAAATCTTTCATGAAAGAAAGAGGCAATCAATATAGCAAACTTCATTGTTGTCTTATTGTAAGAAACTGCCAGAGGCACCCCAACCTTCAGCAATCACTGCTGGGATCAGTCAGCAGCCACCAACATCCTCTATCAGCAAGAAATCTTACAATTTACTGAAAGCTCAGATGATCAGTAGCATTTTTTAGCAATAAAGTATTTTTAAATTAAAGTATGCACATTGGTTTTTTAAATATAACGCTATTGAACATTTAATAGACTGCAGTAGAATGTAAACATAATATTTACATGCACTGGTAAACCAAAATATTTGTGTGCCTTGCTTTATGGTGATATTCACTTTATTGTGGTAGTCTATAATGGAACCTACAGTATCTCCAAGGTATGCCTGTATTTACTTTGGTACCAATTCTAGATATACATCTGCATATACTTGGGTATTTAACTTCCTGGTCTCATGTTCCTTAAATAGTTAATAAGAAAGAGTAATTATGAACCATGCAGACCAATTAACAAGCCTAACTTCCAATATTTTCTTCACTCTGAAATAAATATTTCCAACGTGTATTATGTCAGAAGTTCTCTGTTTTGGGGGTGCTGTATCTTAATTTTTCTGTACTCTATTTTCAACTTCACTGACATAATACAAGCTCTATCTTCCTTACAAATTTATAAGGCATCAAATGAAATGAAATATATAAAAGTTGTCCTCTTTCTCCCATCTTCAAAAAACTTCCCCCTGCACTTCATTTCCTGTTAGCCCTCTCTCCTTCAACAGACTGGTCTGTAGAAAGAGTCCATACATGGCCTCCCTCCACTCCCTCATCTTCCATTCACTCCTTGTTCCAAGGCCCTCCCAACACCACTGAAACTTTTTTCAATGCCCTTTTTTAAATTTTTTTTTTAAAAGCAAATTCTGCCCCCAACTTTTCATTCTTTCAGTTGAACCACTTTTTTCCAAAACACTGTGCAGATGTAAAAAATATGTAGTTAAGGCCAGGGTCCAGTGGCTCATGCCTGTATTCCCAGCACTGTGAGAGTCCAAGGCAGGAAGATCACAGGTCTGGAGTTCAAGACCAGCCTGGTCAACATGGTGAAACCTCATCTCTACTAAATATACAAAAATAAGCCAGGCATGGTGGCAGGCACCTGTAATCCCAGCTACTCAGGATGCTGAGGCAGGAGAATTGCTTGAACACAGAAGGCGGAGGGTGCAGTGAGCCAAGATCGCACCACTGCACTCCAGCCTGGGGCAACAAGCAAGACTGTGTGTGTGGGTGGGGGAGGGGAACCTGTTAATCAAAAGAAAAGAAAACAACTCAATTTCAAAATGGGCAAAGGAGGCCTGCCATGGTGGCTCCTATCTATAATCCCAGCACTTTCGGAGGCCAACGCGGGTGTATCACCTGAGGTCAGGAGTTCAAGACCAGCCTGGCCAACATGGCAAAATCCCGTCTCTACTAAAAACAAAAAAATTGGCCAGGCATGGTGGTGCACGCCTGTAGTCTCAGCTACTCAGGAGGCTGAGGCAGGACAATCGCCTGAACCCAGAAAGTGGAGGTTGCAGTGAGCCGAGATCATGCCACTGCACTCCAGCCTAGGTGACAAGAGTAAGACTCTGTCTCCAAAAAACAAACAAAAATGGGCAAAGGAGCCAGGCGTGGTGGTGCACACATAGAGTCCCAGCTACTCAGAGGCTGAAGTAGGAGGATCACTTGAGCTAGAGGATCACTTGACCCCAGGAGTTCAAGGCTGCAGTGAGCTAGAACTGTGCCACTGCAATCCAGCCTGTGTGACAGAGTAAGACTCCAAAAAAGACAAGGGCAAAGACATGATAAGAGAGAAAAAATAAGTATAAAAGTAAAGACAGAGAGAGCGAGACTTCAAAAAGGAGGACAGGGCAGGGCACAGTGGCCCATGCCTGTAATCCCAGCACTTTGGGAGGCTGTAATGGGAGGATCACTTGAGCCCATGGGTTCGAGACCAGCCTAGGCAACACAGCGAGACCCCAGTATCCACAAAAACTAGCCAGGAATGGCTGGGCATGGTGGCTCACACCTGTAATCCTAGCACTTTGGGAGGCCGAGGCAGGCGGATTGCCTGAGCTCAGGAATTCGAGACCAGCTGGGTAACAAGGTGAAACCCCATCTCTACTAAAATATAAAAACTTAGCCAGGGGTGGCAGCATGCGCCTGTAGTCCCAGCTACTTGGGAGGCTGAGGCAGGAGAATCACTTGAACCCAGGAGGCAGAAGTTGCAGTGAGCTGAGATCACACCACTACACCACTTCACTCCAGGCTGGGCAACAGAGCGAGACTCCATCTCAAAAAAAAAAAAAAAAAAAAAAAAACTAAGCTGGGCACAGTGGCTCACACCTATAATCCCAGCACTTTGGGAGGCCGAGGCAGGCAGATCACCTGAGGTCAGGAGTTCAAGGCCAACCTGACCACTATGATGAAACCCCACCTCTACTAAAAACACAAAAATTAGCTGAGCATGGGGGCATGAGACTGTAATCCCAGCTACTCGAGAGGCGGAGACAGGAGAATCGCTTGAACCCGGGAGGCAGAGGTTGCAGTGAGCCGAGATCACACCATTGCACTCCAGCCTGGGCAACAAGAGTGAAACTCTGTCTCAAAAAAAAAAAAAAAAAAAAAAAACTAGCTGGGCACAGTATTGTGCACCTGTATTCCCAGCTACTTGGGAGGCTGAGATGGGAGGGTCATTTGGGCCCAGAAATTCGAAGCTGCAGTCAACTATGATTGTGCCAACGCACTCCTGCCTAAGTAACAGAATGAGATAATGTAATTTAAAAAATAAAAGGATAGGTAGGATTTACAGACTGGAAAATGGGAAAAAGATGAGAGTGGAAAAAGGAAGGAGGGGTAGCAAGAATGGCAGGCAGGTAGACAGAAAGGTAAAATTCAGTCATGTTCAAAAGGGAACAAATAAAAGCATTGAAAGGTAAGACAGACCTAGTATATTTATGACTTGAATCCCAAGCTAAGAAACTGGAACATAATTTAGCAGAGAGACTCCAAACGTTTTACGGCAAAAAGTATTAGAATCATTTATATACTGGGAAAAAATAGCCTCCTCATTTTAATAATCCAGATTGGGAAATCAGATCTAAAACAGATGTTCAATGGACATCACATTTCTTTTGTAAAAGCAACTTGAAAGGTCAGTCATCAAGTTTTGTTCTGTTTTTAATTCACAATGAAAATCTGACTACTCATTTATTCAACAAATATTTGAGTACCAGCCATGTGCTAGGCACTGTTCTAAACACGCCAATAACATTTATTTAGTGGTACTGATTCTGTACTCTAGAACAATGACTCTTAACTGGGGAGAGGGAGCAATTTTTGCTGCCCAAGGGACATCTGGCAATGTCTAAAGACATTTTTGGTTGTCACGGGGGCAGGGAGGAGGGGAGGGACGTGGGTGTGCTACTATATCTAGTGGGTGGAGGCCAGGAATGCTGCTTAACATCCTACACACAGGACATACTGCCCGTGACAAGGAATTAGCTAGCCCAAAATGTCAATAGTGCCAAAGTTGAATAAACCTGTTCAAGAGCAACACATTTCTATTCCCTCTTCCATAGTAACTGTTAATAAACATTAGTTCCATTTTCTACTATTTCTGTTCTACAATAGAGGCTTTAAAATAGCTTAAGAAATATAACACCATTTTAATAATTTGGCAAGTAGAAGTAAAGATACCATGAATCCTGAGATTTCACTTTCAAAAATGTATAAGCTACATTTATTTTACAATATAACTTTTAGGAACAAAGTTGTCTTCTCCTTCTGACACTGTTCTCAAAAACTGTGCTAAAAGCTTTGAGTGATGTTTGATTACTCCTTTTATTTTGGGGTCCTTATAGCACTTAATTACCACATTCTGCCAGTTCTTTCCATGTGAATGCCTCACACTTCAATGGATCTTTTTCTAGTACCAATGTATTATCTGAAACATTTTACTAACTGGTTTTTCTGAAGCTCAATGTTCATGTCTCCTTCCCTCCCAAGCTATCCCTACCCATTAATACTGTACTTTTCACCTGCTCAAAAGTCCATATGGTTGCCTGTAACATACCAAATAAGAACCTAATTCCTAAAGCTTGACATTCAAATCCTTTTTTCAACTAGCTACAATCCACTTTTCCAACTCTTTTTTCCACTGCTCTCCCTCAGGAGTAGCCTTTTTTAGCAAAATGACTTATTCTGAGATACACAAACAACCTTTCCAGATCAGAGACATCAAAAGCCATTCAGGCTTCACTGAGACAAAAGATGTGCATTCAACTCAGAATAACAATAAGGAATCAACTTATAGGGAAACCAGATCTAGCCATGTTCTTTAAATATGAGAGATAATCCCGTTGGCTCATGCCACTGTCCTTATTTATAACAGCCCCTATTTGCCTTTCTACTTCTCTGAACTCCTTATCCTTCAAATCTACAATCTTTTCAAAAACCCAAACACAGAGTCACCTCAGTCACCACTATCTGCCCTTCTCCTACCCCACCCAATGCCTGTGGCTTTCAGGTCATTTATTTTGCAATAAACTTGTTATCTCAATTTTACTGGTTCTCTTTTAGATTCAGACAGCTGAGATTATGATAGATTCATTAGTAAGCTGAATGGGGAAGAAAAGGATATTTACATTCCCAGGCCAATTTTCAGTGCTTTTTGGAAGATTCTGTTCAATTCACAATTTCCAGAACTGGCAAGTAATAGGTAAATATATACACTCATATATTACTGGTAAGAGTATAAATTGGTATAATTATCCTACAGTGATATCTGCCAACATTGAAAGTCTTTAAAATCTGTATACCCTTTGGCCTAGGAATTCAACTTGAAAATTTATCATAAGTAAATTATAAAATGTACAAAGGTTTAACTATAAAGACACTCATCTCTGCATTGTTTCTAACTCTCAAAGATTGAGGGGGAGGGGAAAATTCCTTGTCCAATAAAAAAAGACTATTCCGTGAATCATTTATTTAAGTAATGTAATACTCTGCAACTACTAAAATCCTATAGTATCATGGTTATTGACATGTAACTCTTTTAATGGCTTTCTTTCCTAAGCTAAAAAAATACAAACATGATTCCACATAATGTATTTCAAATATTTGTATACATTTTTCTACTTTTCTATATTTTCTACACATCTATGTATAATTTGTGTGTGTGTGTGTGTGTATGCATGCATGTAAATATAATATACCTCTAAGTCTTTGTAACCTTAAGATGGTGGGGCAAAATATTTTTATTTTCTGTTGTTGATTATTTAAAATTTAGCTATATTAAATTTTTTCTGATTTAGTAAACATACATAAGGCCTATTTATAGTTGAATGGCAGTCTTACAAAACCTAAGCAACCTTGGTTTACTCTATCTGTGGGAAAAGCATTTTTAGTAGAATGCTTGCACATCTTCCTACATTCCTGTAATCAAACAGTATTTATCATCAACTATGTTGGTGACTCTCACTTTGACATAGGCTGAACCAGAAATCCTAGGAAAAACTGATGACAGAAAGCTAAGGGGAAGGATAGGAAGCCGGGAAACCCTGGGAAAGGAGGGATTATATTACACATGCTATGGGAACTAGTTTGTATGTGCGGGGCACAGAGCATACACTTGGATAAGAAAGGGGTCATAAAACAAGAAAGGCAATAAATAGAATGTTATGAGCATGAACTCTAGATGCAAACTGTTCAGATTCAATCCCACCTCTGCTTCTTACTATATTTATTACCTTAAGCAAGTCACTTAACTTCTCCCTGCCGTTTCTGCCACATCTGTATAATGGGGATAACAGACCCTACCTTAGAGGGTTGTCACACTAATGAATTCTGAGAATAGTCCCTGGTACTACAGTTAAGTGCTCATTAGTTGTCCACACTCATCATCGTCGTTACTCCCATTACTATGACGTCAAGAGTTGTGCTGCTAGGACGGGAGCAGCAACTTTTCAACACCAATCACTTTTTCAGATGGCCTCCTTTCTAGCCTTGCTAGTTGCCCAAATTCTGAAAAAAGCAAGAACTAAGACTCTAGAATGAGATCCGAGAGGCAGACGTGTGTCTCTGTGTGTGTTTGTGTGTGTGTGTAGGTGCGTGTGCATGTAGACGAAGGAGGAATCAGGAGTAATGCTAAGAATGAGAATCAAATCTGTATAAGCAGTTCAGAAAAGGGGCATCATGAGTCGCTCTTCTCAGTGCTGCCCGAAGGGTTCCACAGTTTGTTCCTTCCACCATTCACTTGGATAAAACCTTTCAATGTCTCTCCATGGCCTTCAGAGTTAAATCAAAACTATTCCTTCAATGACTTAAAACCCATACTACCTCTAAAGCCTCATTTCTTGACTCTCTCGCACGAAGCTCACTGAGCTTCCAGCCCTACCAAATTCCTTCAGTAACAAACTCTCACATCTCAGAGCCTTCGCACATGCTGCTCCCTCTGCCTGAAAAGTAACCTCTACCTCCTCCAATAACAAACTGCTACTCAACCTTCAAAACACAGCTCAAGGATAACTCCAGAGCTCTTTCCTGATTTCAAGCTAAATGCCTCTGCTATATTATCCCCCATGTGCATAACACCACCACTACCACCACCACCACCATCGCCACTAAAACCACGACCACCACCACCACCACTACCACTACCACTACCACCACCATCACCATCACCATTACCACTACCACCACCACCACTACCACCACTACCACCACCACTACCACCAATACCACCATCATCACCATCACCATCACCATTACCACTACCACCACCACCACTACCACCAATACCACCATCACCACCATCACCATCACCATTACCACTACCACCACCACCACTACCACCACCAGTACCAATACCACCACCACCACCACTACCACCACCACCACCACCATCACCACTACCACCATCACCATCACCATCACCACCAACACCACCACCACCACCACCACACTGCACTGATCCACCACTAGCCAATGACTTCTTTAGAGATCTTGTCTTTGGGTATTTCCAGATACTGTCCTATACAGTAACAGATACATTAAAAATAATAATTTTAAAAATTTATTAATCACAGCTGGAAAATACAGTGAACCTACTGACTACACTGGAAACTGGTAAAGAAAGGTAAACAAGCAAACATTTATTCTGCCTTTCCCATATGAACAGTTACACTGGGCAACCAAGTAAGAGGTGATGGAAACTTTTCTTTTTATAAAACAGTATTCCAGATAATAAAATGAAGGAGTAACACAACTAGAACATTATCATTTTACAACCCTTAATGAATCAAAGGATCTAGGGATTAGTCACCAACAGTTGCTAGTGTCACAAAAAGAGAAAATCACATTTTGTGACTCCTGATGAAAGAATGCACCACAACTACGAAGCAGTCTTGTAAAATAAGACTGAACCTGACTCTGACCAAGCCTCTGGTTCCAACTACTCATTTGGAAATACAGAAAATAAAGAAACATCAGGGATAAACCTGGTATTGAATCTCAGGAATCAGCAAAATCCTGACTACGGGAACTCTACAGGGCAAATAACCCATTTCTTTAACAAATAAATTGCGAGAATAAAAAGAAAGGCGGTAACCTACAGATTAAGAGACTTAATCGCAATATGTAAGCCTTCTTCAAATACTTTTAAAAACTGAGACATGTTTACCTGAACATAGAATATTTGATGATATTATGGATTTAACTGTCCATTTTTTTTTAAGTATGATGGTGGTATTAGGTTTTTCTTAAGCCTTCACTTTTTAGAACTACATTCTCTAATATTTATAAATGATATCACATTATGCCTGAGGCCAGGTGCAGTGGCTCATGCCTGTAATCCCAGCACTTTGGGAGGCTGAGGCAGGTGAACCACCTGAGGTCAGGAGTTCAAGACCAGCCTGGCCAACACAGTGAAACCCCGACTCTACTAAAAATACAAAAATTAGCCTGGCGTGGTAGCACTCACCTATAATCCCAGCTACTTGGGAGGCTGAGGGAGGAGAAGTGCTTGAACCTGAGAGGTGAGGTTGCAGTGAGCTGAGATCACACCACTGCACTCCAGCCCGGGCGACAGAATGAGACTCCATCTCAAAAAAAATTAATAAAAATAAAAATAAATAAAAGCACAGACCCTACAGAAAAGACTGCCTGGGTTCAAATCCTGTGTCCATGACTCACTCTGAGCCTTAGCTTCCTCAGCTGTTAAAAAAGAAAAAAAAAGGACAATAATAGTCTTTACTTCAGAGGACTTTTGTAAGAATTAAGTGAGTTAAGATGGTTATAACATATAGTTCTCCCAAAACAGTGCTTCATAGAAGTTTTCATTATCATCCCCCTTCCCACTTTACAGAAAGAAACACGGACCTGGAGAGGTGAAAAGTGACTTGCTTAATGACTTGAAAACCATCTTCCAGGAACTGTGCTTAGCACTGGTGGCAAAAACTGTCTATTTACCAAAGCGTTTCCTTTTCCTCCTGGCATATGGCTAAACTACATTTCCCAGCTTCCCTTTCACATGACTGGTCTGGACAATGAAATGTGGGCAAAAGTGAAAGATGCCTCTTTACTACTCGCAGGCCTTGTCCCCAAACCTCCCATGCAATCCCTCACCACTTCTCACCCTCATTTGCCAGGTGGACATCAATGCCTAGGGCAACGGAGAAAAGATTAGCCTGGGTCCCAGTATGACTTAACTGTTACTGTGTTACTCTTGAAATTTCGGCCACCATAAAGTCAGTAAGACTGTATTTTTTATGGACTCATCACAACAATCATTATTTCTATTCAACAGTTGGGGAAACTGAAGTATAAAGAAGTCATGGTCAATTATTCAATGGTAGATCCAGAACTTGAACCAGCACTGGCTTAATACAGAGCTCAGGATCTTAAGTGACTTCTGAGATCATAAGACCAGTAAGTGCACCAAGATTTCTAACTTAGAGTAGATACATTTTATATAGAATTTGGTTAAGTATTCCTTAAAATATCACTTTAATATGCTACAAGAATAACCACAGAATAGTGTTACTTTAAAGTAAAAAGATGTAAATAGAAGCCCAAAATGTTAAGTGGGGTTTTACAATCAAGAAGACACACCAGAATAAGATATTTTTAAAATACCATGTACGTTAAAGAGATCATACTTCCTTACCCTAATAGCCATGTAGTACAAGTTTTAACTTCTTAATCAAAAAAATTATTAAAAATATTAAATATACAACTTCTATTGGGTTTTACCTGAGCCATTCCTTTATACTGACAGTTACATAATGTGATTTCAGTTATATATGTAGTTATTGGTAATTTTTCAAAAATAGAATATAATGAAAACTTCATTTCAATCATTACTGAACTGCACCTACATTAATAATGATATACCTATGAAAAGATGTGTAACATATACTAGTATGCCAAAAAAAAGTAAGTTACAAAACAGTATTTATAGTATAATTCCATTTGTGGTTCCTTTTTTTTTTTTTTTTTTTTGAGACGGAGTCTCGCTCTGTGGCCCAGGCTGGAGTGCAGTGGTGCCATCTCGGCTCGCTGCAAGCTCTGCCTCCCGGGTTCACGCCATTCTCCTGCCTCAGCCTCCCAAGTAGCTGGGACTACAGGCGCCCACCACCATGCCCGGCTAATTTTTTGTATTTTTAAGTAGAGACCGGGTTTCACCGTGTTAGCCAGGATGGTCTCCATCTCCTGACCTCATGATCCGCCCGCCTTGGCCTCCCAAAGTGCTGGGATTACAAGTGTGAGCCGCCGTGCCCGGCCTAATTCCATTTGTTTTCAAAGAACATATATGCCTATGTCTGTACTTTTTTTCTAAGTACATACATGTCTTATCTACAAACCAAAAACATCTGGAAAAATATACAAAAAAAGTTTCCAGTGATAACCTCTGGGGAGTAAAACTGAACTTGTGATGTATACCTTTTGTTAGAATTTGAATTTATGAAAAGCACATATACCTTTAGAATAAAAAGTACTTTAAAATAAAGCTCTATCATTTACAGTAATGCAAAGCGATCCAACTCTCAAATTCCCACATAATCATGTTATGTAGTGAAGCTTTCTAGGCTGGGGGAAAAATGTAACCCCTTATAATGAATATATAAATATATATAATTTCATCAATTTCATTCATTATGGGTATACATTTATACATCTATTTACAAGTAAGTCTGTGTAAATACACATATCCACACCTGCTAAATAAGTATGTTGTGGCCAGGCGTGGTGGATCACGCCTGTAATCCCAACACTTTGGAAGGCCAAGGTGGGTGGATCACCTGAGGTCAGGAGTTCAAGACCAGCATGGTCGACATGGTGAAACCCTGTCTCTACTAAAAATACAAAAATTAGCCAGGCATGGTGGTGTGTGCCAGTAGTCCCAGCTACTCGGGAGGCTGAGGCAAGAGAATCGCTTGAACCCGGGAGGCTGAGGTTGCAGTAAGCCAAGATTGTGCCACCGCACTCCAGCCTGGGCAACAGAGTGAGACTCTGTCTCAAAAAAACAGAAACAAATGAAAAAAGTATCTAATCAGGAGATTTTGGTAAGTTTTTCAAGCACACCCTTTTTTGTGAAACTGAGTTCTAACCTGAAGAATACCTGGGATTATATGGCGAAAAAACACAATATATTAAAATTTTAAAACAGTTCTTATTTGAGGCTCAAATTTTATGTTTTTGGGACTACTTAGACTTTTTTTTTTCCCCTGAGATGGAGTTTTGCTCCTGTTGCTCAGGCTGGAGTGCAATGGCGTGATCTGGGTTAGTGCAATCTCTGCCTCCCGGGTTCAAGCGATTCTCCTGCCTCAGCCTCCCAAGTAGCTGGGATTGCAGGCACGCACCACCATGCACAGCTAATTTTGTATTTTTAGTAGAGACGGGGTTTCTCCGTGTTGGTCATACTGGTCTCAAACTCCCAACCTCAGGTTATCCGCCTACCTCGGACTCCCAAAGTGCTGGGATTGCAGGCATGAGCCACCACGCCTGACCAACTTTTTGTATTTTTAGTAAAGACGGGGTTTCACCGTGTTAGCCAGGATAGTCTAAATCTCCTGGCCTCGTGATCTGCCTGCCTTAGCCTCCCAAAGTGCTGGGATTATAGGCATGAGCCACTGCACCCGGCCGAGTGTCACTCTTAATTTTTTAAAATTAAAAGAAATTAAATTTCTCAATTCTGGAGGCTGGAAGTCCCAGCTACTCAGGGGGCCGAGGTAGGAGAATCACTTGAACCTGGGAGGCAGAGGCTGCAGTGAGCCGAGATCGTGCAGCCTGGCGACAGAGTGAGACTTCGTCTCAAAAAAAAAAAAAAATAGTGTCACTTATGTCACTCAGTTTGTGGTATTTTGTTATGGTAGCTCTAGCAAACTAATAGGAGAGGCCTCTAGTTTACACTATTTAAATTTTCTAATTATTTACTTTTTTTTTTTAAACGCCTGGTGGAGTGCAGTGGCACAATCACAGCTTACTGCAGCCTCGAACTCTTGGCCTCAAGCAATCCTCCCAAGTAGCTGGGACTACAGGCATGCACCACCATACCTGGCTAATTTTTATTTTTTTTAGACATGAGGTTTCACTATGTTACTCAGGCTGGTCTTAAACTCTTAAGCTCAAGTGATCCTCCAGCCTTGGACTCCCAAAGTGCTGGGATTACAGGTGTGAGCCACCATGCTCAGCCTACACGAACTTTTTTTAAACTAGCAGGGGTTATGTGAATAGTGGGATTACAGATATTTTCTTCATTATGCTGGTCCATATTTAAATCCTCTCCCCCTTGCAAAAAAGGTAAAAATATACAGCCATAAAAAAGAATGGAATCATGTCCTTCGCAGCAACACGGATGGAGCTGGAGGCTACATTCTTTTTCATCCTTTATCCTAAAAGAAGTAACTCAGAACCAGAAAATCAAATACCACATGGTCTCATTTCTAAGTGGGAGCTAAACAATGAGTACATGTGAACATAAAGATGGAAGTAATAGACCAGAGATTCCAAAAGAGAAGGTAGAAGAGGAGGTACACAGGTGAAAACTACTTATTGGGTACTAGGGTCACTTTGGATGATGGCTGCGCTAGCAGGCCAAACCTCAGCATTACATAATCAAGCCATGTAACGAACCGGCATGTGTACCCCCGAACCTAAAATAAAATAATTTTTTTAAAAACTGGTAAGGAAAAAAGTATTAAATGACATAACTAAATATTCCAGACATCATTCTACCATATGTTGTCCAAGAAAAACCACATTTTACCTTACTGTTTATCATTTGAAATAAAATATTATGTTAAGATATTTTAAATTTTTACCAGTTCCACAAGGGAACTGGGAAGTAGAAACTGAAGAACACTTTTTTAAACAAGTCCTTGGGGATTAAAGAAGTAATAGCTATGAAGTATACAACAGTGTGATGAGTGAATCCTTCTCATATTGGGGTTAAAATGGTCTTTATAGCTACTGCGTACCACAAATCCAATCAAGTTAGGTATTTTGTACACATTATCATTTAATTTTCACTACAACCCATCACGATAGATGTTAATTAGTACGTCCCCTATTTTTCGGATAAGGAAATTCAAGATCAAAGGGATTAAATGGCCAAGGTCATACAACTAAGAAGTGAAAGTGCTGAGACTCAAACCCAAGTTCATGTCTTAAATCCCATGCTGTTTGATATTAAGGACCACTTGTGTTTAACAAATATTAAACACCTGCTACACACACACACTGTGCCAGATGTATAAGATAGAGCCGTGACCCAAGAAACACAGTCACTATTCTCAAAAAACGTAGAATCTCTGCCAGGAGCAGTGGCTCATGCCTGTAATCCCAGCACTTTGGGAGGCCAAGGCAGATGGATCACGAGGTCAGGAGTTCAAGACCAGCCTGGCTAAGATGGTGAAACCCCATCTCTACTAAAACTACAAAAATTAGCCGGGATTGGTGGCAGGCGCCTGTAATCCCAGCTACTTGGGAGGCTGAGGCAGAGAATTGCTTTAACCAGGGAGGCGGAGGCTGCAGTGAGCCAAGATCGCACCACTGCACTCCAGCCTGGGCGACAGAGTGAGATTGTCTCCAAAAAAAAAAAAAAAAAGCCTTAGAATCTCGTCTTTAACATTCTGTTGCATGTATGTTTTTCCTAGGATTTTTGTTATTGTTTGTTTTTTGTTTGCTTTTTGTTTTTGAGACAGAGTCTCGCTCTGTCACCCAGGCTGAAGTGCGCTGACGGGTGCCATCTCAGCTCACTGCAACCTCCGCCTCCCTGGTGCAAGCCATTCTCCCGCCTCAGCCTCCCGAGTAGCTGAGATTATGATGCCTGCCACCACGCCTAGCTAATTTTTGTATTTTTAGTAGAGACAGGGTTTTGCCATGTTGAACAGGCTGGTCTCAAACTCCTGACCTTAGGTAATCTGCCTGCCTTGGCCTCCCAAAGCAATGAGATTACAGACATGAGCTACCGCGTGCCCGGCCTTTTTTTTTTTTTTTTTTGACACAGAGTCTCTGGCACACAGGCTGGAGTGCAGTGGCACAGCTCACTGCAACCTCTGCCTCCCAGGTTCAAGCAATTCTCCTACCTCAGCCTCCTGAGTAGCTGGGATTACAGGCACACACCACCACACCGGGCTAATTTTTGTATTTTTAGTAGATAACGGGGTTTCACTATATTCACCAGGCTGGTCTCGGCCTCAGCCTCCCAAAGTGCTGGGATTACAGGCGTGAGCCACTATGTCCGTTCTTGTTTTTCCTGTCTTTGTAAATAGACTTTAAAGCTCCTCAAAAGAGCTGGAGTATAAATGAAAATACAAAGAGCTTTGAGCCTCAGATCTGGAAAAACTCTAGCTTTATCATATGCATACATAAATTTAAATGCTGGATTCCTCACCAGTAAGAGGGTCTTGGATTAAGTGATATAAAGTAGTCCTGTGCTTATCCATAGGAAATACATTTCAACCCCATACCCCACCCCTGCCTGGCTCCCATAAATGCCTGAAACCACGGATGCTACAAAGCCCTATATACACTATGTTTTATATTTTTCTTTGCCTCCAATGAATTCCCTCTCTTGACAATGCCTTATAAGTTACCATGCAAAAAAATATAAATGTATCTCATTTATCTGTTCTCCCCTACCCCCCACAACCCTATCTACCTCTCACAGGACTAAGAATTGGAAAGGCCTTAGTGCAGCCACCACCTAACCATAGAAATGATCCAAACTCACATACTACTACTTCTTTATTCTTCAGTAAAGTTCTCCAAACTAAAATGAAATATGTAGTTTGAAAATATGTAGTAAAAATACACCTTTTTATATATATCCTCTATGCTATTTCATAGCCACTTCACAGTGACCCTACTTCCCCATTTATAACTCAGCCAGTTAGTTATTAGTAAACAACTCTTAATCAAAAGTAAAAATGAAGGGCTATGGAACTGTTCTCATATCCCGTTAAGTGCCTTAAAGGCACTGTACTCAGCATTCCACATGCATTATCTTATTGAAAGTGCAGTGTTTAATGAACTTGCCTAAAGCCACATCAGAACCACCAGGAAGCACAATTTCATTGTATTTTGTGTGAATGCCCTCCCCAGCACAAGAACAGAGCTGTACAATGAAGTGGTCTGGGTCACACAGCTAATTAAGTAATGGAGTTAAGGCTCAAAAACTCTTCAGTGTCTGATGAGAAAGCTCACACTCAAAACCTCCAAAAAACACTGCTTCGCATCACTGAAATTAAAGAATAATAATACAATATAAATAGAATAAAATGAGAATTCCTTGTTATATAATAAGCCAGTTTATCAGCTTTTTTTGGTGAAGGAAGAAAGGGCAACATAGTGATATCTTGTCTCTACTAAAAATTTAAAGATTAGCCGGGTGTGGTGGTATGCACTTGTAGTCCCAGCTACTGTGGAGGCTGAGTAGAGGGAGGATCACTTGAGCCAGGAAGGTTGAGGCTGCAAGGAGCCATGATTGCATCACTGCACTCCAGCCTGGGTAACAGAGTGAGATCCTACCTCAAAAAATAAATAAATAAATAAATAAATAAATAAATAAATAAATAAATAAATAAATAAAAATAAAAATTGCCTCTGGCAAAACTGCACATATAGACGCACAGGGTGTTTTTTTTTCCACCACCCCAATGCTACCTCTATAACTCAGAAAAGATAGTTTTATATAGATAACTACCTGGCATTCAGGTTAAAATGACAACTGCACCCAGAATAGGAAAAACTATAAATTATGCATTGGACTCTGCAATCACC
This sequence comes from Gorilla gorilla gorilla, assembly GCF_029281585.2. Classification (NCBI taxonomy): domain Eukaryota; kingdom Metazoa; phylum Chordata; class Mammalia; order Primates; family Hominidae; genus Gorilla; species Gorilla gorilla. The sequence continues at coordinate 23,381,099 of NC_073241.2, forward strand.
AGCCCCTACTTGTAAATTTCAATGGAGATTCCCTTTATTTCAAAATTAGAAAACTGATCTCAGAGTTTAAAACCTCATTTACAGCTTCAAAATATTTAGAATCTAGAATTATATAACAAATACTTATTTTCTTAGCATGCAAAAATTATTTACAAATCATTTAAAAAGGATGATCAACTTAACAGAAAAATGCCTGGCTCATTTTTGTATTTTTAGTAGAGAAGAGGTTTCGCCATGTTGGTCAGGCTGATCTCAAACTCTAGACCTCAGGGTGATCCACCCACCTCAGCATCCCAAAGTGCTGGGATTGCAGGTGTGACCCACTGCACCCGGCCTTAACTATTTTTCATTAAGGTAATGAAATAAGTTAACTTCTCAATACTTTCTTTCTTTTTTTTTTCTTTTTGAGACAGGGTCTTGCTCTGCCACCAGGCTAGAGTGCAGTGGCATGATCACAGCTCACTACAGCCTCAATCTCCTAGGCTCAAGTGATCCACCCTCCTCAGTCTCCCGAGCAGCTGGGGCAACAGGTGCATACCACATGCAGCTAATTTTTTATTTTTTATTTTTTTGTAGAGACGGGATCTCACGATTTTGCCCAGACTGATTTTGAAATCCTGAGCTCAAGCTATCAGCCTGCCTCAGCCTCCTGAAGTGCTGGGATTACAGGTGATGGCATCCGGCCTTCAATATTTTCTTGATGAAAGAGAGGACTTATCACTAGTCCTAGATTATTATGAAAAACAGCAATATCATGATTAAATTTTTGTTCCTCCTCCCAGTACTGTGTTCTATTAATTAGATAAGAAATGGGAATGAACAAAAATAGACATTAAATCAAATGTTTTTTACTTTCCAAAAGTCAAAAATTCGAATGCTTTGTTTACCTAATCTACAAATATTTATCTTACTACTTCTATAAATAATTGAATAAAATCTTAAAGGAACTAAAAGAAATAATGGGACTTTTCACTACACAAAAGATAATTACCTATACAATGAAATGAGGTGAAATTCTTAGAGCAAATGTCTTAAAGTATGTCATACAACAAGCCTAAATTAATAATATGAAACAGTTAGAATGCCCCCACCCTAATGAACTACAGACAAAACACGACTGGACAATTCACAAGAAACACAAATAATAAAATTCAAAAAAAGGCTGACGCGGTGGCTCATGCCTGTAATCCCAACACTTTGGGAGGCCAAGGCAGGTGGATCATGAGATCAGGTGCTCGAGACTAGCCTGGCCAACATAGTGAAACCCCATTTCTACTAAAAATACAAATAATTAGCTGGGCGTGGTGGTGGGTGCCTGTAATCCCAGCTACTTGGGAGGCTGAGGCAGGAGAATTGCTTGAACCTGGGACACAAAGGTTGCAGTAAGCCAAGATCACACCACGGCACTCCAACCTGGGCAACAGTGTGAGACTCAGGTCTCAAAGAAAAAAGAAAAAGAAATGTAAAATATTCGTTTGTCCTACTAATCAAGTAAGCAAAAACTTAGAACTAAAGTACTTTTTTTCAGTTGTTAAGATAAAGATTTTAGTATATTATACTTGACAAAGGTTTGATAAAACTAGACCTATCACACATTGCTAATGACATTACAAATTGATGCAGCCTTTTTAGGGAGTGGCATTTCAAAACTTTAATAAAAATAAGAGATCAGAGCTGGGCATGGTGGCTCATGCCTGTAATCCAAGCATTCTGGGAGGCCAAGGCAGAGGAGATCACTTGAGGTCAGGAGTTCAAGACCAGCCCGGCCAACATGGTGAAACCCTGTATTTTTAGTATTCTACTAAAAATACAAAAATTAGTCAGGCATAGGCCAGGCATGGTGGCTCACACCTGTAATCCCAGCACTTTGGGAGGCTGAGGTGGGCAGATCATGAGGTCAGGAGATCAAGACCATCTTGGCTAACACGGTGAAACCCCATCTCTATTAAAAATACAAAAAATTAGCTGGGCATGGTGGCAGGCGCCTGTAGTCCCAGCTACTCGGGAGGGAGGCTGAGGCAGGAGAATGGCGTGAACCCAGGAGGTGGAGTTTGCAGTGAGCCGAGATCACGCCACTGCACTCCAGCCTGGGCAACAGAGCGAGACTCATCTCGAGCGAGACTCATCTCAAAAAAAGACAAACAACAACAACAAAAAATTAGCCGGCCATGGTAGCGCACCTGTAATCCCAGCTACTTGGGAGGCTAAGACAGGAGAACCGCTTGATCTCAGGAGGTGGAGATTGCAGTGATCAGTGGCCATAGAAGCCCTCCTGAGCAGCAGGCAGAACAGAATCTGCTATAGCAATCAGTCTGCCGGAGAAGCCTCTGCCCCTGTGGCCTGAGGTTCCACTTTCCCCAGGTGACACCATGGGCAGGTGGGCTGAAGAAGTGGGAAGGTCAAATCAACTGGCCCAGCCAGGATGCCTCTATGATGATACAAGTGATACCGGTCTAAGCCTCCCCTCTTCTACAGGGGAAACTAGGTGTCCCAAAGGGTGCTCAGAGGCAGGGGACCTGCCACAGCAGCCACCTTCCTGAGAGGTTCCCTTTCTTCCCCTTGGTGAACTCCCTCCAACACACAGCTTGCCAGGAAAGCACCCTGTGTATTACATGGGGGGATCCCACCACACCAAAACCCAGCCAAAGAAGCCTTTTGTCCCTTAAGGGTTATCACAACCAAAAACAAAAAGATACACAAATAGCAAGCCCCTAAATTCTGTTAAGAATGAAACAATGCTGCCACTCACACCTGGCTCAGATGCCAGCAGAAGGAGGGCACCGTCCAGAGACCAGAGACCACAGGAGAAGGGGGAGGACTCCTCCTTGCCCTGGCTGCACCTCCACCACTGTCACTGAGGCCTGCAGTACAGAACCAGCAGCTTCTTACCCACCCCAGGCCGGGCCGGGACCCAAAGCTCTCCTACTTCTCCTTCCTGGCCCCTAGACTTGCTGCTGCTGCCACCATTAGCACCGACGCCAAAGGAATCAGCGCTGCTGTCACCCTCCATGCACCTGCCCACCCTCCAAGGCTCCTACCACTTGGCCTCCACGGGTACCCTCCTACCACTCCTGTTGAGCTGCCGTCTCCATCACCGTGGCCGCCACAACCACAGGAGATGAATCACAGAGCTGTGCCATCTTCAGGCTCCAACCTCCAGCTCACCACAGGGGACTCCTCCTTCATCAGCCTGGCTTGGAGCAGCTGGGCAGACAATGCCAGAAAAACCTACAATAGGGTGCAGAAAGTGGCAGTGTTAGAGCCTCACCCTGTCATGCTGCCCACTGGGTGGCTGGGACCAGTTTCAGCGAAGGCACTCACACCCACCCTCCAAAGTCCAGCCTCTCCTCCTTGACCAAGCTGGCCTCCTGACCTGGGGTGGGGACTGGAGACACCACAGTGTCCGTGGCTCCTTGGGGAGCAAGAACAGCAGAAACTCAGACCCAGGCAGTCCTCCCCACCCAAGTACCAGTTCCCATTCCTGACTCCTCCACCCACAGGACCCTGAGCCCCCGTGGTGCCCACTACTCCATGCCTGGGGCTCCCAGATGGTCCCCACAACACAGAGCAAGAGGGCAAGGGCCGGGTAACCATGGTGGGTGTGAGGGCCCTGCAGTGGTCAGAGGATTGCCGCAAAAACTCTGTGCACCCTCCGCGCTCCAAAACGAGCAGAAGTTGTTCACCCTCTAGAGCCTTGAGTCCGGGAAGAGGAGAAGGGCCCCTTCCTCAGAGGCCACCACTGTCGTGGCCACCTCCACAACCTGCCGCTGGAAGCAGCAGTACAGCTTCCCCCCATAGCGCCCCTAACCTGCCCCCTCCACCACAAGCTTAGCCCCCGGATTGTGCCCACAACACACCCAGAGACTGCTGCAGGCAGTGTAACCCTGATAGCGCCCCCAAACGACCCCTCTGCTCCTGGCAGTTTAACACTCGATAGTGTCCACAACCCATCCCTGCCACGGGTGTTGCAGCACCAAATAGCACCCCATTAAACCCGCCCCCCACCCGGACCACAAGCAGTATAGCCCCAGATAGCGCCCCCAGTCTGCTCCTGTCGCGGGCAGTGAACGCCCGGGGTAGTGCACCCAACTAACCCCCCGACCCCACCTTCCCCTTTCCCCCACGGACAATGCAACATTTCACAACTCCCCTAAAGCACCCCCGACTGCCTGCCAGTTGGCATTGTTGCTGACATTGTAGCTCACGATAGCTCACCCAACCCGCCCCCTGCATCGGCCAGTGTAGCAGCTAATAATGCCCCTAACACCCCACCACCCGCCGCTGGCAGTGCACGACGGCACACACAACCTGCCTCCAACCCCCCGCCACCTTAGGCAGTGTAGACTCTGATAGCGCAGCAAACCTGCCCCACTGCCAGCAATTCAACACCTGATAGTGCCACCCACCAGCCCCCCGCGGCAGGCAGTGCAGCTCCAAAAGCACACCAAACCCGCTCCCCCACCACCCCGCAAGCGGGCAGTGCGGCCGCAGAGAGCGCACCTACCCTGCCACCTTTCTACTACTCTAACAGAGATGCAGTCTCCGTCGCCACCACCAACCGCAGCCAGGCGAGCCACGGTGGCCAAGGCTCCAGCCGCCAGCGTTGGGCACGGTCCCCACCTTCTCCTAGACCTCGAGTAAAGAGGGTGGTTAGTGTCAAAAGGAAAAAAGGATGGCGAGCCGGAGAAGGCATTGCATAGAGACGGTGAGGAAAAGATGTTGGGAAAAAAAAATTGGGGGGTAGATGGAGGGGGAAAAACAGGGTGGTGAACAGGAGGGAGAGAATGTTTCACAGAAAGATGGTGGGGAAAAAGTTTTTGGGTAGATGGAAGGGGGTAAGAGAGGGTTGTGAGGGGGGAACGGGGATGAGCAGGAAGGAGAGAAGGTTTGCAAAAATATGGTGGGGAGAGAAGAAAGGGAAAGAAGACTGTGGGTAAAAAGATTTTGAGTAGATGGAGGGAGGAAAAGGGTGACAAGTGGGAGGAGAAAAGAGGTTGCAGAGAGGGAGGGGGAAGAGAGAGTGGCGAGCAGGAGGGAGAGAAGGTTTTGCGAAAAGACAGTGAGGAGAGAAGCTTTTGGGTAGATGGAGGGGGGAAAGAGGGTGGCCAGTGGGAGAAGGGTAAAGAGGGTGCCGAGCGGGAAAGAGAAAAGGTTTTGCGAAAAGATGTTAGGCAGAAAAGAAAGTGTAGAAAGAAAAGACAGTGGGTAAAAAGTGTTTGGGTAGATGGAGGGGGAAAGGAGGGTGGCAAGCGGGAGGAGAATAGAAAGTGTGGCCAGAGGAAGTGGGGAAAGAGGACTGGGAAAAAGGCGATGGGGAAAATACTTTGGGGTAGATGGAGGGCAAAAAGAGGGTGGCAAGCAGGATAGAGGAAAGAAGAGGGCGAGCGGGAAGAGGGGAAGGCTTTGTGAAAAGATGGCAGGGAAAAATTGGGGAGGTAGATGGGTTAAAAGAGCGTGGTGAGCAGGAGTAGAGAAGAGGCTTTGCAAAAAGACAGCGGGAAAATGTTTTTGGGTAGATGGAGGAAGAAAAAGGGTGGCGAGAGAGGGAGCCAAAGACGGTCGGGAAAAAAATTCCTCCTGTTACTGATTTTTTAATAATCTTCCACTCCGGTCAGAAAAAATAATTGATATGATTTCAGGTACATCCCTATGGGTCTCAGAGCCGCCCCCTCCTTGTCTGCAAAGAGGGAGGTGCGGTACCCACCCCAGGGACCCCCTCCATCCTTGGGTCACTCAGCGTGCGAGTCAGCTTGGCCTTCTCCTTCACAGACAAGTGGCATTGTCACAAGAGAGCGTGGGCCATTCAGAGGACTCTCACCCTCATGAGGCTGGCATTGCGTGACACCGCGTTGGAGCCAGAGGCAACCTCAAAACGCATGGGCCCTGCTTCCCTCTTCTCAGAAATGAGGAGAACCTCTGGTAGAGATGACTTTTGGGGGCTCACTGGGTCGGTGCAGGAGGGGTGTCTGGGGCCGAGGTGGGACCCGGCTCTCAGGAGCCTCTTTACACTTCAGGTTGTCTGTGCCGAGCAGATCCTGGGCTGTTGAATCATGGTAGGCAAACCACAGAACGATCTTTTGGGGTGAAACTTCAGGCTTTGTTCACTCACTGGCGTCGTCAAACCACACCTGCAAAGAGCTGGCAAACTATTCCCTAAGCACAGAAATCCTCACGCTTATTTGCGGCCATTCCGAGACCTGCAGGTGGCTAGGGAGAGAGCCATAAGGTATTTCTTGTGGCGGGGGCGGGGGGCCCTCCCTGGCATTCCCAGGGCTGCCCCCAGGACCTGGAATCAAGCAGGAGAAAGAAGGACATAACCGAGAGAAGGCTTCCTCTCCGTGAGGCCGTGGAGTCCGGCCCCGGAGGAAAATAAACTTCTTAATACGATTGAGATCAACAGACAGGGCTTTTCTCTGTGATACATTTAAGCAAATTGAATGCAATTACCTCAATTGAATTCAGAGCAAGGCCTGCCCTGACCTTCCGCTGAAGCGTTCTGCCCGCTCGGAGAGCAGGCTGGGGCACACATGACATCATTTGGACAATTTGCACATATTTATACAATTTGTCATGATGCCGTCTGCACAGGCTGGAGGCTGCGAGGTTTGCCTCCAGCACCGCTGTGAAATCAGGCCTGTGAGAATCACGTGCTGGACATATCTCTTGTGTGTGCTATTTACTTCGAATTCAAGTGTACCTAGTCACTAGTGGGGGGAGTGGGGTGGATGTGTCTGTGTGTGTGTGTGTGTGTGTGTGTGTGTGTGTGTGTGGTGAGCAGAAGATGCAAATCCGTTGATACAAATCAACAAGCAATATTATGGTATAAGGGAGGGAAACAAAGCCAGCAGGTGCTATAATACATGTCAAAAAAAATCTCTTTTATGCTTATGCCACTGTAAGACAACAGACAGCTGTGTAGAGGTGTGGCTTCAGCGACTGCCGAGGAAGGGTTATTTGCAGGTACAGCCATGGGATGTCAGAGGTGTCTCTATTCTGACCTCAGGCACTGAGGTCCTGCCCACGAATGGCGTGGTAGCGTGGGGAATATTCGAAGGAAAACAGAGAGATGTCTGGATGATCTGTTTTGTTGCAGGAAGCAAACCAGCATGATGCAGGCAGCCTGAACTGAGAAAAGGAGGTTTCCGGATTTCCAAAGACACACTGAGTTCGCTGACATGTATCAGGGAGAAAAGCTCATTCAGGGATCTCCGCTGTATTACAAATTTTAATTTCTCCTGGCGTGGGAGTTCACAGCAGCCTTATGGAGGGAAATTCCTCCAAGCCTACGTGTCATAAACTGAACTACAGGGTTTAGGGTCCTCAGGCTGCCCAGGGATGCTGGAGGTCCACAGGTCAACTGCAGGGAGATGGATTCCCCAAATGAGCAAGAGGGTTCTGATACTCAGGAAATAGATTAGTAGCTCCAGGCAGGTGTGGCTTCATGACCGTAAGGAAATGGAAGCAAAGAGTTGTTGGGCATGTAGAACTTTCATTTCTTGCACATTTATTCAGAGACAGAGCGTATGCATTTTTGGTAGAAAATTCAATATTGCTGTTGATCTCAAATTCAAGTGTAGCTGGGCAAACATGCATACAGCTGTTTACCTTGAATTCAAGTGTACCTGGGCTGCTGTTTACTTTGAATTCAAGTGTATCTGGGCATGCATGCATACTGCTGTTCACCTCGAATTCAAGTGTAGCTGAGCACACATCTGTTCTCCTGTTTATCTTGAATTCAAGTGTTATCTGGGCATGCCTCGTGCTCTGTTCACCTTGAAGTCAAGTGTACCTGAGCACGCATCTGTTCTGCTGTTTACCTTGAATTCAAGTGTAGCTGAGCACACATCTGTTCTGCTGTTTATCTCGAATTCAAGTGTATCTGGGCATGCATCGTGCTGATGTTTACCTCGAACTCAAGTGTAGCTGGGCACACATCGTGCTGCCGTTCACCTTGAATTCAAGTGTACCTGAGCATGCATCCATACTGCTGTTTATCTCAAATTCAAGTGTACCTGGGCACGCATCTTTTCTGCTGTTTATCTCGAATTCAAGTGTAGCTGGGCACGCATGCATACTGCTGTTCACCTCGAATTCAAGTGTACCTGAGCACGCATCTGTTTTGCTGTTTCATCTCCAACTCAAATGTACCTGAGCATGCATCTGTTCTGCTGTTTACCTCGAATTCCACTGTACCTGGGTACGCATGCCATACTTTTAATGGTTAACTAGAACAATTTGTAAAGCAAACTATCATCATTTTCCCCAAGTTGTAACCCTTGGCAAATCATTTCCCCCAAGTTTCAACTTTGTTGAAATGGAAGCTAAGAAATTCCACACAATGTATATATTCCTGGTAAAGTTTGCCCAGTACCTGAGCCAGCACCTAGGGAGGTAAGAGCAGACAGTGGAGGTTGGGGTACAGACAGATTTGGGTGACCCAGACCAAATCTGATCTTCTAGAACCAAGAAATCCCACAGAGACAGGACAAATTGGCCCGTTTGGGGCCAGCATCCTGTGGGATCCCAGACGCTTATGTTATGTGTATTTTAACACAATTTTAAAAATTGGAAAATAAAACAAAACACCTAGAGCCATTATCTCTAAGGCCATAAGTGTTCTGCCCCTATTACTCCTCACTTATTCCATTTCAGCCCCACTGGCCTTTTTCTGGCTCCTCAGACATGCCAAGCACTCCCTGCCTCAGGGCCTTTGCAGTGTCTGTTGCCCTCACATGGAATGCTCTTCCCACAGATCTCTCTATGACTCTCTCTCTCTCACTTGCTCTGCTCTAATGTCTCTTTTTCAGTGAGGCCTTTCCTGATCACCCTACAGAAAAGCACCCAGCAATATTCTCTATTCCTTTTCCTTGCCTTGTCTTGGTAGCCCTTGCTCCTTGCTGACATATAGAAAGAATATGTGTTTATGCAATGGTGAATGTGATGACCACAGATTTTTCCCCAGCCCTGTTCTAGGAAGAGACTGGGAAATGGGTCATTCTTGTCCCCTATTCCAATTCTCTCCTTCTATAATGGCTTATTTTTCCTTTTTAATGTTCTAACCTAATGTCGAGCAATTTCAGTTGATTTTTTCATAAGCTGGAAGGCCCATGAAATCTCTTTCTATGGCCATTATTTTCTCAAACACCGCAGTGTATTTTTTCAGTGTTTTCCATATATAATGATATTCCTAGGAATATCTCCTTGGCCTTCCTATCTAAATTCACCCAATGTGGTGTTCTTCATATTTCAAGTGAATTCAATACTGCCTTCATAATTGTTGGCCCCTTTAAACTTTTATTGTCCCTGATAGGTAGGTGCTCATCTTATTGGTTAAATGAATGATTTCGGCAATTTTGCTTTTTAAATTATTTTTATTTTTATTTTGAGACAGGGTCTCAGTCTGTTGCCCAGGCTGGAGTGCAGTGACGTGATCTCAGCTCACTGCAGCCTCGACATCCCAGGCTCAAGCAATCTTCCCACCTCAGCCTCCCAAGTAGTTGGGATTACAGACATGTGCCACAGCACTCCGCTAATTTTTTTTCTATTTTTGTAGAGACAGGATCTTGTTATGTTTCCCAGGCTGGTCTGTAACTCATACACTCAAGTAATCAGCCCATCTGGGTCTCCCAAAGTGCTGGGATTACAGGCTTCAGCCACAATGCCCAGCCTAAAATGTCTTTTTGATAGAGTGATTTTGAAGATTAAGCAGGCTAGTGGGTCAAGCACGTAGTACAACATTTGAAGCCCAAAGGCAGGGAGTGTGAGCCCCAGGTGGTGGTGGCAGGGATGAAAGGAGAAGCAGGAGGCAATGGGGAATGAGACACTTGAGACTGGAACTCAGGGCTCTTCAGAGAGAGAAGCTTCCAGGTCCTGGAGAAGGGGCGAGACCCATGCGAGTCCCCTGGACGCTCAAAAGGAAGGGCCAGGTTTCCCTGACACAGCGGGCTCCGTGGTCTCCTCCCCTCCTTTTCACCTCAGGAGGGAGGGAAAGAGGGGAAGAGAAGGTCCTGCAGAGGAGGCAGGATGGCCGGTTGAGGGGGGCCTTGGGCGCTTTTTCCCAAGGGCTGCCTCCTGCTGCTGCCCCAGGGGCTTCCTTGAATAAGAATTCCCTGCTCACCCGCTGAGAGCCAGGGTGGGTCCTCTGTCCCTCAC